>NC_135354.1:15736167-16097035 GCF_023851605.1 Tamandua tetradactyla
GTGTACAGTTGTTGTAGTGCAGCGTCATTCGCACTCTGGAAAATAGGCCAGTGGACTCCAGGTGTCCACCGGCCTGTCTCACAGCATCGTCCCACACTATGACCCCAGAGCCCATCTGCAGGCAGTGTCCACTGAAGAGCCAAAGGGACCGAGGCTTTTCCAGCAGGCAGAGATAAAAGTGTTTTCAATGCCGCCACGTTCTCATCTGCTTCTGGAAGATGTCCATGTGACATGGCGGATAATTTCTTCGTTTTAGGGTCCCAAGACATGGGTGTAGGCAAACACTCAAATGGGGAGATAGCACGCATACTGCTAGGACACTGTTTTAGATATGTAAGCCCTCGAGTTAAAGCAAGGGTTCGCTTTTGTACTTGACATTTTTTCTAGGATTATGAAGGTTCGTGGGTACAATGTATACCTGCCTTGTTTGTTTTTCTTTTCTTTTTTTTTAACAATATTGTCTTATGAGTTTATTATAAACTAGTTTCACAGGCCACTAGGAAATAAATGGACTATGTACAGCCTTACAGGAAACAGGAAGGGAGCTGAGGAGGGCCGAGATGAGTCTAGGGCCTTGGTGGGCGCACCCCCGGGGGAGGGGCCCCCACATCCCTGGGGGAGGGGGTCGCATCCCCGGATTGATTGTTTTTCGAAGGCTCTTTCTGTCGAACATGTAGCACTGACCAAGCATTGGAGTAAAACAATGTAATCGACAAGCAAATGGGTCTGTTTCTGTGCCGTATGGTGACTTTTAAAAGAATTCAAGCTACAGCTAGCAACATTAGATTGTTGTCTGTTGTCTGGTATGCTGCAGATCAGTAACCAAGAGAAGGCTACACAATACTTCTATAACATTGGCTAAACATTTCTGATATAATGTACAGCATCTCAGACAACTATTATTAGGGCTTTAATTTTTTGCAAAATGGAAAAGCAAATCCCTAACAACCTTTTGGAATAAAATGATATCCTTTAGGATTTGCCCTTGAGAAAACAAAATGTTAAAAGTTGTCAAGTTTGAAACAATAAGTGGTTCTTCGTGAACTAAAATGAAAGACTCGACTGTTTTTAAAAGCTGTAAGACTTGATAATCTTAAACAACTGAGAACATGATAAAGTTAAAGTAGAGGAAGTGATTCTGCTAAAGCCCAGACTTTTTCCCCCTTCATCTTGATTATTGAGAAAAAAAAAACCTTTGTAACATTTCACTATAACACTAGTTATTCAAGTAAGCTTTGCCACTCTAGTGAAAGTTACTTTTAGTTTTGCTTCAGTTAACTATTTGAGACTACGGCTTCTTTTAAGTTTTATATATCGCACGGGTCATATTTCCTTATTTATCCAGGTGAGTGTCCCATTATTGCAGCACCATTTGCTGAAGCTTTATTTGTTTCTTTGTTTGCTTATCTGTCTGTTTTTTTTAGTTAACGGAAAGAAAAAAAAAAAAAGAAATTAACACCACATTTAGAAATCATACCATTCTACATATGCACTCAGTAATTCTTAACATCATCACATAGATGCATGATCATCGTTTCTTAGTACATTTGCATTGGTTTAGAGGAACTAGCAACACAACAGAAAAAGATATAAAATGTTAATATAGAGAAAAGAAATAAAAGTAGTAATAATAGTAAAAAAAAAATATTATGCAGCTTTAAGACAAGATAAACTTATGAAGCATGTAATAACATGGATGGACCTAGAGAATATTATGCTGAGTCCAGCCAAAAACTTAGGGACAAATACTGTATGGTCCCACTGATGTGAACGGACATTCGAGAATAAACTTGAAATATGTCATTGGTAACAGAGTCCAGCAGTAGTTAGAAACAGGGTAAGATAATGGGTAATTGAAGCTGAAGGGATACAGACTGTGCAACAGGACTAGATACAAAAACTCAAAAATGGACAGCACAATAATACCTAATTGTAAAGTAATCATGTTAAAACCTGAATGAAGATGCATCTGAGCTATAGCTTTTTTTTTTTTTACTCTTATCCTAATTGTTTTTAATAAGACTGGGACCTGGGGGGTGAGGGTGCTTCTGGGCAGGGAGCAGATCTTTTCACCCCCAAGATAAACTTAGCAGAAGAAGAAGGGCAGGGCAGTCTCACGTGGCACTGGGCGACGCTGCTGGAGGCAGTTTCCTGCTGTCTTGGGGGCAGGGTGCTCCTGGGAGCAACGAGAGCATGTACAGTGAGGCCTCCCAAGGGGTTATCGCGCTCCTCAGCAGGGACCTGGCGGGCAGCGCTGCGCGCACTGAGAACATAGCACTGCGCGCACTGAGAACATAGCACTGCGCGCACTGAGAACATAGCACTGCGCGCACTGAGAACATAGCACTGCGCGCTCTGAACACACGCGTGTTCCCCAGCACGCTGCTAGAGGCCGGCAGCCACCCCGGAGCCGCCTCCCCCGGGGCTCCGCTCTACGAGGGGAGCAGGGTGTGCACGAGCAGCGGCTTGGGGGTGCTGAGGGCCGCTTTCCCGCCAAAGCCGGCCGGGTGGACGGCGCCCACCGCGGCGCATGCGCCCCAGCAGCTCGTCTGCCGCAGGCGCCAGGAAGCCATCCGCGCCGCACGGTGGCGCCCGGAGCGCCTGCTGGAGTTTGCTGGGAAGCGCCTGTGCGCCAGCCTTCTCTGCACCAGACCAGGGCCCATGGCGAGTGAAGCACGTCCTGGCGAGGCTTCGGCTCCTCCGGGATGCTCGGGAAACCTCGTTGGCCCGGCAGGTGGCCTTCTGGTAGGAGAGTCTGTGGGGCCTCGGGGGGAGCAGTCCCAGAGAGCAGCAGCGCAGGGGCAGAGGCGCAGGCCGCAGCCGTGCGGGAGGTGACGGAAGGCCAGCGAGGAGACTGCGATCCTTTGGGTGGGGATGGGGCTGGAGATTGAGAAGCTGGAAGGAAGAGTTGAGATAGAGATCCGGGGCGAGACTGGGCTGGTGAACGAGGACGGAATGGTGCTCGTTGAGGTAGTGGCAGGGGAGCCAGGGGTGCAAGAGTTGGAGGTGCAAGAGTTGGAGGTGCAAGACTTGGAGGTGCAAGAGCAGGAGGTGCAAGAGCAGGAGGTGCAAGAGCAGGAGGATCAGGAGCAGGAGGTGCAAGAGCAGGAGGAGCAGGAGCAGGAGCAGGAGAGCCCCCAGGAGCGTGAGCAGGCCCCGCCTCGGCCCCGCACATCCACGGAGGCGCTAGAGAGTCTGCATTTAGAACTGAGCAGTCTGATCGCACGAGGCAGCCAGGTGCTGTGCCTGGACAAGCGCAAGCTAATACACGAGCTTCAGCCCTACCTGGATTTCAGAAGCAGCAGCATCAGGTGCATTGCAGGCTTCTGGTTGCAAACTGTATCCTTAATGCACTTCGGAGGCGATAGCCTCACAGAGCTGTGGACTATGGAGGAGGGTTTGGGGAGGATGTCCTGGCTGGGGGCAAGGGGACAGCTTTAGTGCGGGGAGAGAGCAGTTCAGGAGGAAGGGGTGGCCGACAGTTGCAAACACAGGCTTTTTGAGAATCCTGATTGTGTTCATAATATGGTTCCATCCTGGTGGGTGGGGAGTTCAGCTTCCTTTGCAGAATTCAGACTGTATCGTGTTCCACTCAACCTTGCTTCTGCGGGGTATTGTTAGTCACACATGTTTAGGGTCAAAGGTCATGCTGCCTGCCTTTAAGGTCCACCTTCTGAGCACACAGGTTCTTTGGCATATAACAGTTGTCTCTTGCGTGGAGCTGCATTCACTGTATGCAGTCCTCTCTACATGTAGTTGCCCTCCATTGCACCCTGTCACACTTCAGGACTCTGAGTACACACATGCCCCACATGCGATTCCAGGGAACACGCGGCCTCCAGTCAACACTCTCAAACCCTCTGTAAGAGCTCAAGAAGTACCCTTCAAGACCTATCCATCATGCAAATAAAATAGAGAGGTCAGGAGTTCTCAAGAAACAGACTGTACGCCCGTGTGAGTTCAGACTCACAAAACACAGGCAACAGAAGGCTTAAGGAAGATTTTATAGGAGTGTGGGTATTGACTGAGATGGATTGGTAATGCCAGGAGGTCTGGCAGATGTGTGATCCCACTTCTGATTGCCCTCCAGATGTGCTCTAGCTGTTTCTACCCCTGCCAACCTAGCATGTTTGAGCTCCTTTACCCAGTACAGATTCTGAACCATCCTCAGCTGTCAACAATGATCACTGACCAAGATCGGGACCTGCTCAGCTACATGATCGACTTGGAGGTGAGAGATGGAAGGCTCAGCCTACAGAAATGAGTGAGGGAGGGCAGGTGGAAACGATTCAGCATGTAATCAGGCAAAGGCGTGTCCCTAGAATGATTTCTCCCTCCTCTGCTTTTCCCTGTCAGGTGGAAGTGTGCATCCCTCCCAAGAACTGCTGTACGATCACGTTTTCCTTTGGGAGAAACCCCTACTTCCGAAACCCGGTGATCACAAAGGCATATGACATTACCATCACTGGTAAGAAGTTGCTGTTCAGACGGTACAAGGGATGGGTGAACAATATAGTATCCCTCATTCTTTCTCTTTCTGCAGGATATCTGTTATCTCAGACCACTCCAATCCAATGGTTCGGGATTGTGAATGCCAGGCCTACAGGTGCAGTCGCCAGAACACCAGTATGAACTTCTTCAACTGGATTTCTGACCACAGTCCTTCAGGTCTAGCACAATTGCTGAGGTAAATCCCCCAGGGGCAGTTTCATAAATGGCTTGGTGTGCTTCCCAGATGCTAGGGAAGTAGAGTGCCAACCCCATTCACACCTTTCCCTCTACCAGATCATCTGTGAAGACCTCTGGCTGAATGCCCTGCAGTACTACCTGAGAATGGGAGGGCCCAGCAGATGGTATGGAGAGGCAGACAGGTGAGGATCTCAGTTGGCCAGAGAATAAATGCGTGCTGCCATCTGTCTGGGTTATTCCTCTTGGAAAGGAAGAGAGAGGATGGCAGTGAATAGCGCCAGGTCATTAGGTCGTCACCTGAGATAGGAGTTCTGGGATAGTGTAATGTAAACCAGCCTGTGGTTGGGGAAACCTCATCGATGTAGCAAGAGCATGACTAGCCATGGGCACTGATGCACACGGGAGTCATTATCTCCACTTCTCTGAGGCATCATTGCATGGGTACACAGGAGCCCTACTTCCGCTCCTATATTATGTTTGGCTCTCCTGAGACTTCCTTGCTGCCCACCCCACCCCCCACCTCACCCAGAACATCTGCACGTCTTTATGGAACTGCTAATCCAAAGACCCATGAGTTTTTTGATTCTCAGAGTTTTCTCTGAATACGAATTTCCATGTCCTGTCCTCCACAGCCAAACCAGAATACAGACAATTGAGTGCATTGAGTGCATAGGAGAATTTTGAGCTCTGAGGTACAATTTAAAGTTTTAACAATGTGAAAATATGGAGAGTTCATTAGGACTAGGATGCTTAAACATGAGCTTTTTTTTTTTTTTTTTTTTTTTTTTTTTTTTTTTTTTTAAGGAAAGACAGAGAGAAGGAAGGAAGGATAGAAGGAAGGAAGGAAGGAAGAAAGGGAAACATTTTTAAACATTTTCTTGTTTTTATTGTATTCTGTTTCTCCGTTTTTGTTACATGGGCTGGGGCCGGGAATCGAACCGAGGTCCTCCGGCATAGCAGGCAAGCACTTTGCCCGCTGAGCCACCGCGGCCCGCCCTAAACATGAGCTTTTAATTTATCATTTTCTGAAAGGGAAGTTTTGTTATCTTTGATGTAGATTTGAGTTGGTGTGCATGTGTTTTCCAGGGAACCCTCTCCATTTGATCTGGGGGCGATAGAGCATCAAACATAGCGAAAATATGGCAGAAGAGCACTTGAGATTTAGAAGATGAGTAACCCACCCCGTGGTTTTGCAGAACTTAAAACTGAAGGATGGAGCAGGTGGTGGAAATAGAAAGAATGAGATTCTTTAAACATTGAATGATAATCCTGGACAAAATAAATACTCTCAAGTGATTACCCGTGTGTGTCTGCAGTGCGTAGTTGTGCTTTGCGGGAGGTGGACCCAATGAAGGAAACGACGCACTATGGGCTTTTAATTTGCTGCCTGGGAATTAGTAACGTATGGAATATAAGCTTAGGAAGGTGAAGAGATGGGAAGTACTTGGGACTCCAGTTTGGTAAAATGGTTTTTCCTGCCTGTTCAGGTATGAGGCAATAGGAGTTTGGAAAAGAGAGGCCAATTAACTGTGCGCTTTTCAGTTTTACGTGGGACGTGAGGGAAGGCAAGCAGAAGGGCTTAAGGAGGAGGGGGTTCACAGTCGAGTAAAACCTAGATTTTGTGCTGTGTTGCTTGCGTGGAGCTTAAACCAGTGTCTGTTCCCTGGAATATTCTCAGGCAAGTTAATACCAGGAAATGCAGGAAATCTTAAAACTCTATTTATTTGTGAACAATATGTTTGCCAGATCCATATTAGTGCAGAATTTTTGGCAGGGTAGCAGTCACCCTGTCAGTACCAGCACGACAAGTAACAGATTGACTAATGCAGGTTGAGGCACAAGCAGGGAAGAAAAACTGTGATGAGGAGTTGGTAAAGGAACTACTGAGTTTCTGGCGGTGGTAAAGAGGCAGAAAGAGGAACAGTGGAGAAGAAGCATGTTTCCTTGTAAACGTATGACCTCATATGAGTTCCTTTGTTTTTCTCAGACTTCATTTTGGGGCAAAAACAGACTTGGACTGAGAAAAAGTGGGACGGTAAACTGGGAAAATTTGCAAATGCAAGGCCATCCACGCTTGTGTGCTGTTCCCTCAGTGACCCCGCCTTTAGACCTTTCTTACTTGTTCTCTTTTCCCGACAGATTAACTTTGGTCCGAGCATCCCTTTGGGTGCTCCACCCCAAAAAGTATACAGTAACCTCAAACTCAATAGGAGAGCAATTCTTGACCACACAACTCAAATTAGGATGTCTCCTATTTCCTGGCTGGTTCTCCACAAACATTTCAAAAACCAGGTCCTGCCTATTGGATGGGACTCCCGTTTTCTGGAATTTTTGCATTCTCTTCATGACGCTCCACATTGGATCGGCAGTAGCAGACTCAATTACACATTTAAAGCCTGTACATGTTTGAAATCTCACCTTGGAAGTGGTTACATTCAGGGTATCCATCATGATTATGTAATTGCTCCCCAGTAACGGCTCTAAGACGGACGCAGGCTAAAGGTTAGACCCTGCTGTCGTTGGAAAAGGGAGGCCGATTGTTTCCACGGGACTTCCTCCCGATTTCCACTTTAAAGACGCCGTATGTGCATCTCTATCGCTCCCTTCTCGCATTGGACTTGCTGTCTGCACAGAGGCCACTTTGCGATGTCGTGGGTGAAGTGTGTTCTACAGCAAACCAGTCGCAGTGGTGAGGTTTGATAGTAGCGTTCATGAAATCTTCCCCACCCCTTCAGACGAGCATAACTCCTTTCTGTACGTGTTGGAAACTTTAGGTAGCGGCATAGTCTCTACTTCAGGAGCCGGCCAAAGCTTGGTGGTGCTTTCCGGATGTGACCTCCCGAGCGGGACTGAGGCTGCTGAGAGATCTGGGGCAGGATACTGAGGTCGGAAGAGCCCATAAAGTCTATTTTGCCTGATGTTACAGCAGCCACCCAAGCTTTTTTTTGCTTACTGTTTGCATAGTGACTTTTTCCATCCCTTCACTTACAACCTATTTGTATCCGTGGGTCTAAAGTGGTGCTCTTGTAAACAGCATCTAGACAGATCATACATTTTAGCCATTCTGCAATCTGTGCCATTTTATTTGCAGCGTAATCTCGTAAAATTCAGTTTTAGTTCTGTTGAAGCTACACTTAACGTTGACCATTTTCACTTGGCTTTTAATTCTCAGCTGTATTGGTTTCCTCTGTTTGTAATACTTTATTAAGTTTGACTGACAGTCTTCACTTCAGTGCTCTCCTCTAAGCTTCTTTCTCTTATTGGTTTTGGTTTTTAAGGTTGTTTCTCTCTCTGTCTCTCTCTCTCTCTCTCTCTCTCTCTCTCTGTCTGTCCCACGCAGTGGAAAGAAATGGGGAACTGGGGAACTGGGAGTTGTGACCAGGACTACGATATGACCCGGAAGCAGATGAATAACAGGAGGCTCTAGGTAATGAGTGAATTGCGGGTCATAGTGAAGAATGCCAGAAGGAATGTTGTCGGGAGGTAAATGGAAATGTGTAGGGGGCCGGATAATTTGGTTAACGAATAGATTGTATGTGCTATTGGAACTATGAAACGAAGAAGAGAACTTAGGTGTTCAAATGAATTCGGAAACTGACAGCAGCGACCTGTCTGATGAAAAGAAAGACGCGGTCAGCCGGGATATGATACCACGTAAAAATGCACAGAGGAAAAAGCTTTTAATAAAAAATAAAAATAAAAAATTGCTGAACAGGAAAACTTTTCTCATTGACGATGACTTGTGTTTCTGACCCCCGATTGTGAGAATGACAGGAATTCTGACTCCTATTTGAGTTGCGGTGCACACAGAATAGAGGGAAAAAGGGGGACCTGGGGCTGATACCTGGTGTTGAGTGTGAGTGGGAATTGTGAGAGACAAGCAGTTTTGTTTGAACTCTGGTTAATGTCTGAAGTGTGGGTGACACATGGAATTGGGGGGGGTCATGGGAATTGTGGGAGTGACAGGGAACTGTGGGTGACAAAGAGAATGATGGGAGGGAAAACGTGGAAGAAGCTAAGAATGCGGACGAGATGGGGCACAAGCAGTAGTATCAGATCATCACAGACAGTCTAATAAACTTGACGTGTGTAAGGAGTTGCGTATAAACAAAACCACAGGGGAAGGAAATGGGGAAAGTTCATTGTGAGGGTGACTTGTCGTACGAACCCGGAAGTGTGTGAATGACAGGGAAGTCTGGGTCATCAGTGAATTGTGGGGGACACACGGAATGATGGGTGATGGAGATAACTGTCGGAGTGACAGGAAATTTGGGGCGGGGTAGGGAACAATGATTAAGACGCCGAATTCTGGGTCTAAAGGGAACGGTGGAAATAACGGGGGAATTGGGCATGTAAAGTGAATTTCATTAGGAATCATACGGCCGCTTTTAAGAATGAGGAACAGGATGGGAAGAAATGGGGAAATGGGGAAATGGGGAACTGGGGAACTGGGAGTTGTGATCGGGACTACGACATGACCCGGAAGCAGATGAATAACAGTCAGACTCTGGGTAACGAGTGAATTACGGGTTATAGAGAAGAATGTCAGAAGGAGGAAATGGCGGTGGGAAGTAAACGGAAATGTGTAAGGGTCCTTGATTGTACGTGCTATGGGAACTATGAAAGGAAGAAGAAAACTCGGTGTTCAGGTAAACTCAGAAACTGGCAGTAGTGGCGGTCAGTATGGCATGACGTCAAACTGCAAAGAAGCTTTCTATACAAAAAAAAAGAAAAAAATTGGCAAACCCCACAGCTGCCATCATCAACCAAGAATTGTATTTCTGACCCGGCATTGTGAGAATGACAGGAATTCTGACTCCTATTTGAGTTGTGGTACACACAGAATAGTGGGAAAAACGGGGACCTGGGGCTTATCCCTGGTGTTGGGTGTGAGGGGGAATTGTGAGAGACAAGCAGTTTTGTTTGAACTCTGGTTAATGTCTGAAGTGTGGGTGACACATGGAATTGGGGGGGGGGTCAAGGGAATTGTGGGAGTGACAGGGAACTGTGGGTGGGGCAGGGGATTGTGGGTACCATACACGGTTATGTGTCCAAGCGCATTGTGGGAGTGACAGGGAATTGTGGGTGACAAAGAGAATGATGGGAGGGAAAACATGGAAGAAGCTAAGAATGGGGACGAGATGGGGCACAAGCGGTAGTATCAGATCATCACAGACAGTCTAATAAACTTGACGTGTGTAAAGAGTTGCGTATAAACAAAACCACAGGGGAAGGAAATGGGGAAAGGTCGTTGTGAGGGTGACTTGTCGTACGAACCCGGAAGTGTGTGAATGACAGGGAAGTCTCGGTCATCAGTGAATTGTGGGGGACACACGGAATGATGGGTGACGGAGATAATTGTCGGAGTGACAGGAAATTTGGGGCGGGGTAGGTAATGGTAGTTAAGGCGCCGAATTTTGGGTGTAAAGGGAACGTGGGGTGGAGTATGGGAATGCGCATGTAAAGTGAATTTCGATAGGGATCATATGGCCGCTTCTAAGAATGAGGAGCACGTGGGGCAAGCAGCAGTACCTTACAGTCACAGACACTATAACAAACTTTGGTCGAGGAACGGGTTGTGTAAAAATAAGACCACGGTGCAAAGAAATGGGGAATTGGGAGTTCTGACCAGGACTTGTGATATGACCTGGAAGCGGTGAATAACAGCAGACTCTGGGTAATGAGTGAATTGTGGGTCACAGTGAAGGACGTCCGAAGAAGGGAATTATGGGAGGAAAACGTACAGGGACTGGGTAATTTGGTTAACACATGAAATATACATCATATTGGACCTATGAAACGAACAAGATAATTTGGGTATTAAACGTGGCTGATGAGAAGGAAGACACGAGGTTTCCCGAGCATCCTGGAGGAGCCGAAGCCTCGCCAGGACGTGCTTCACTCGCCATGGGCCCTGGTCTGGTGCAGAGAAGGCTGGCGCACAGGCGCTTCCCAGCAAACTCCAGCAGGCGCTCCGGGCGCCACCGTGCGGCGCGGATGGCTTCCTGGCGCCTGCGGCAGACGAGCTGCTGGGGCGCATGCGCCGCGGTGGGCGTCCGGCCGGCTTTGGCGGGAAAGCGGCCCTCAGCACCCCCAAGCCGCTGCTCGTGCACACCCTGCTCCCCTCGTAGAGCGGAGCCCCCGGGGAGGCGGCTCCGGGGTGGCTGCTGGCCTCTAGCAGCGTGCTGGGGAACACGCGTGTTCTCAGTGTGCGCAGTGCTATGTTCTCAGTGCGCGCAGTGCTATGTTCTCAGTGCGCGCAGTGCTATGTTCTCAGTGCGCGCAGTGCTATGTTCTCAGTGCGCACAGCGCTGCCCGCCAGGTCCCTGCAGAGGAGCGCCATAACCCCTTGGGAGGCCTCACTGTACATGCTCTCGTTGCTCCCAGGAGCACCCTGCCCCCAAGACAGCAGGAAACTGCCTCCAGCAGCGTCGCCCAGTGCCACGTGAGCCTGCCCTGCCCTTCTTCTTCTGCTAAGTTTCTCTTGGGGGCGAAAAGATCTGCTCCCTGCCCAGAAGCACCCTCACCCCCAGGTCCTAGTCTTATTAAAAAGCAATTAGGAAGGTAAACATGGCAAAGGGAAACTAACAGAAACAGCGTGCGGAGCTCCGCACGAACTTGGAATCGGTTGGGAACAACAAAATCTTGCTGAAAAGCAGCAAGCCATCACGCAGATACTACTCAAGTCAACTCTTGGGGGTTCTGGGTTACAGGGGAGCACATTTCAAGGCCAAAGTCCGTGAGGGATGAAACGTCTGAGAAAATGTGGGCAGAGACTCTGTTTCCAGCCTGGGTTCTGGGTGTCCAAAGCTGCCATCAGACCATTCAGTTATAAGTATCCTTGTATTTGATTGGCTATTGCCTGTATGTACCCATGCATTCATGTCCCGCGTAAGGGATCAGGAGCTCGGCCTCAGCCGAGTGGAAAATCTCCCCAGGTCCATGAAGAACACCTGGTAAATGGGGCCAGGATGTGGGAATTACACAAACACGTTTTTGCAAAAGCGAATAGCGCTTGTTTGCTTCTCTAGTAAGCTTGCTTGCTTACAGCTGAAAAACCAGTATGTGGTACTGTGAAACTAACGTCCCTGCTCTGCTTCTGTGGATAAGGTTGCGGTTTCAGCCTTTATAAGCCTACCTTGCAAGCTGCACGGGGCTGCTCTCTGAATCTTCCTTCTTTGAGGGTTTCTGAGGCAGTCGCTGGCCAGCTAATAAAGACGCTAACTTGGCTTGCCGTTTTTCAATTGTGTGGTCTCTCTCTCGGTACGCCCCACACATCCAGATCAGCTTCCAGCTTCATATAAGAACTTCTCTGCCCTTGCTCAGTAGGAAGAAATTACTAAATATTGGAACTTTTCCCATTTTCCCTTCATAATGTTCACAGATGGTGTTTCTTAGGAGTAAGGGCATATCACGTAGAAGAAGGGGGATTTGAAAGCTGGCTGGATAAAAAAAATACTCAATATAAATCTTTAGCTGTGAAAGGCTTAGTAACCAGAAAAGTATTTCTTATAATCATTTTACTTAAGCAGTAAGTCCTGACTGAGTTATTTTAAACCTAGAAACTACTGCTGAAATAGGCTGCTATTAATTTAATCACAAAAATTTTAGAAGGAGAGAATGAACCTTAATACAAAGTAAAAATTTAAAACTAATCAAGTTTAGACCTAGCTGACAGCGACTTAGCCTCCCTGCACTTACCTGTTGTCCCCAGCAGGTGGTGCTGCAAGGCTCCTCCCTCAGGCTCACTCCCTCCCCATCTGGAGCAGCTGCCCTGCACTTTCCCCAGCTCACCACCAGGTGGCAGGCCTGAGAGCGCTCGTCTATTAGCACGGCCCAGGCTGACCACAGTGGATCGAGTCCTGCCTACCTGGTTGAAGGTTCCTCCTCGCCTGGGCAGCTGGATGGCCAGTCTCTGCCGGCAGCACCGGGGAACTGAGCAGCACCCAGGGATCAAGTGACAATGATGCCAGACACTGCTTCTGTGGGGCTGGCTATTCCTGCACCCAGCTGGGTGAGTGCTGCCTCGCCATGTGGCCTGGGCCCCACAGTGCATCGTCACATCACCTCCAGGGTCACCCTAGGTGCTGTCAAGAATGACCCATGCAGGGAGTTCTCCCCGCCGGCAGCGGAGTCAGGCTGGGGCTGAGGATACTCACTTATTCCTTCATTCCTCCCCACATGCCATAGCCACCCCTTGGGATCACAGCTTCGACACAACCAGCCCTCCCCTCCGGGTGCCCCCCCCCCAACTCCCCAACACAAAACTGCCTCAGGATCCTGTTTGATTACTCACAACCATCCCGCAGTCCCGTCACTTTCTCCCCATCCCCTGTCTTCTTCCATGGAGCACCAGTGAACTGAAGCACTCCACTCTGCTCTACCATCTTCCTGGAAGTCTTCATACCATGTGTCCATCCTGCAAGCTGAGCCAGGGAGGGTTTTATTTCTGTAACAGGAAAGGAGCAGAAGGAAAGTTTTTGAGTTTAAATCGACAGTGAGTAATTCAACAGTAGCCTCTAGGCTTTAAATAAATCAGGACTGCTTGAGTGAAATGATCATAATAACAAGTTTTCTAGTTACTAAGCATTTCCAAGCTAAAGAGGTACACTGAGTATTTTTCTATCTGTCCAGCTGTCAAATCCCCCTTCTTTTGTGTGAAGAAAAGACCGGCATCTTGTTCCCAAGGACCGGCATCTTGGGATCATTTACTAGGAAGGGAAAATGGAAAAGGCGCGCTATTTTGTAATTTCTTCCTACTGAGCAAGGGCAGAGAAGTTGTTATATTCATCTGGAAGATGGTCTGGACATAAATACACAGGCACAGTACAGGCAAGAGCAAATCAAACAGCTAAGAAATTGGTCGTTATTATCCTACTGTCTTACCGGCAACTTAGAAGGCATGAGCTGGTGAGATGAAGACGATGACTGAGAGACGAGGTGGGGGGGGTGGGCACATGGGAAAGAGAACACACCCAACACATGCCAACACAGAGGCTATTTCCTGGCTCTGACATTTCTGTACTACTGCTCTTAAACACGGTGTTCATGCTGGTGCAGCTAACTAGTTTCCATCTTCTACACCCAATGCTATTCCATACTATGGACGTGCTATGCCATAACTCTCCCAGGCAGCAGCTTATACTGCTTAAAAGCCTTTAAAAGCTCTAATCTGAAGGTGTCGCAGTAAAGAAACATAAACACTGAGGGAAGAAATGTTATTACCCAGTGAAATCGTATCCAGGGAATTGGCCCATTTGTCACGAAAACCTGTGCTGTTTAGGGTATTCTGTATTTTCTCGGCAATGCTGAAATCTTCCACTACTATCTATCAATGTATAATTCAGAATGAATAAACTGTCTATCTTCGAAAAAATCATAGGAACTAATCCAGCGCCTCCCTACCTTTGATGGATACGATCAAAATCCCAAAATCACAAAAATGAGGGCCACAATACACATGAGCTGCTGACGCAACAGCTTTTCCTTTTTAATTTTTGTTTTCTCCGTCATTCTTTTCTGAACCTTAGCCAAGTCTTTGTCTGGGCATAGAAAAAAACAACCTTCCCTTCGCACTCTGAATGGGTCTTGGAAAGTTTTCTCTACAGTTCCTTGTTGTTGCATCTTCAATAAATTCACCTTCTCAGCAAGGCAAAGAAATGTGTTCCTCTGGTTCATGCGGGAACAGGCAGGCAAGGATACTTATAACTGAATGGTCTGATGGCAGCTTTGGACACCCAGAACCCAGGCTGGAAACAGAGTCTCTGCCCACATTTTCTCAGACGTTTCATCCCTCACGGACTTTGGCCTTGAAATGTGCTCCCCTGTAACCCAGAACCCCCAAGAGTTGACTTGAGTAGTATCTGCGTGATGCCTTGCTGCTTTTCGGCAAGATTTTGTTGTTCCCAACCGATTCCAAGTTCGTGCGGAGCTCCGCACGCTGTTTCTGTTAGTTTCCCTTTGCCATGTTTACCTTCCTAATTGCTTTTTAATAAGACTGGGACCTGGGGGTGAGGGTGCTTCTGGGCAGGGAGCAGATCTTTTCACCCCCAAGAGAAACTTAGCAGAAGAAGAAGGGCAGGGCAGGCTCACGTGGCACTGGGCGACGCTGCTGGAGGCAGTTTCCTGCTGTCTTGGGGGCAGGGTGCTCCTGGGAGCAAGGAGAGCATGTACAGTGAGGCCTCCCACCGGGTTATGGCGCTCCTCTGCAGGGACCTGGTGGGCAGCACTGCGCGTACTGAGAACATAGCACTGCACGCACTGAGAACATAGCACTGCGCGCACTGAGAACATAGCACTGCGCGCACTGAACACACGCGTTTCCCCAGCACGCTGCTAGAGGCCGGCAGCCACCCCGGAGCCGCCTCCCCGGGGGCTCCGCTCTACGAGGGGAGCAGGGTGTGCACGAGCAGCGGCTTGGGGGTGCTGAGGGCCGCTTTCCCGCCAAAGCCGGCCGGGTGGACGGCGCCCACCGCGGCGCATGCGCCCCAGCAGCTCGTCTGCCGCAGGCGCCAGGAAGCCATCCGCGCCGCACGGTGGCGCCCGGAGCGCCTGCTGGAGTTTGCCGGGAAGCGCCTGTGCGCCAGCCTTCTCTGCACCAGACCAGGGCCCATGGCGAGTGAAGCACGTCCTGGCGAGGCTTCGGCTCCTCCGGGATGCTCGGGAAACCTCGTTGGCCCGGCAGGTGGCCTTCTGGTAGGAGAGTCTGTGGGGCCTCGGGGGGAGCAGTCCCCAGAGAGCAGCAGCGCAGGGGCAGAGGCGCAGGCCGCAGCCGTGCGGGAGGTGACGGAAGGGCCCAGCGAGGAGACTGCGATCCTTTGGGTGGGGATGGGGCTGGAGATTGAGAAGCTGGAAGGAAGAGTTGAGATAGAGATCCGGGGCGAGACTGGGCTGGTGAACGAGGACGTAATGGTGCTCGTTGAGGTAGTGGCATGGGAGCCAGGGGTGCAAGAGCAGGAGGTGCAAGACTTGGAGGTGCAAGAGCAGGAGGTGCAAGAGCAGGAGGAGCAGGAGCAGGAGGAGCAGGAGCAGGAGGAGCAGGAGAGCCCCCAGGAGCGTGAGCAGGCCCCGCCTCGGCCCCGCACATCCACGGAGGCGCTAGAGAGTCTGCATTTAGAACTGAGCAGTCTGATCGCACGAGGCAGCCAGGTGCTGTGCCTGGACAAGCGCAAGCTAATACACGAGCTTCAGCCCTACCTGGATTTCAGAAGCAGCAGCATCAGGTGCATTGCAGGCTTCTGGTTGCAAACTGTATCCTTAATGCACTTCGGAGGCGATAGCCTCACAGAGCTGTGGACTATGGAGGAGGGTTTGGGGAGGATGTCCTGGCTGGGGGCAAGGGGACAGCTTTAGTGCGGGGAGAGAGCAGTTCAGGAGGAAGGGGTGGCCGACAGTTGCAAACACAGGCTTTCTGAGAATCCTGATTGTGTTCATAATATGGTTCCATCCTGGTGGGTGGGGAGTTCAGCTTCCTATGCAGAATTCAGACTGTATCGTGTTCCACTCAACCTTGCTTCTGCGGGGTATTGTTAGTCACACATGTTTAGGGTCAAAGGTCATGCTGCCTGCCTTTAAGGTCCACCTTCTGAGCACACAGGTTCTTTGGCATATAACTGTTGTCTCTTGCGTGAGCTGCATTCACTGTATGCAGTCCTCTCTACATGTAGTTGCCCTCCATTGCACCCTGTCACACTTCAGGACTCTGAGTACACACATGCCCCACATGCGATTCCAGGGAACACGCGGCCTCCAGTCAACACTCTCAAACCCATCTGTAAGAGCTCAAGAAGTACCCTTCAAGACCTATCCATCATGCAAATAAAATAGAGAGGTCAGGAGTTCTCAAGAAACAGACTGTACGCCCGTGTGAGTTCAGACTCACAAAACACAGGCAACAGAAGGCTTAAGGAAGATTTTATAGAAGTGTGGGTATTGACTGAGATGGATTGGTAATGCCAGGAGGTCTGGCAGATGTGTGATCCCACTTCTGATTGCCCTCCAGATGTGCTCTAGCTGTTTCTACCCCTGCCAACCTAGTATGTTTGAGCTCCTTTACCAGTACAGATTCTGAACCATCCTCAGCTGTCAACAATGATCACTGACCAAGATCGGGACCTGCTCAGCTACATGATCGACTTGGAGGTGAGAGATGGAAGGCTCAGCCTACAGAAATGAGTGAGGGAGGGCAGGTGGAAACGATTCAGCATGTAATCAGGCAAAGGCGTGTCCCTAGAATGATTTCTCCCTCCTCTGCTTTCCCTGTCAGGTGGAAGTGTGCATCCTCCCAAGAACTGCTGTACGATCACGTTTTCCTTTGGGAGAAACCCCTACTTCCGAAACCCGGTGATCACAAAGGCATATGACATTACCATCACTGGTAAGAAGTTGCTGTTCAGACGGTACAAGGGATGGGTGAACAATATAGTATCCCTCATTCTTTCTCTTTCTGCAGGATATCTGTTATCTCAGACCACTCCAATCCAATGGTTCGGGATTGTGAATGCCAGGCCTACAGGTGCAGTCGCCAGAACACCAGTATGAACTTCTTCAACTGATTTCTGACCACAGTCCTTCAGGGTCTAGCACAATTGCTGAGGTAAATCCCCCAGGGGCAGTTTCATAAATGGCTTGGTGTGCTTCCCAGATGCTAGGAAGTAGAGTGCCAACCCCATTCACACCTTTCCCTCTACCAGATCATCTGTGAAGACCTCTGGCTGAATGCCCTGCAGTACTACCTGAGAATGGAGGGCCCAGCAGATGGTATGGAGAGGCAGACAGGTGAGGATCTCAGTTGGCCGGAATAAATGCGTGCTGCCATCTGTCTGGGTTATTCCTCTTGGAAAGGAGAGAGAGGATGGCAGTGAATAGCGCCAGGTCATTAGGTCGTCACCTGAGATAGGAGTTCTGGGATAGTGTAGTGTAAACCAGCCTGTGGTCGGGGAAACCTCATCGATGTAGCAAGAGCAACTAGCCATGGGCACCGATGCACACGGGAGTCATTATCTCCACTTCTCTGAGGCATCATTGCATGGGTACACAGGAGCCCTACTTCCGCTCCTATATTTATGTTTGGCTCTCCCTGAGACTTCCTTGCTGCCCACCCCACCCCCCACCTCACCCAGAACATCTGCACGTCTTTATGGAACTGCTAATCCAAAGACCCATGAGTTTTTTGATTCTCAGAGTTTTCTCTGAATACGAATTTCCATGTCCTGTCCTCCCACAGCCAAACCAGAATACAGACAATTGAGTGCATTGAGTGCATAGGAGAATTTTGAGCTCTGAGTACAATTTAAAGTTTTAAAATGTGAAAATATGGAGAGTTCATTAGGACTAGGATGCTTAAACATGAGCTTTTAATTTATCATTTTCTGAAAGGGAAGTTTTGTTATCTTTGATGTAGATTTGAGTTGGTGTGCATGTGTTTTCCAGGGAACCCTCTCCATTTGATCTGGGGGCGATAGAGCATCAAACATAGCGAAAATATGGCAGAAGAGCACTTGAGATTTAGAAGATGAGTAACCCACCCCGTGGTTTTGCAGAACTTAAAACTGAAGGATGGAGCATGGTGGAAATAGAAAGAATGAGATTCTTTAAACATTGAATGATAATCCTGGACAAATAATACTCTCAAGTGATTACCCGTGTGTGTCTGCAGTGCGTAGTTGTGCTTTGCGGGAGGTGGCCCAATGAAGGAAACGACGCACTATGGGCTTTTAATTTGCTGCTGGGAATTAGTAACGTATGGAATATAAGCTTAGGAAGGTGAAGAGATGGGAAGTACTTGGGACTCCAGTTTGATAAAATGGTTTTTCCTGCGTGTTCAGGGATTAGGCAATAGGAGTTTGGAAAAGAGAGGCCAATTAACTGTGCGCTTTTCAGTTTTACGTGGGACGTGAGGGAAGGCAAGCAGAAGGGCTTAAGGAGGAGGGGGTTCACAGTCGAGTAAAACCTAGATTTTGTGCTGTGTTGCTTGCATGGAGCTTAAACCATGTCTGTTCCCTGGAATATTCTCAGGCAAGTTAATACAGGAAATGCAGGAAATCTTAAAACTCTATTTATTTGTGAACAATATGTTTGCCAGATCCATATTAGTGCAGAATTTTTGGCAGGTAGCAGTCACCCTGTCAGTACCAGCACGACAAGTAACAGATTGACTAATGCAGGTTGAGGCACAAGCAGGGAAGAAAAACTCTGATGAGGAGTTGGTAAAGGAACTACTGAGTTTCTGGCGGTGGTAAAGAGGCAGAAAGAGGAACTGTGGAGAAGAAGCATGTTTCCTTGTAACGTATGACCTCATATGAGTTCCTTTGTTTTTCTCAGACTTCATTTTGGGGCAAAAACAGACTTGGACTGAGAAAAAGTGGGACGGTAAACTGGGAATTTGCAAATGCAAGGCCATCCACGCTTGTGTGCTGTTCCCTCAGTGACCCCGCCTTTAGACCTTTCTTACTTGTTCTCTTTTCCCGACAGATTAACTTTGGTCCGAGCATCCCTTTGGGTGCTCCACCCCAAAAAGTATACAGTAACCTCAAACTCAATAGGAGAGCAATTCTTGACCACACAACTCAAATTAGGATGTCTCCTATTTCCTGGCTGGTTCTCCACAAACATTTCAAAAACAGGTCCTGCCTATTGGATGGGACTCCCGTTTTCTGGAATTTTTGCATTCTCTTCATGACGCTCCACATTGGATCGGCAGTAGCAGACTCAATTACACATTTAAAGCCTGTACATGTTTGAAATCTCACCTTGGAATGGTTACATTCAGGGTATCCATCATGATTATGTAATTGCTCCCCAGTAACGGCTCTAAGACGGACGCAGGCTAAGGTTAGACCCTGCTGTCGTTGGAAAAGGGAGGCCGATTGTTTCACGGGACTTCCTCCGATTTCCACTTTAAAGACGCCGTATGTGCATCTCTATCGCTCCCTTCTCGCATTGGGCTTGCTGTCTGCACAGAGGCCACTTTGCGATGTCGTGGGTGAAGTGTGTTCTACAGCAAACCAGTCGCAGTGGTGAGGTTTGATAGTAGCGTTCATGAAATCTTCCCCACCCCTTCAGACGAGCATAACTCTTTCTGTACGTGTTGGAAACTTTAGGTAGCGGCATAGTCTCTACTTCAGGAGCCGGCCAAAGCTTGGTGGTGCTTTCCGGATGTGACCTCCCGAGGGGACTGAGGCTGCTGAGAGATCTGGGGCAGGATACTGAGGTCGGAAGAGCCCATAAAGTCTATTTTGCCTGATGTTACAGCAGCCACCCAAGCTTTTTTTTGCTTACGTTTGCATAGTGACTTTTTCCATCCCTTCACTTACAACCTATTTGTATCCGTGGGTCTAAAGTGGTGCTCTTGTAAACAGCATCTAGACAGATCATACATTTTAGCCATTCTGCCAATCTGTGCCATTTTATTTGCAGCGTAATCTCGTAAAATTCAGTTTTAGTTCTGTTGAAGCTACACTTAACGTTGACCATTTTCACTTGGCTTTTAATTCTCAGCTGTATTGGTTTCCTCTGTTTGTAATACTTTATTAAGTTTGACTGACAGTCTTCACTTCAGTGCTCTCCTCTAAGCTTCTTTCTCTTATTGGTTTTGGTTTTTAAGGTTGTTTCTCTCTCTGTCTCTCTCTCTCTCTCTCTCTCTCTCTCTGTCTGTCCCACGCAGTGGAAAGAAATGGGGAACTGGGGAACTGGGAGTTGTGACCAGGACTACGATATGACCCGGAAGCAGATGAATAACAGGAGGCTCTAGGTAATGAGTGAATTGCGGGTCATAGTGAAGAATGCCAGAAGAAGGAATGTTGTCGGGAGGTAAATGGAAATGTGTAGGGGGCCGATAATTTGGTTAACGAATAGATTGTATGTGCTATTGGAACTATGAAACGAAGAAGAGAACTTAGTGTTCAAATGAATTCGGAAACTGACAGCAGCGACCTGTCTGATGAAAAGAAAGACGCGCGGTCAGCCGGGATATGATACCACGTAAAAATGCACAGAGGAAAAAGCTTTTAATAAAAATAAAAATAAAAAATTGCTGAACAGAAAACTTTTCTCATTGACGATGACTTGTGTTTCTGACCCCCGATTGTGAGAATGACAGGAATTCTGACTCCTATTTGAGTTGCGGTGCACACAGAATAGAGGGAAAAAGGGGGACCTGGGGCTGATACCTGGTGTTGAGTGTGAGTGGGAATTGTGAGAGACAAGCAGTTTGTTGAACTCTGGTTAATGTCTGAAGTGTGGGTGACACATGGAATTGGGGGGGGGTCATGGGAATTGTGGGAGTGACAGGGAACTGTGGGTGACAAAGAGAATGATGGGAGGGAAAACGTGGAAGAAGCTAACAATGAGACGAGATGGGGGCACAAGCAGTAGTATCAGATCATCACACACAGTCTAATAAACTTGACGTGTGTAAAGTTGCGTATAAACAAAACCACAGGGGAAGGAAATGGGGAAAGGTCATTGTGAGGGTGACTTGTCGTACGAACCCGGAAGTGTGTGAATGACAGGGAAGTCTGGGTCATCAGTGAATTGTGGGGACACACGGAATGATGGGTGACGGAGATAACTGTCCGAGTGACAGGAAATTTGGGGGGCGGGGTAGGGAACAATGATTAAGACGCCGAATTCTGGGTCTAAAGGGAACGGTGGAAATAACGGGAATTGGGCATGTAAGTGAATTTCATTAGGAATCATACGGCCGCTTTTAAGAAGGAGGAACAGATGGGAAGAAATGGGGAAATGGGAAATGGGGAACTGGGGAACTGGAGTTGTGATCGGGACTACGACATGACCCGGAGCAGATGAATAACAGTCAGACTCTGGGTAACGATGAATTACGGGTTATAGAGAAGAATGTCAGAAGAGAAATGGCGTGGGAAGTAAACGAAAGTGTAAGGGTCCTTGATTGTACGTGCTATGGGAACTATGAAAGGAAGAAGAAAACTCAGGTGTTCAGGTAAACCAGAAACTGGCAGTAGTGGCGTCAGTATGGCATGACGTCAAACTGCAAAGAAGCTTTCTATACAAAAAAAAAAGAAAAAAATTGGCAACCCCACAGCTGCCATCATCACCAAGAATTGTATTTCTGACCCGCATTGTGAGAATGACAGGAATTCTGACTCCTATTTGAGTTGTGGTACACACAGAATAGTGGGAAAACGGGACCTGGGGCTGATACCTGCTGTTGGGTGTGAGGGGGAATTGTGAGAGACAAGCAGTTTTGTTTGAACTCTGGTTGAATGTCTGAAGTGTTGGTGACACATGGAATTGGGGGGGGGGTCAAGGGAATTGTGGGAGTGACAGGGAACTGTGGTGGGGCAGGGGATTGTGGGTACCATACACGGTTATGTTCCAAGCGCATTGTGGGAGTGACAGGAATTGTGGGTGACAAAGAAATGATGGGAGGGGAAAACATGGAAGAAGCTAAGAATGGGGACGAGATGGGGCACAAGCGGTGTATCAGATCATCACAGACAGTCTAATAAACTGACGTGTGTAAAGAGTTGCGTATAAACAAAACCACAGGGGAAGAAATGGGGAAAGGTCGTTGTGAGGGTGACTTGTCGTACGAACCCGGAAGTGTGTGAATGACAGGGAAGTCTCGGTCATCAGTGAATTGTGGGGGACACACGGAATGATGGGTGACGGAGATAATTGTCGGAGTGACAGGAAATTTGGGCGGGGTAGTAATGGTAGTTAAGGCGCCGAATTTTGTGTAAAGGGAACGGTGGGGTGGGAGTAATGGGGAATTGCGCATGTAAAGTGAATTTCGATAGGGATCATATGGCCGCTTCTAAGAATGAGGAGCACGTGGGGCAAGCAGCAGTACCTTACAGTCACAGACACTATAACAAACTTTGGTCGAGGAACGGGTTGTGTAAAAATAAGACCACGGTGCAAAGAAATGGGGAATTGGGAGTTCTGACCAGGACTTGTGATATGACCTGGAAGCGGGTGAATAACAGCAGACTCTGGGTAATGAGTGAATTGTGGGTCACAGTGAAGGACGTCCGAAGAAGGGAATTATGGGAGGAAAACGTACAGGGACTGGGTAATTTGGTTAACACATGAAATATACATCATATTGGACCTATGAAACGAACAAGATAATTTGGGTATTAAACGTGGCTGATGAGAAGGAAGACACGAGGTTTCCCGAGCATCCTGGAGGAGCCGAAGCCTCGCCAGGACGTGCTTCACTCGCCATGGGCCCTGGTCTGGTGCAGAGAAGGCTGGCGCACAGGCGCTTCCCAGCAAACTCCAGCAGGCGCTCCGGGCGCCACCGTGCGGCGCGGATGGCTTCCTGGCGCCTGCGGCAGACGAGCTGCTGGGGCGCATGCGCCGCGGTGGGCGCCGTCCACCCGGCCGGCTTTGGCGGGAAAGCGGCCCTCAGCACCCCCAAGCCGCTGCTCGTGCACACCCTGCTCCCCTCGTAGAGCGGAGCCCCCGGGGAGGCGGCTCCGGGGTGGCTGCCGGCATCTAGCAGCGTGCTGGGGAACACGCGTGTTCTCAGTGTGCGCAGTGCTATGTTCTCAGTGCGCGCAGTGCTATGTTCTCAGTGCGCGCAGTGCTATGTTCTCAGTGCGCGCAGTGCTATGTTCTCAGTGCGCACAGCACTGCCCGCCAGGTCCCTGCAGAGGAGCGCCATAACCCGGTGGGAGGCCTCACTGTACATGCTCTCGTTGCTCCCAGGAGCACCCTGCCCCCAAGACAGCAGGAAACTGCCTCCAGCAGCGTCGCCCAGTGCCACGTGAGCCTGCCCTGCCCTTCTTCTTCTGCTAAGTTTCTCTTGGGGGTGAAAAGATCTGCTCCCTGCCCAGAAGCACCCTCACCCCCCAGGTCCCAGTCTTATTAAAAAGCAATTAGGAAGGTAAACATGGCAAAGGGAAACTAACAGAAACAGCGTGCGGAGCTCCGCACGAACTTGGAATCGGTTGGGAACAACAAAATCTTGCCGAAAAGCAGCAAGGCATCACGCAGATACTACTCAAGTCAACTCTTGGGGGTTCTGGGTTACAGGGGAGCACATTTCAAGGCCAAAGTCCGTGAGGGATGAAACGTCTGAGAAAATGTGGGCAGAGACTCTGTTTCCAGCCTGGGTTCTGGGTGTCCAAAGTTGCCATCAGACCATTCAGTTATAAGTATCCTTGTATTTGATTGGCTATTGCCTGTATGTACCCATGCATTCATGTCCCGCGTAAGGGATCAGGAGCTCGGCCTCAGCCGAGTGGAAAATCTCCCCAGGTCCATGAAGAACACCTGGTAAATGGGGCCAGGATGTGGGAATTACACAAACACGTTTTTGCAAAAGCGAATAGCGCTTGTTTGCTTCTCTAGTAAGCTTGCTTGCTTACAGCTGAAAAACCAGTATGTGGTACTGTGAAACTAACGTCCCTGCTCTGCTGTGGATAAGGTTGCGGTTTCAGCCTTTATAAGCCTACCTTGCAAGCTGCACGGGGCTGCTCTCTGAATCTTCCTTCTTTGAGGGTTTCTGAGGCAGTCGCTGGCCAGCTAATAAAGACGCTAACTTGGCTTGCCGTTTTTCAATTGTGTGGTCTCTCTCTCGGTAAGCCCCACACATCCAGATCAGCTTCCAGCTTCATATAAGAACTTCTCTGCCCTTGCTCAGTAGGAAGAAATTACTAAATATTGGAACTTTTCCCATTTTCCCTTCATAATGTTCACAGATGGTGTTTCTTAGGAGTAAGGGCATATCACGTAGAAGAAGGGGGATTTGAAAGCTGGCTGGATAAAAAAAATACTCAATATAAATCTTTAGCTGTGAAAGGCTTAGTAACCAGAAAAGTATTTCTTATGATCATTTTACTTAAGCATTAAGTCCTGACTGAGTTATTTTAAACCTAGAAACTACTGCTGAAATAGGCTGCTATTAATTTAATCACAAAAATTTACCTTCTCAGAAGGAGAAATGAACCTTAATACAAAGTAAAAATTTAAAACTAATCAAGTTTAGACCTAGCTGACAGCGACTTAGCCTCCCTGCACTTACCTGTTGTCCCCAGCAGGTGGTGCTGCGAGGCTCCTCCCTCAGGCTCACTCCCTCCCCATCTGGAGCAGCTGCCCTGCACTTTCCCCAGCTCACCACCAGGTGGCAGGCCTGAGAGCGCTTGTCTATTAGCACGGCCCAGGCTGACCACAGTGGATCGAGTCCTGCCTACCTGGTTGAAGGTTCCTCCTCGCCTGGGCAGCTGGATGGCCAGTCTCTGCCGGCAGCACCGGGGAACTGAGCAGCACCCAGGGATCAAGTGACAATGATGCCAGACACTGCTTCTGTGGGGCTGGCTATTCCTGCACCCAGCTGGGTGAGTGCTGCCTCGCCATGTGGCCTGGGCCCCACAGTGCATCGTCACATCACCTCCAGGGTCACCCTAGGTGCTGTCAAGAATGACCCATGCAGGGAGTTCTCCCCGCCGGCAGCGGAGTCAGGCTGGGGCTGAGGATACTCACTTATTCCTTCATTCCTCCCCACATGCCATAGCCACCCCTTGGGATCACAGCTTCGACACAACCAGCCCTCCCCTCCGGGTGCCCCCCCCCCAACTCCCCAACATAAAACTGCCTCAGGATCCTGTTTGATTACTCACAACCATCCCGCAGTCCCGTCACTTTCTCCCCATCCCCTGTCTTCTTCCATGGAGCACCAGTGAACTGAAGCACTCCACTCTGCTCTACCATCTTCCTGGAAGTCTTCATACCATGTGTCCATCCTGCAAGCTGAGCCAGGGAGGGTTTTATTTCTGTAACAGGAAAGGAGCAGAAGGAAAGTTTTTGAGTTTAAATCGACAGTGAGTAATTCAACAGTAGCCTCTAGGCTTTAAATAAATCAGGACTGCTTGAGTGAAATGATCATAATAACAAGTTTTCTAGTTACTAAGCATTTCCAAGCTAAAGAGGTACACTGAGTATTTTTCTATCTGTCCAGCTGTCAAATCCCCCTTCTTTTGTGTGAAGAAAAGACCGGCATCTTGTTCCCAAGGACCGGCATCTTGGGATCATTTACTAGGAAGGGAAAATGGGAAAAGGCGCGCTATTTTGTAATTTCTTCCTACTGAGCAAGGGCAGAGAAGTTGTTATATTCATCTGGAAGATGGTCTGGACATAAATACACAGGCACAGTACAGGCAAGAGCAAATCAAACAGCTAAGAAATTGGTCGTTATTATCCTACTGTCTTACCGGCAACTTAGAAGGCATGAGCTGGTGAGATGAAGACGATGACTGAGAGACGAGGTGGGGGGGGGGGCACATGGGAAAGAGAACACACCCAACACATGCCAACACAGAGGCTATTTCCTGGCTCTGACATTTCTGTACTACTGCTCTTAAACACGGTGTTCATGCTGGTGCAGCTAACTAGTTTCCATCTTCTACACCCAATGCTATTCCATACTATGGACGTGCTATGCCATAACTCTCCCAGGCAGCAGCTTATACTGCTTAAAAGCCTTTAAAAGCTCTAATCTGAAGGTGTCGCAGTAAAGAAACATAAACACTGAGGGAAGAAATGTTATTACCCAGTGAAATCGTATCCAGGGAATTGGCCCATTTGTCACGAAAACCTGTGCTGTTTAGGGTATTCTGTATTTTCTCGGCAATGCTGAAATCTTCCACTACTATCTATCAATGTATAATTCAGAATGAATAAACTGTCTATCTTCGAAAAAATCATAGGAACTAATCCAGCGCCTCCCTACCTTTGATGGATACGATCAAAATCCCAAAATCACAAAAATGAGGGCCACAATACACATGAGCTGCTGACGCAACAGCTTTTCCTTTTTAATTTTTGTTTTCTCCATCATTCTTTTCTGAACCTTAGCCAAGTCTTTGTCTGGGCATAGAAAAAAACAACCTTCCCTTCGCACTCTGAATGGGTCTTGGAAAGTTTTCTCTACAGTTCCTTGTTGTTGCATCTTCAATAAATTCACCTTCTCAGCAAGGCAAAGAAATGTGTTCCTCTGGTTCATGCGGGAACAGGCAGGCAAGGATACTTATAACTGAATGGTCTGATGGCAGCTTTGGACACCCAGAACCCAGGCTGGAAACAGAGTCTCTGCCCACATTTTCTCAGACGTTTCATCCCTCACGGACTTTGGCCTTGAAATGAGCTCCCCTGTAACCCAGAACTCCCAAGAGTTGACTTGAGTAGTATCTGCGTGATGCCTTGCTGCTTTTCGGCAAGATTTTGTTGTTCCCAACCGATTCCAAGTTCGTGCGGAGCTCCGCACGCTGTTTCTGTTAGTTTCCCTTTGCCATGTTTACCTTCCTAATTGCTTTTTAATAAGACTGGGACCTGGGGGTGAGGGTGCTTCTGGCATGGGAGCAGATCTTTTCACCCCCAAGAGAAACTAGCAGAAGAAGAAGGGCAGGCAGGCTCACGTGCACTGGGCGACGCTGCTGGAGGCAGTTTCCTGCTGTCTTGGGGGCAGGGTGCTCCTGGGAGCAAGGAGAGCATGTACAGTGAGGCCTCCCACCGGGTTATGGCGCTCCTCTGCAGGGACCTGGTGGGCAGCACTGCGCGTACTGAGAACATAGCACTGCACGCACTGAGAACATAGCACTGCGCGCACTGAGAAATAGCACTGCGCGCATCTGAACACACGCGTGTTCCCCAGCACGCTGCTAGAGGCCGCAGCCACCCCGGAGCCGCCTCCCCGGGGGCTCCGCTCTACGAGGGGAGCAGGGTGTGCACGAGCAGCGGCTTGGGGTGCTGAGGGCCGCTTTCCCCCAAAGCCGGCCGGGTGGACGGCGCCCACCGCGGCGCATGCGCCCCAGCAGCTCGTCTGCCGCAGGCGCCAGGAAGCCATCCGCGCCGCACGGTGGCGCCCGGAGCGCCTGCTGGAGTTTGCTGGGAAGCGCCGTGTCGCCAGCCTTCTCTGCACCAGACCAGGGCCCATGGCGAGTGAAGCACGTCCTGGCGAGGCTTTCGGCTCCTCCGGGATGCTCGGGAAACCTCGTTGGCCCGGCAGGTGGCCTTCTGGTAGGAGAGTCTGTGGGGCCTCGGGGGAGCAGTCCCCAGAGAGCCAGCGCAGGGGCAGAGGCGCAGGCCCAGCCGTGCGGGAGGTGACGGAAGGGCCCAGCGAGGAGACGCGATCCTTTGGGTGGGGATGGGGTGGAGATTGAAGCTGGAAGGAAGAGTTGAGATAGAGATCCGGGGCGAGACGGGCTGGTGAACGAGGACGTAATGGTGCCGTTGAGGTAGTGGCATGGGAGCCAGGGTGCAAGAGCAGGAGGTGCAAGACTTTGGAGGTGCAAGAGCAGGAGGTGCAAGAGCGGAGGAGCAGGAGCAGGAGGAGCAGGAGCAGGAGGAGCAGGAAGCCCCCAGGAGCGTGAGCAGGCCCCGCCTCGGCCCCCCGCCATCCACGGAGGCGCTAGAGAGTCGCATTTAGAACTGAGCAGTCTGATCGCACGAGGCGCCAGGTGCTGTACCTGGACAAGCGCAAGCTAATACACGAGCTTCACCCACCTGGATTTCAGAGCAGCAGCATACAGGTGCATTGCAGGCTTCTGGTTGCAAACTGTATCTTAATGCACTTCGGGAGGCGATAGCCTCACAGAGCTGTGGACTATGGAGGAGGGTTTGGGGAGGATGTCCTGGCTGGGGCAAGGGGACAGCTTTAGTGCGGGGAGAGAGCATTCGAGGAGAAGGGGTGGCCGACAGTTGCAAACACAGGCTTCTGAGAATCCTGATTGTGTTCATAATATGGTTCCATCCTGGTGGGTGGGGAGTTCAGCTTCCTATGCAGAATCAGACTGTATCGTGTTCCACTCAACCTTGCTTCTGCGGGGTATTGTTAGTCACACATGTTTAGGGTCAAAGGTCATGCTGCCTGCCTTTAAGGTCCACCTTCTGAGCACACAGGTTCTTTGGATATAACTGTTGTCTCTTGCGTGGAGCTGCATTCACTGTTGCAGTCCTCTCTACATGTAGTTGCCCTCCATTGCACCCTGTCACACTTCAGGACTCTGAGTACACACATGCCCCACATGCGATTCCGGGAACACGCGGCTCCAGTCAACACTCTCAACCCTCTGTAAGAGCTCAAGAAGTACCCTTCAAGACCTATCCATCATGCAAATAAAATAGAGAGGTCAGGAGTTCTCAAGAAACAGACTGTACGCCCGTGTGAGTTCAGACTCACAAAACACAGGCAACAGAAGGCTTAAGAAGATTTTATAGAAGTGTGGGTATTGACTGAGATGGATTGGTAATGCCAGGAGGTCTGGCAGATGTGTGATCCCACTTCTGATTGCCTCCAGATGTGCTCTAGCTGTTTCTACCCCTGCCAACTAGTATGTTTGAGCTCCTTTACCCAGTACAGATTCTGAACCATCCTCAGCTGTCAACAATGATCACTGACCAAGATCGGGACCTGCTCAGCTACATGATCGACTGGAGGTGAGAGATGGAAGGCTCAGCCTACAGAAAGAGTGAGGGAGGGCAGGTGAAACGATTCAGCATGTAATCAGGCAAAGGCGTGTCCCTGAATGATTTCTCCCTCCTCTGCTTTTCCCTGTCAGGTGGAAGTGTGCATCCCTCCCAGAACTGCTTGTACGATCACTTTTCCTTTGGGAGAACCCCTACTTCCGAAACCCGGTGATCACAAGGCATATGACATTCCATCACTGGTAAGAAGTTGCTGTTCAGACGGTACAAGGGATGGGTGAACATATAGTATCCCTCATTCTTTCTCTTTCTGCAGGATATCTGTTATCTCAGACCAACCTCCAATCCAATGGTTTCGGGGATTTGTGATGCCAGCTACAGTGCAGTCGCCAGAACACCAGATGAACTTCTTCAATTTGATTACCACAGTCCTTCAGGGTCTAGCACAATTGCTGAGGTAAATCCCCCAGGGGCAGTTTCATAAATGGCTTGGTGTGCTTCCCAGATGCTAGGGAAGTAGAGTGCCAACCCCATTCACACCTTTCCCTCTACCAGATCATCTGTGAAGACCTCTGGCTGAATGCCCTGCAGTACTACCTGAGAATGGGAGGGCCCAGCAGATGGTATGGAGAGGCAGACAGGTGAGGATCTCAGTTGGCCGGAGAATAAATGCGTGCTGCCATCTGTCTGGGTTATTCCTCTTGGAAAGGAAGAGAGAGGATGGCAGTGAATAGCGCCAGGTCATTAGGTCGTCACCTGAGATAGGAGTTCTGGGATAGTGTAGTGTAAACCAGCCTGTGGTCGGGGAAACCTCATCGATGTAGCAAGAGCATGACTAGCCATGGGCACTGATGCACACGGGAGTCATTATCTCCACTTCTCTGAGGCATCATTGCATGGGTACACAGGAGCCCTACTTCCGCTCCTATATTTATGTTTGGCTCTCCCTGAGACTTCCTTGCTGCCCACCCCACCCCCCACCTCACCCAGAACATCTGCACGTCTTTATGGAACTGCTAATCCAAAGACCCATGAGTTTTTTGATTATCAGAGTTTTCTCTGAATACGAGTTCCCATGTCCTGTCCTCCCACAGCCAAACCAGAATACAGACAATTGAGTGCATTGAGTGCATAGGAGAATTTTGAGCTCTGAGGTACAATTTAAAGTTTTAACAATGGGAAAATATGGAGAGTTCATTAGGACTAAGATGCTTAAACATAAGCTTTTAATTTATCATTTTCTGAAAGGGCAGTTTTGTTATCTTTGATGTAGATTTGAGTTGGTGTGCATGTGTTTTCCAGGGAACCCTCTCCATTTGATCTGGGGGCGATAGAGCATCAAACATAGCGAAAATATGGCAGAAGAGCACTTGAGATTTAGAAGATGAGTAACCCACCCCGTGGTTTTGCAGAACTTAAAACTGAAGGATGGAGCAGGTGGTGGAAATAGAAAGAATGAGATTCTTTAAACATTGAATGATAATCCTGGACAAAATAAATACTCTCAAGTGATTACCCGTGTGTGTCTGCAGTGCGTAGTTGTGCTTTGCGGGAGGTGGACCCAATGAAGGAAACGACGCACTATGGGCTTTTAATTTGCTGCCTGGGAATTAGTAACGTATGGAATATAAGCTTAGGAAGGTGAAGAGATGGGAAGTACTTGGGACTCCAGTTTGATAAAATGGTTTTTCCTGCGTGTTCAGGTATTAGGCAATAGGAGTTTGGAAAAGAGAGGCCAATTAACTGTGCGCTTTTCAGTTTTACGTGGGACGTGAGGGAAGGCAAGCAGAAGGGCTTAAGGAGGAGGGGGTTCACAGTCGAGTAAAACCTAGATTTTGTGCTGTGTTGCTTGCATGGAGCTTAAACCAGTGTCTGTTCCCTGGAATATTCTCAGGCAAGTTAATACCAGGAAATGCAGGAAATCTTAAAACTCTATTTATTTGTGAACAATATGTTTGCCAGATCCATATTAGTGCAGAATTTTTGGCAGGGTAGCAGTCACCCTGTCAGTACCAGCACGACAAGTAACAGATTGACTAATGCAGGTTGAGGCACAAGCAGGGAAGAAAAACTCTGATGAGGAGTTGGTAAAGGAACTACTGAGTTTCTGGCGGTGGTAAAGAGGCAGAAAGAGGAACTGTGGAGAAGAAGCATGTTTCCTTGTAAACGTATGACCTCATATGAGTTCCTTTGTTTTTCTCAGACTTCATTTTGGGGCAAAAACAGACTTGGACTGAGAAAAAGTGGGACGGTAAACTGGGAAAATTTGCAAATGCAAGGCCATCCACGCTTGTGTGCTGTTCCCTCAGTGACCCCGCCTTTAGACCTTTCTTACTTGTTCTCTTTTCCCGACAGATTAACTTTGGTCCGAGCATCCCTTTGGGTGCTCCACCCCAAAAAGTATACAGTAACCTCAAACTCAATAGGAGAGCAATTCTTGACCACACAACTCAAATTAGGATGTCTCCTATTTCCTGGCTGGTTCTCCACAAACATTTCAAAAACCAGGTCCTGCCTATTGGATGGGACTCCCGTTTTCTGGAATTTTTGCATTCTCTTCATGACGCTCCACATTGGATCGGCAGTAGCAGACTCAATTACACATTTAAAGCCTGTACATGTTTGAAATCTCACCTTGGAAGTGGTTACATTCAGGGTATCCATCATGATTATGTAATTGCTCCCCAGTAACGGCTCTAAGACGGACGCAGGCTAAAGGTTAGACCCTGCTGTCGTTGGAAAAGGGAGGCCGATTGTTTCCACGGGACTTCCTCCCGATTTCCACTTTAAAGAGGCCGTATGTGCATCTCTATCACTCCCTTCTCGCATTGGGCTTGCTGTCTGCACAGAGGCCACTTTGCGATGTCGTGGGTGAAGTGTGTTCTACAGCAAACCAGTCGCAGTGGTGAGGTTTGATAGTAGCGTTCATGAAATCTTCCCCACCCCTTCAGACGAGCATAACTCCTTTCTGTACGTGTTGGAAACTTTAGGTAGCGGCATAGTCTCTACTTCAGGAGCCGGCCAAAGCTTGGTGGTGCTTTCCGGATGTGACCTCCCGAGGGGGACTGAGGCTGCTGAGAGATCTGGGGCAGGATACTGAGGTCGGAAGAGCCCATAAAGTCTATTTTGCCTGATGTTACAGCAGCCACCCAAGCTTTTTTTTGCTTACTGTTTGCATAGTGACTTTTTCCATCCCTTCACTTACAACCTATTTGTATCCGTGGGTCTAAAGTGGTGCTCTTGTAAACAGCATCTAGACAGATCATACATTTTAGCCATTCTCCAATCTGTGCCATTTTATTTGCAGCGTAATCTCGTAAAATTCAGTTTTAGTTCTGTTGAAGCTACACTTAACGTTGACCATTTTCACTTGGCTTTTAATTCTCAGCTGTATTGGTTTCCTCTGTTTGTAATACTTTATTAAGTTTGACTGACAGTCTTCACTTCAGTGCTCTCCTCTAAGCTTCTTTCTCTTATTGGTTTTGGTTTTTAAGGTTGTTTCTCTCTCTGTCTCTCTCTCTCTCTCTCTCTCTCTGTCTGTCCCACGCAGTGGAAAGAAATGGGGAACTGGGGAACTGGGAGTTGTGACCAGGACTACGATATGACCCGGAAGCAGATGAATAACAGGAGGCTCTAGGTAATGAGTGAATTGCGGGTCATAGTGAAGAATGCCAGAAGAAGGAATGTTGTCGGGAGGTAAATGGAAATGTGTAGGGGGCCGGATAATTTGGTTAACGAATAGATTGTATGTGCTATTGGAACTATGAAACGAAGAAGAGAACTTAGGTGTTCAAATGAATTCGGAAACTGACAGCAGCGACCTGTCTGATGAAAAGAAAGACGCGCGGTCAGCCGGGATATGATACCACGTAAAAATGCACAGAGGAAAAAGCTTTTAATAAAAAATAAAAATAAAAAATTGCTGAACAGGAAAACTTTTCTCATTGACGATGACTTGTGTTTCTGACCCCCGATTGTGAGAATGACAGGAATTCTGACTCCTATTTGAGTTGCGGTGCACACAGAATAGAGGGAAAAAGGGGGACCTGGGGCTGATACCTGGTGTTGAGTGTGAGTGGGAATTGTGAGAGACAAGCAGTTTTGTTTGAACTCTGGTTAATGTCTGAAGTGTGGGTGACACATGGAATTGGGGGGGGGTCATGGGAATTGTGGGAGTGACAGGGAACTGTGGGTGACAAAGAGAATGATGGGAGGGAAAACGTGGAAGAAGCTAACAATGAGACGAGATGGGGCACAAGCAGTAGTATCAGATCATCACACACAGTCTAATAAACTTGACGTGTGTAAAGAGTTGCGTATAAACAAAACCACAGGGGAAGGAAATGGGGAAAGGTCATTGTGAGGGTGACTTGTCGTACGAACCCGGAAGTGTGTGAATGACAGGGAAGTCTGGGTCATCAGTGAATTGTGGGGGACACACGGAATGATGGGTGACGGAGATAACTGTCGGAGTGACAGGAAATTTGGGGCGGGGTAGGGAACAATGATTAAGACGCCGAATTCTGGGTCTAAAGGGAACGGTGGAAATAACGGGGGAATTGGGCATGTAAAGTGAATTTCATTAGGAATCATACGGCCGCTTTTAAGAATGAGGAACAGGATGGGAAGAAATGGGGAAATGGGGAAATGGGGAACTGGGGAACTGGGAGTTGTGATCGGGACTACGACATGACCCGGAAGCAGATGAATAACAGTCAGACTCTGGGTAACGAGTGAATTACGGGTTATAGAGAAGAATGTCAGAAGGAGGAAATGGCGGTGGGAAGTAAACGGAAATGTGTAAGGGTCCTTGATTGTACGTGCTATGGGAACTATGAAAGGAAGAAGAAAACTCCGGTGTTCAGGTAAACTCAGAAACTGGCAGTAGTGGCGGTCAGTATGGCATGACGTCAAACTGCAAAGAAGCTTTCTATACAAAAAAAAAAGAAAAAAATTGGCAAACCCCACAGCTGCCATCATCAACCAAGAATTGTATTTCTGACCCGGCATTGTGAGAATGACAGGAATTCTGACTCCTATTTGAGTTGTGGTACACACAGAATAGTGGGAAAAACGGGGACCTGGGGCTGATACCTGCTGTTGGGTGTGAGGGGGAATTGTGAGAGACAAGCAGTTTTGTTTGAACTCTGGTTAATGTCTGAAGTGTTGGTGACACATGGAATTGGGGGGGGGGGGTCAAGGGAATTGTGGGAGTGACAGGGAACTGTGGGTGGGGCAGGGGATTGTGGGTACCATACACGGTTATGTGTCCAAGCGCATTGTGGGAGTGACAGGGAATTGTGGGTGACAAAGAGAATGATGGGAGGGAAAACATGGAAGAAGCTAAGAATGGGGACGAGATGGGGCACAAGCGGTAGTATCAGATCATCACAGACAGTCTAATAAACTGGACGTGTGTAAAGAGTTGCGTATAAACAAAACCACAGGGGAAGGAAATGGGGAAAGGTCGTTGTGAGGGTGACTTGTCGTACGAACCCGGAAGTGTGTGAATGACAGGGAAGTCTCGGTCATCAGTGAATTGTGGGGGACACACGGAATGATGGGTGACGGAGATAATTGTCGGAGTGACAGGAAATTTGGGGCGGGGTAGGTAATGGTAGTTAAGGCGCCGAATTTTGGGTGTAAAGGGAACGGTGGGGTGGGAGTAATGGGGAATTGCGCATGTAAAGTGAATTTCGATAGGGATCATATGGCCGCTTCTAAGAATGAGGAGCACGTGGGGCAAGCAGCAGTACCTTACAGTCACAGACACTATAACAAACTTTGGTCGAGGAACGGGTTGTGTAAAAATAAGACCACGGTGCAAAGAAATGGGGAATTGGGAGTTCTGACCAGGACTTGTGATATGACCTGGAAGCGGGTGAATAACAGCAGACTCTGGGTAATGAGTGAATTGTGGGTCACAGTGAAGGACGTCCGAAGAAGGGAATTATGGGAGGAAAACGTACAGGGACTGGGTAATTTGGTTAACACATGAAATATACATCATATTGGACCTATGAAACGAACAAGATAATTTGGGTATTAAACGTGGCTGATGAGAAGGAAGACACGAGGTTTCCCGAGCATCCTGGAGGAGCCGAAGCCTCGCCAGGACGTGCTTCACTCGCCATGGGCCCTGGTCTGGTGCAGAGAAGGCTGGCGCACAGGCGCTTCCCAGCAAACTCCAGCAGGCGCTCCGGGCGCCACCGTGCGGCGCGGATGGCTTCCTGGCGCCTGCGGCAGACGAGCTGCTGGGGCGCATGCGCCGCGGTGGGCGCCGTCCACCCGGCCGGCTTTGGCGGGAAAGCGGCCCTCAGCACCCCCAAGCCGCTGCTCGTGCACACCCTGCTCCCCTCGTAGAGCGGAGCCCCCGGGGAGGCGGCTCCGGGGTGGCTGCCGGCATCTAGCAGCGTGCTGGGGAACACGCGTGTTCTCAGTGTGCGCAGTGCTATGTTCTCAGTGCGCGCAGTGCTATGTTCTCAGTGCGCGCAGTGCTATGTTCTCAGTGCGCACAGCACTGCCCGCCAGGTCCCTGCAGAGGAGCGCCATAACCCGGTGGGAGGCCTCACTGTACATGCTCTCGTTGCTCCCAGGAGCACCCTGCCCCCAAGACAGCAGGAAACTGCCTCCAGCAGCGTCGCCCAGTGCCACGTGAGCCTGCCCTGCCCTTCTTCTTCTGCTAAGTTTCTCTTGGGGGTGAAAAGATCTGCTCCCTGCCCAGAAGCACCCTCACCCCCCAGGTCCCAGTCTTATTAAAAAGCAATTAGGAAGGTAAACATGGCAAAGGGAAACTAACAGAAACAGCGTGCGGAGCTCCGCACGAACTTGGAATCGGTTGGGAACAACAAAATCTTGCCGAAAAGCAGCAAGGCATCACGCAGATACTACTCAAGTCAACTCTTGGGGGTTCTGGGTTACAGGGGAGCACATTTCAAGGCCAAAGTCCGTGAGGGATGAAACGTCTGAGAAAATGTGGGCAGAGACTCTGTTTCCAGCCTGGGTTCTGGGTGTCCAAAGTTGCCATCAGACCATTCAGTTATAAGTATCCTTGTATTTGATTGGCTATTGCCTGTATGTACCCATGCATTCATGTCCCGCGTAAGGGATCAGGAGCTCGGCCTCAGCCGAGTGGAAAATCTCCCCAGGTCCATGAAGAACACCTGGTAAATGGGGCCAGGATGTGGGAATTACACAAACACGTTTCTGCAAAAGCGAATAGCGCTTGTTTGCTTCTCTAGTAAGCTTGCTTGCTTACAGCTGAAAAACCAGTATGTGGTACTGTGAAACTAACGTCCCTGCTCTGCTTCTGTGGATAAGGTTGCGGTTTCAGCCTTTATAAGCCTACCTTGCAAGCTGCACGGGGCTGCTCTCTGAATCTTCCTTCTTTGAGGGTTTCTGAGGCAGTCGCTGGTCAGCTAATAAAGACGCTAACTTGGCTTGCCGTTTTTCAATTGTGTGGTCTCTCTCTCGGTACGCCCCACACATCCAGATCAGCTTCCAGCTTCATATAAGAACTTCTCTGCCCTTGCTCAGTAGGAAGAAATTATTAAATATTGGAACTTCTCCCATTTTCCCTTCATAATGTTCACAGATGGTGTTTCTTAGGAGTAAGGGCATATCACATAGAAGAAGGGGGATTTGAAAGCTGGCTGGATAAAAAAAAATACTCAATATAAATCTTTAGCTGTGAAAGGCTTAGTAACCAGAAAAGTATTTCTTATGATCATTTTACTTAAGCATTAAGTCCTGACTGAGTTATTTTAAACCTAGAAACTACTGCTGAAATAGGCTGCTATTAATTTAATCACAAAAATTTACCTTCTCAGAAGGAGAAATGAACCTTAATACAAAGTAAAAATTTAAAACTAATCAAGTTTAGACCTAGCTGACAGCGACTTAGCCTCCCTGCACTTACCTGTTGTCCCCAGCAGGTGGTGCTGCGAGGCTCCTCCCTCAGGCTCACTCCCTCCCCATCTGGAGCAGCTGCCCTGCACTTTCCCCAGCTTACCACCAGGTGGCAGGCCTGAGAGCGCTCGTCTATTAGCACGGCCCAGGCTGACCACAGTGGATCGAGTCCTGCCTACCTGGTTGAAGGTTCCTCCTCGCCTGGGCAGCTGGATGACCAGTCTCTGCCGGCAGCACCGGGGAACTGAGCAGCACCCAGGGATCAAGTGACAATGATGCCAGACACTGCTTCTGTGGGGCTGGCTATTCCTGCACCCAGCTGGGTGAGTGCTGCCTCGCCATGTGGCCTGGGCCCCACAGTGCATCGTCACATCACCTCCAGGGTCGCCCTAGGTGCTGTCAAGAATGACCCATGCAGGGAGTTCTCCCCGCCGGCAGCGGAGTCAGGCTGGGGCTGAGGATACTCACTTATTCCTTCATTCCTCCCCACATGCCATAGCCACCCCTTGGGATCACAGCTTCGACACAACCAGCCCTCCCCTCCGGGTGCCCCCCCCCCAACTCCCCAACATAAAACTGCCTCAGGATCCTGTTTGATTACTCACAACCATCCCGCAGTCCCGTCACTTTCTCCCCATCCCCTGTCTTCTTCCATGGAGCACCAGTGAACTGAAGCACTCCACTCTGCTCTACCATCTTCCTGGAAGTCTTCATACCATGTGTCCATCCTGCAAGCTGAGCCAGGGAGGGTTTTATTTCTGTAACAGGAAAGGAGCAGAAGGAAAGTTTTTGAGTTTAAATCGACAGCGAGTAATTCAACAGTAGCCTCTAGGCTTTAAATAACTCAGGACTGCTTGAGTGAAATGATCATAATAACAAGTTTTCTAGTTACTAAGCATTTCCAAGCTAAAGAGGTACACTGAGTATTTTTCTATCTGTCCAGCTTTCAAATCCCCCTTCTTTTGTGTGAAGAAAAGACCGGCATCTTGTTCCCAAGGACCGACATCTTGTGATCATTTACTAGGAAGGGAAAATGGGAAAAGGCGTGCTATTTTTTAATTTCTTCCTACTGAGCAAGGGCAGAGAAGTTGTTATATTCATCTGGAAGATGGTCTGGACATAAATACACAGGCACAGTACAGGCAAGAGCAAATCAAACAGCTAAGAAATTGGTCGTTATTATCCTACTGTCTTACCGGCAACTTAGAAGGCATGAGCTGGTGAGATGAAGACGATGACTGAGAGACGAGGTGGGGGGGGGGGCACATGGGAAAGAGAACACACCCAACACATGCCAACACAGAGGCTATTTCCTGGCTCTGACATTTCTGTACTACTGCTCTTAAACACGGTGTTCATGCTGGTGCAGCTAACTAGTTTCCATCTTCTACACCCAATGCTATTCCATACTATGGACGTGCTATGCCATAACTCTCCCAGGCAGCAGCTTATACTGCTTAAAAGCCTTTAAAAGCTCTAATCTGAAGGTGTCGCAGTAAAGAAACATAAACACTGAGGGAAGAAATGTTATTACCCAGTGAAATCGTATCCAGGGAATTGGCCCATTTGTCACGAAAACCTGTGCTGTTTAGGGTATTCTGTATTTTCTCGGCAATGCTGAAATCTTCCACTACTATCTATCAATGTATAATTCAGAATGAATAAACTGTCTACCTTCGAAAAAACCATAGGAACTAATCCAGCACCTCCCTACCTTTGATGGATACGATCGAAATCCCAAAATCACAAAAATGAGGGCCACAATACACATGAGCTGCTGATGCAACAGCTTTTCCTTTTTAATTTTTGTTTTCTCCGTCATTCTTTTCTGAACCTTAGCCAAGTCTTTGTCTGGGCATAGAAAAAAGCAACCTTCCCTTCGCACTCTGAATGGGTCTTGGAAAGTTTTCTCTACAGTTCCTTGTTGTTGCATCTTCAATAAATTCACCTTCTCACCAAGGCAAAGAAATGTGTTCCTCTGGTTCATGCGGGAACAGGCAGGCAAGGATACTTATAACTGAATGGTCTGATGGCAGCTTTGGACACCCAGAACCCAGGCTGGAAACAGAGTCTCTGCCCACATTTTCTCAGACGTTTCATCCCTCACGGACTTTGGCCTTGAAATGTGCTCCCCTGTAACCCAGAACCCCCAAGAGTTGACTTGAGTAGTATCTGCGTGATGCCTTGCTGCTTTTCGGCAAGATTTTGTTGTTCCCAACCGATTCCAAGTTCGTGCGGAGCTCCGCACGCTGTTTCTGTTAGTTTCCCTTTGCCATGTTTACCTTCCTAATTGCTTTTTAATAAGACTGGGACCTGGGGGGTGAGGGTGCTTCTGGGCAGGGAGCAGATCTTTTCACCCCCAAGAGAAACTTAGCAGAAGAAGAAGGGCAGGGCAGGCTCACGTGGCACTGGGCGACGCTGCTGGAGGCAGTTTCCTGCTGTCTTGGGGGCAGGGTGCTCCTGGGAGCAAGGAGAGCATGTACAGTGAGGCCTCCCACCGGGTTATGGCGCTCCTCTGCAGGGACCTGGTGGGCAGCACTGCGCGTACTGAGAACATAGCACTGCACGCACTGAGAACATAGCACTGCGCGCACTGAGAACATAGCACTGCGCGCACTGAACACACGCGTGTTCCCCAGCACGCTGCTAGAGGCCGGCAGCCACCCCGGAGCCGCCTCCCCGGGGGCTCCGCTCTACGAGGGGAGCAGGGTGTGCACGAGCAGCGGCTTGGGGGTGCTGAGGGCCGCTTTCCCGCCAAAGCCGGCCGGGTGGACGGCGCCCACCGCGGCGCATGCGCCCCAGCAGCTCGTCTGCCGCAGGCGCCAGGAAGCCATCCGCGCCGCACGGTGGCGCCCGGAGCGCCTGCTGGAGTTTGCTGGGAAGCGCCTGTGCGCCAGCCTTCTCTGCACCAGACCAGGGCCCATGGCGAGTGAACCACGTCCTGGTGAGGCTTCGGCTCCTCCGGGATGCTCGGGAAACCTCGTTGGCCCGGCAGGTGGCCTTCTGGTAGGAGAGTCTGTGGGGCCTCGGGGGGAGCAGTCCCCAGAGAGCAGCAGCGCAGGGGCAGAGGCGCAGGCCGCAGCCGTGCGGGAGGTGACGGAAGGGCCCAGCGAGGAGACTGCGATCCTTTGGGTGGGGATGGGGCTGGAGATTGAGAAGCTGGAAGGAAGAGTTGAGATAGAGATCCGGGGCGAGACTGGGCTGGTGAACGAGGACGTAATGGTGCTCGTTGAGGTAGTGGCAGGGGAGCCAGGGGTGCAAGAGTTGGAGGTGCAAGAACAGGAGGTGCAAGAGCAGGAGGTGCAAGAGCAGGAGGTGCAAGAGCAGGAGGAGCAAGAGCAGGAGGAGCAGGAGCAGGAGGTGCAAGAGCAGGAGCAGGAGGAGCAGGAGAGCCCCCAGGAGCGTGAGCAGGCCCCGCCTCGGCCCCGCACATCCACGGAGGCGCTAGAGAGTCTGCATTTAGAACTGAGCAGTCTGATCGCACGAGGCAGCCAGGTGCTGTGCCTGGACAAGCGCAAGCTAATACACGAGCTTCAGCCCTACCTGGATTTCAGAAGCAGCAGCATCAGGTGCATTGCAGGCTTCTGGTTGCAAACTGTATCCTTAATGCACTTCGGAGGCGATAGCCTCACAGAGCTGTGGACTATGGAGGAGGGTTTGGGGAGGATGTCCTGGCTGGGGGCAAGGGGACAGCTTTAGTGCGGGGAGAGAGCAGTTCAGGAGGAAGGGGTGGCCGACAGTTGCAAACACAGGCTTTCTGAGAATCCTGATTGTGTTCATAATATGGTTCCATCCTGGTGGGTGGGGAGTTCAGCTTCCTATGCAGAATTCAGACTGTATCGTGTTCCACTCAACCTTGCTTCTGCGGGGTATTGTTAGTCACACATGTTTAGGGTCAAAGGTCATGCTGCCTGCCTTTAAGGTCCACCTTCTGAGCACACAGGTTCTTTGGCATATAACTGTTGTCTCTTGCGTGGAGCTGCATTCACTGTATGCAGTCCTCTCTACATGTAGTTGCCCTCCATTGCACCCTGTCACACTTCAGGACTCTGAGTACACACATGCCCCACATGCGATTCCAGGGAACACGCGGCCTCCAGTCAACACTCTCAAACCCTCTGTAAGAGCTCAAGAAGTACCCTTCAAGACCTATCCATCATGCAAATAAAATAGAGAGGTCAGGAGTTCTCAAGAAACAGACTGTACGCCCGTGTGAGTTCAGACTCACAAAACACAGGCAACAGAAGGCTTAAGGAAGATTTTATAGAAGTGTGGGTATTGACTGAGATGGATTGGTAATGCCAGGAGGTCTGGCAGATGTGTGATCCCACTTCTGATTGCCCTCCAGATGTGCTCTAGCTGTTTCTACCCCTGCCAACCTAGTATGTTTGAGCTCCTTTACCCAGTACAGATTCTGAACCATCCTCAGCTGTCAACAATGATCACTGACCAAGATCGGGACCTGCTCAGCTACATGATCGACTTGGAGGTGAGAGATGGAAGGCTCAGCCTACAGAAATGAGTGAGGGAGGGCAGGTGGAAACGATTCAGCATGTAATCAGGCAAAGGCGTGTCCCTAGAATGATTTCTCCCTCCTCTGCTTTTCCCTGTCAGGTGGAAGTGTGCATCCCTCCCAAGAACTGCTGTACGATCACGTTTTCCTTTGGGAGAAACCCCTACTTCCGAAACCCGGTGATCACAAAGGCATATGACATTACCATCACTGGTAAGAAGTTGCTGTTCAGACGGTACAAGGGATGGGTGAACAATATAGTATCCCTCATTCTTTCTCTTTCTGCAGGATATCTGTTATCTCAGACCACTCCAATCCAATGGTTCGGGGATTGTGAATGCCAGGCCTACAGGTGCAGTCGCCAGAACACCAGTATGAACTTCTTCAACTGGATTTCTGACCACAGTCCTTCAGGGTCTAGCACAATTGCTGAGGTAAATCCCCCAGGGGCAGTTTCATAAATGGCTTGGTGTGCTTCCCAGATGCTAGGGAAGTAGAGTGCCAACCCCATTCACACCTTTCCCTCTACCAGATCATCTGTGAAGACCTCTGGCTGAATGCCCTGCAGTACTACCTGAGAATGGGAGGGCCCAGCAGATGGTATGGAGAGGCAGACAGGTGAGGATCTCAGTTGGCCGGAGAATAAATGCGTGCTGCCATCTGTCTGGGTTATTCCTCTTGGAAAGGAAGAGAGAGGATGGCAGTGAATAGCGCCAGGTCATTAGGTCGTCACCTGAGATAGGAGTTCTGGGATAGTGTAGTGTAAACCAGCCTGTGGTCGGGGAAACCTCATCGATGTAGCAAGAGCATGACTAGCCATGGGCACCGATGCACACGGGAGTCATTATCTCCACTTCTCTGAGGCATCATTGCATGGGTACACAGGAGCCCTACTTCCGCTCCTATATTTATGTTTGGCTCTCCCTGAGACTTCCTTGCTGCCCACCCCACCCCCCACCTCACCCAGAACATCTGCACGTCTTTATGGAACTGCTAATCCAAAGACCCATGAGTTTTTTGATTCTCAGAGTTTTCTCTGAATACGAATTTCCATGTCCTGTCCTCCCACAGCCAAACCAGAATACAGACAATTGAGTGCATTGAGTGCATAGGAGAATTTTGAGCTCTGAGGTACAATTTAAAGTTTTAACAATGTGAAAATATGGAGAGTTCATTAGGACTAGGATGCTTAAACATGAGCTTTTAATTTATCATTTTCTGAAAGGGAAGTTTTGTTATCTTTGATGTAGATTTGAGTTGGTGTGCATGTGTTTTCCAGGGAACCCTCTCCATTTGATCTGGGGGCGATAGAGCATCAAACATAGCGAAAATATGGCAGAAGAGCACTTGAGATTTAGAAGATGAGTAACCCACCCCGTGGTTTTGCAGAACTTAAAACTGAAGGATGGAGCAGGTGGTGGAAATAGAAAGAATGAGATTCTTTAAACATTGAATGATAATCCTGGACAAAATAAATACTCTCAAGTGATTACCCGTGTGTGTCTGCAGTGCGTAGTTGTGCTTTGCGGGAGGTGGACCCAATGAAGGAAACGACGCACTATGGGCTTTTAATTTGCTGCCTGGGAATTAGTAACGTATGGAATATAAGCTTAGGAAGGTGAAGAGATGGGAAGTACTTGGGACTCCAGTTTGATAAAATGGTTTTTCCTGCGTGTTCAGGTATTAGGCAATAGGAGTTTGGAAAAGAGAGGCCAATTAACTGTGCGCTTTTCAGTTTTACGTGGGACGTGAGGGAAGGCAAGCAGAAGGGCTTAAGGAGGAGGGGGTTCACAGTCGAGTAAAACCTAGATTTTGTGCTGTGTTGCTTGCATGGAGCTTAAACCAGTGTCTGTTCCCTGGAATATTCTCAGGCAAGTTAATACCAGGAAATGCAGGAAATCTTAAAACTCTATTTATTTGTGAACAATATGTTTGCCAGATCCATATTAGTGCAGAATTTTTGGCAGGGTAGCAGTCACCCTGTCAGTACCAGCACGACAAGTAACAGATTGACTAATGCAGGTTGAGGCACAAGCAGGGAAGAAAAACTCTGATGAGGAGTTGGTAAAGGAACTACTGAGTTTCTGGCGGTGGTAAAGAGGCAGAAAGAGGAACTGTGGAGAAGAAGCATGTTTCCTTGTAAACGTATGACCTCATATGAGTTCCTTTGTTTTTCTCAGACTTCATTTTGGGGCAAAAACAGACTTGGACTGAGAAAAAGTGGGACGGTAAACTGGGAAAATTTGCAAATGCAAGGCCATCCACGCTTGTGTGCTGTTCCCTCAGTGACCCCGCCTTTAGACCTTTCTTACTTGTTCTCTTTTCCCGACAGATTAACTTTGGTCCGAGCATCCCTTTGGGTGCTCCACCCCAAAAAGTATACAGTAACCTCAAACTCAATAGGAGAGCAATTCTTGACCACACAACTCAAATTAGGATGTCTCCTATTTCCTGGCTGGTTCTCCACAAACATTTCAAAAACCAGGTCCTGCCTATTGGATGGGACTCCCGTTTTCTGGAATTTTTGCATTCTCTTCATGACGCTCCACATTGGATCGGCAGTAGCAGACTCAATTACACATTTAAAGCCTGTACATGTTTGAAATCTCACCTTGGAAGTGGTTACATTCAGGGTATCCATCATGATTATGTAATTGCTCCCCAGTAACGGCTCTAAGACGGACGCAGGCTAAAGGTTAGACCCTGCTGTCGTTGGAAAAGGGAGGCCGATTGTTTCCACGGGACTTCCTCCCGATTTCCACTTTAAAGAGGCCGTATGTGCATCTCTATCGCTCCCTTCTCGCATTGGGCTTGCTGTCTGCACAGAGGCCACTTTGCGATGTCGTGGGTGAAGTGTGTTCTACAGCAAACCAGTCGCAGTGGTGAGGTTTGATAGTAGCGTTCATGAAATCTTCCCCACCCCTTCAGACGAGCATAACTCCTTTCTGTACGTGTTGGAAACTTTAGGTAGCGGCATAGTCTCTACTTCAGGAGCCGGCCAAAGCTTGGTGGTGCTTTCCGGATGTGACCTCCCGAGGGGGACTGAGGCTGCTGAGAGATCTGGGGCAGGATACTGAGGTCGGAAGAGCCCATAAAGTCTATTTTGCCTGATGTTACAGCAGCCACCCAAGCTTTTTTTTGCTTACTGTTTGCATAGTGACTTTTTCCATCCCTTCACTTACAACCTATTTGTATCCGTGGGTCTAAAGTGGTGCTCTTGTAAACAGCATCTAGACAGATCATACATTTTAGCCATTCTCCCAATCTGTGCCATTTTATTTGCAGCGTAATCTCGTAAAATTCAGTTTTAGTTCTGTTGAAGCTACACTTAACGTTGACCATTTTCACTTGGCTTTTAATTCTCAGCTGTATTGGTTTCCTCTGTTTGTAATACTTTATTAAGTTTGACTGACAGTCTTCACTTCAGTGCTCTCCTCTAAGCTTCTTTCTCTTATTGGTTTTGGTTTTTAAGGTTGTTTCTCTCTCTGTCTCTCTCTCTCTCTCTCTCTCTCTCTCTCTGTCTGTCCCACGCAGTGGAAAGAAATGGGGAACTGGGGAACTGGGAGTTGTGACCAGGACTACGATATGACCCGGAAGCAGATGAATAACAGGAGGCTCTAGGTAATGAGTGAATTGCGGGTCATAGTGAAGAATGCCAGAAGAAGGAATGTTGTCGGGAGGTAAATGGAAATGTGTAGGGGGCCGGATAATTTGGTTAACGAATAGATTGTATGTGCTATTGGAACTATGAAACGAAGAAGAGAACTTAGGTGTTCAAATGAATTCGGAAACTGACAGCAGCGACCTGTCTGATGAAAAGAAAGACGCGCGGTCAGCCGGGATATGATACCACGTAAAAATGCACAGAGGAAAAAGCTTTTAATAAAAAATAAAAATAAAAAATTGCTGAACAGGAAAACTTTTCTCATTGACGATGACTTGTGTTTCTGACCCCCGATTGTGAGAATGACAGGAATTCTGACTCCTATTTGAGTTGCGGTGCACACAGAATAGAGGGAAAAAGGGGGACCTGGGGCTGATACCTGGTGTTGAGTGTGAGTGGGAATTGTGAGAGACAAGCAGTTTTGTTTGAACTCTGGTTAATGTCTGAAGTGTGGGTGACACATGGAATTGGGGGGGGGTCATGGGAATTGTGGGAGTGACAGGGAACTGTGGGTGACAAAGAGAATGATGGGAGGGAAAACGTGGAAGAAGCTAACAATGAGACGAGATGGGGCACAAGCAGTAGTATCAGATCATCACACACAGTCTAATAAACTTGACGTGTGTAAAGAGTTGCGTATAAACAAAACCACAGGGGAAGGAAATGGGGAAAGGTCATTGTGAGGGTGACTTGTCGTACGAACCCGGAAGTGTGTGAATGACAGGGAAGTCTGGGTCATCAGTGAATTGTGGGGGACACACGGAATGATGGGTGACGGAGATAACTGTCGGAGTGACAGGAAATTTGGGGCGGGGTAGGGAACAATGATTAAGACGCCGAATTCTGGGTCTAAAGGGAACGGTGGAAATAACGGGGGAATTGGGCATGTAAAGTGAATTTCATTAGGAATCATACGGCCGCTTTTAAGAATGAGGAACAGGATGGGAAGAAATGGGGAAATGGGGAAATGGGGAACTGGGGAACTGGGAGTTGTGATCGGGACTACGACATGACCCGGAAGCAGATGAATAACAGTCAGACTCTGGGTAACGAGTGAATTACGGGTTATAGAGAAGAATGTCAGAAGGAGGAAATGGCGGTGGGAAGTAAACGGAAATGTGTAAGGGTCCTTGATTGTACGTGCTATGGGAACTATGAAAGGAAGAAGAAAACTCAGGTGTTCAGGTAAACTCAGAAACTGGCAGTAGTGGCGGTCAGTATGGCATGACGTCAAACTGCAAAGAAGCTTTCTATACAAAAAAAAAGAAAAAAATTGGCAAACCCCACAGCTGCCATCATCAACCAAGAATTGTATTTCTGACCCGGCATTGTGAGAATGACAGGAATTCTGACTCCTATTTGAGTTGTGGTACACACAGAATAGTGGGAAAAACGGGGACCTGGGGCTGATACCTGCTGTTGGGTGTGAGGGGGAATTGTGAGAGACAAGCAGTTTTGTTTGAACTCTGGTTAATGTCTGAAGTGTTGGTGACACATGGAATTGGGGGGGGGGTCAAGGGAATTGTGGGAGTGACAGGGAACTGTGGGTGGGGCAGGGGATTGTGGGTACCATACACGGTTATGTGTCCAAGCGCATTGTGGGAGTGACAGGGAATTGTGGGTGACAAAGAGAATGATGGGAGGGAAAACATGGAAGAAGCTAAGAATGGGGACGAGATGGGGCACAAGCGGTAGTATCAGATCATCACAGACAGTCTAATAAACTGGACGTGTGTAAAGAGTTGCGTATAAACAAAACCACAGGGGAAGGAAATGGGGAAAGGTCGTTGTGAGGGTGACTTGTCGTACGAACCCGGAAGTGTGTGAATGACAGGGAAGTCTCGGTCATCAGTGAATTGTGGGGGACACACGGAATGATGGGTGACGGAGATAATTGTCGGAGTGACAGGAAATTTGGGGCGGGGTAGGAACAATGATTAAGACGCCGAATTTTGGGTGTAAAGGGAACGGTGGGGTGGGAGTAATGGGGAATTGCGCATGTAAAGTGAATTTCGATAGGGATCATATGGCCGCTTCTAAGAATGAGGAGCACGTGGGGCAAGCAGCAGTACCTTACAGTCACAGACACTATAACAAACTTTGGTCGAGGAACGGGTTGTGTAAAAATAAGACCACGGTGCAAAGAAATGGGGAATTGGGAGTTCTGACCAGGACTTGTGATATGACCTGGAAGCGGGTGAATAACAGCAGACTCTGGGTAATGAGTGAATTGTGAGTCACAGTGAAGGACGTCCGAAGAAGGGAATTATGGGAGGAAAACGTACAGGGACTGGGTAATTTGGTTAACACATGAAATATACATCATATTGGACCTATGAAACGAACAAGATAATTTGGGTATTAAACGTGGCTGATGAGAAGGAAGACACGAGGTTTCCCGAGCATCCTGGAGGAGCCGAAGCCTCGCCAGGACGTGCTTCACTCGCCATGGGCCCTGGTCTGGTGCAGAGAAGGCTGGCGCACAGGCGCTTCCCAGCAAACTCCAGCAGGCGCTCCGGGCGCCACCGTGCGGCGCGGATGGCTTCCTGGCGCCTGCGGCAGACGAGCTGCTGGGGCGCATGCGCCGCGGTGGGCGCCGTCCACCCGGCCGGCTTTGGCGGGAAAGCGGCCCTCAGCACCCCCAAGCCGCTGCTCGTGCACACCCTGCTCCCCTCGTAGAGCGGAGCCCCCGGGGAGGCGGCTCCGGGGTGGCTGCCGGCATCTAGCAGCGTGCTGGGGAACACGCGTGTTCTCAGTGTGCGCAGTGCTATGTTCTCAGTGCGCGCAGTGCTGTGTTCTCAGTGCGCGCAGTGCTATGTTCTCAGTGCGCGCAGTGCTATGTTCTCAGTGCGCACAGCACTGCCCGCCAGGTCCCTGCAGAGGAGCGCCATAACCCGGTGGGAGGCCTCACTGTACATGCTCTCGTTGCTCCCAGGAGCACCCTGCCCCCAAGACAGCAGGAAACTGCCTCCAGCAGCGTCGCCCAGTGCCACGTGAGCCTGCCCTGCCCTTCTTCTTCTGCTAAGTTTCTCTTGGGGGTGAAAAGATCTGCTCCCTGCCCAGAAGCACCCTCACCCCCCAGGTCCCAGTCTTATTAAAAAGCAATTAGGAAGGTAAACATGGCAAAGGGAAACTAACAGAAACAGCGTGCGGAGCTCCGCACGAACTTGGAATCGGTTGGGAACAACAAAATCTTGCCGAAAAGCAGCAAGGCATCACGCAGATACTACTCAAGTCAACTCTTGGGGGTTCTGGGTTACAGGGGAGCACATTTCAAGGCCAAAGTCCGTGAGGGATGAAACGTCTGAGAAAATGTGGGCAGAGACTCTGTTTCCAGCCTGGGTTCTGGGTGTCCAAAGTTGCCATCAGACCATTCAGTTATAAGTATCCTTGTATTTGATTGGCTATTGCCTGTATGTACCCATGCATTCATGTCCCGCGTAAGGGATCAGGAGCTCGGCCTCAGCCGAGTGGAAAATCTCCCCAGGTCCATGAAGAACACCTGGTAAATGGGGCCAGGATGTGGGAATTACACAAACACGTTTCTGCAAAAGCGAATAGCGCTTGTTTGCTTCTCTAGTAAGCTTGCTTGCTTACAGCTGAAAAACCAGTATGTGGTACTGTGAAACTAACGTCCCTGCTCTGCTTCTGTGGATAAGGTTGCGGTTTCAGCCTTTATAAGCCTACCTTGCAAGCTGCACGGGGCTGCTCTCTGAATCTTCCTTCTTTGAGGGTTTCTGAGGCAGTCGCTGGTCAGCTAATAAAGACGCTAACTTGGCTTGCCGTTTTTCAATTGTGTGGTCTCTCTCTCGGTACGCCCCACACATCCAGATCAGCTTCCAGCTTCATATAAGAACTTCTCTGCCCTTGCTCAGTAGGAAGAAATTATTAAATATTGGAACTTCTCCCATTTTCCCTTCATAATGTTCACAGATGGTGTTTCTTAGGAGTAAGGGCATATCACATAGAAGAAGGGGGATTTGAAAGCTGGCTGGATAAAAAAAATACTCAATATAAATCTTTAGCTGTGAAAGGCTTAGTAACCAGAAAAGTATTTCTTATGATCATTTTACTTAAGCATTAAGTCCTGACTGAGTTATTTTAAACCTAGAAACTACTGCCGAAATAGGCTGCTATTAATTTAATCACAAAAATTTACCTTCTCAGAAGGAGAAATGAACCTTAATACAAAGTAAAAATTTAAAACTAATCAAGTTTAGACCTAGCTGACAGCGACTTAGCCTCCCTGCACTTACCTGTTGTCCCCAGCAGGTGGTGCTGCGAGGCTCCTCCCTCAGGCTCACTCCCTCCCCATCTGGAGCAGCTGCCCTGCACTTTCCCCAGCTCACCACCAGGTGGCAGGCCTGAGAGCGCTTGTCTATTAGCACGGCCCAGGCTGACCACAGTGGATCGAGTCCTGCCTACCTGGTTGAAGGTTCCTCCTCGCCTGGGCAGCTGGATGGCCAGTCTCTGCCGGCAGCACTGGGGAACTGAGCAGCACCCAGGGATCAAGTGACAATGATGCCAGACACTGCTTCTGTGGGGCTGGCTATTCCTGCACCCAGCTGGGTGAGTGCTGCCTCGCCATGTGGCCTGGGCCCCACAGTGCATCGTCACATCACCTCCAGGGTCACCCTAGGTGCTGTCAAGAATGACCCATGCAGGGAGTTCTCCCCGCCGGCAGCGGAGTCAGGCTGGGGCTGAGGATACTCACTTATTCCTTCATTCCTCCCCACATGCCATAGCCACCCCTTGGGATCACAGCTTCGACACAACCAGCCCTCCCCTCCGGGTGCCCCCCCCCCCCAACTCCCCAACACAAAACTGCCTCAGGATCCTGTTTGATTACTCACAACCATCCCGCAGTCCCGTCACTTTCTCCCCATCCCCTGTCTTCTTCCATGGAGCACCAGTGAACTGAAGCACTCCACTCTGCTCTACCATCTTCCTGGAAGTCTTCATACCATGTGTCCATCCTGCAAGCTGAGCCAGGGAGGGTTTTATTTCTGTAACAGGAAAGGAGCAGAAGGAAAGTTTTTGAGTTTAAATCGACAGCGAGTAATTCAACAGTAGCCTCTAGGCTTTAAATAAATCAGGACTGCTTGAGTGAAATGATCATAATAACAAGTTTTCTAGTTACTAAGCATTTCCAAGCTAAAGAGGTACACTGAGTATTTTTCTATCTGTCCAGCTGTCAAATCCCCCTTCTTTTGTGTGAAGAAAAGACCGGCATCTTGTTCCCAAGGACCGGCATCTTGGGATCATTTACTAGGAAGGGAAAATGGGAAAAGGCGCGCTATTTTGTAATTTCTTCCTACTGAGCAAGGGCAGAGAAGTTGTTATATTCATCTGGAAGATGGTCTGGACATAAATACACAGGCACAGTACAGGCAAGAGCAAATCAAACAGCTAAGAAATTGGTCGTTATTATCCTACTGTCTTACCGGCAACTTAGAAGGCATGAGCTGGTGAGATGAAGACGATGACTGAGAGACGAGGTGGGGGGGGGGGGCCACATGGGAAAGAGAACACACCCAACACATGCCAACACAGAGGCTATTTCCTGGCTCTGACATTTCTGTACTACTGCTCTTAAACACGGTGTTCATGCTGGTGCAGCTAACTAGTTTCCATCTTCTACACCCAATGCTATTCCATACTATGGACGTGCTATGCCATAACTCTCCCAGGCAGCAGCTTATACTGCTTAAAAGCCTTTAAAAGCTCTAATCTGAAGGTGTCGCAGTAAAGAAACATAAACACTGAGGGAAGAAATGTTATTACCCAGTGAAATCGTATCCAGGGAATTGGCCCATTTGTCACGAAAACCTGTGCTGTTTAGGGTATTCTGTATTTTCTCGGCAATGCTGAAATCTTCCACTACTATCTATCAATGTATAATTCAGAATGAATAAACTGTCTACCTTCGAAAAAACCATAGGAACTAATCCAGCACCTCCCTACCTTTGATGGATACGATCGAAATCCCAAAATCACAAAAATGAGGGCCACAATACACATGAGCTGCTGACGCAACAGCTTTTCCTTTTTAATTTTTGTTTTCTCCGTCATTCTTTTCTGAACCTTAGCCAAGTCTTTGTCTGGGCATAGAAAAAAGCAACCTTCCCTTCGCACTCTGAATGGGTCTTGGAAAGTTTTCTCTACAGTTCCTTGTTGTTGCATCTTCAATAAACTCACCTTCTCACCAAAGCAAAGAAATGTGTTCCTCTGGTTCATGCGGGAACAGGCAGGCAAGGATACTTATAACTGAATGGTCTGATGGCAGCTTTGGACACCCAGAACCCAGGCTGGAAACAGAGTCTCTGCCCACATTTTCTCAGACGTTTCATCCCTCACGGACTTTGGCCTTGAAATGAGCTCCCCTGTAACCCAGAACTCCCAAGAGTTGACTTGAGTAGTATCTGCGTGATGCCTTGCTGCTTTTCGGCAAGATTTTGTTGTTCCCAACCGATTCCAAGTTCGTGCGGAGCTCCGCACGCTGTTTCTGTTAGTTTCCCTTTGCCATGTTTACCTTCCTAATTGCTTTTTAATAAGACTGGGACCTGGGGGGTGAGGGTGCTTCTGGGCAGGGAGCAGATCTTTTCACCCCCAAGAGAAACTTAGCAGAAGAAGAAGGGCAGGGCAGGCTCACGTGGCACTGGGCGACGCTGCTGGAGGCAGTTTCCTGCTGTCTTGGGGGCAGGGTGCTCCTGGGAGCAAGGAGAGCATGTACAGTGAGGCCTCCCACCGGGTTATGGCGCTCCTCTGCAGGGACCTGGTGGGCAGCACTGCGCGTACTGAGAACATAGCACTGCACGCACTGAGAACATAGCACTGCGCGCACTGAGAACATAGCACTGCGCGCACTGAACACACGCGTGTTCCCCAGCACGCTGCTAGAGGCCGGCAGCCACCCCGGAGCCGCCTCCCCGGGGGCTCCGCTCTACGAGGGGAGCAGGGTGTGCACGAGCAGCGGCTTGGGGGTGCTGAGGGCCGCTTTCCCCGCCAAAGCCGGCCGGGTGGACGGCGCCCACCGCGGCGCATGCGCCCCAGCAGCTCGTCTGCCGCAGGCGCCAGGAAGCCATCCGCGCCGCACGGTGGCGCCCGGAGCGCCTGCTGGAGTTTGCTGGGAAGCGCCTGTGCGCCAGCCTTCTCTGCACCAGACCAGGGCCCATGGCGAGTGAACCACGTCCTGGTGAGGCTTCGGCTCCTCCGGGATGCTCGGGAAACCTCGTTGGCCCGGCAGGTGGCCTTCTGGTAGGAGAGTCTGTGGGGCCTCGGGGGGAGCAGTCCCCAGAGAGCAGCAGCGCAGGGGCAGAGGCGCAGGCCGCAGCCGTGCGGGAGGTGACGGAAGGGCCCAGCGAGGAGACTGCGATCCTTTGGGTGGGGATGGGGCTGGAGATTGAGAAGCTGGAAGGAAGAGTTGAGATAGAGATCCGGGGCGAGACTGGGCTGGTGAACGAGGACGGAATGGTGCTCGTTGAGGTAGTGGCAGGGGAGCCAGGGGTGCAAGAGTTGGAGGTGCAAGAGTTGGAGGTGCAAGACTTGGAGGTGCAAGAGCAGGAGGTGCAAGAGCAGGAGGTGCAAGAGCAGGAGGTGCAAGAGCAGGAGGAGCAGGAGCAGGAGGAGCAGGAGCAGGAGGAGCAGGAGAGCCCCCAGGAGCGTGAGCAGGCCCCGCCTCGGCCCCGCACATCCACGGAGGCGCTAGAGAGTCTGCATTTAGAACTGAGCAGTCTGATCGCACGAGGCAGCCAGGTGCTGTACCTGGACAAGCGCAAGCTAATACACGAGCTTCAGCCCTACCTGGATTTCAGAAGCAGCAGCATCAGGTGCATTGCAGGCTTCTGGTTGCAAACTGTATCCTTAATGCACTTCGGAGGCGATAGCCTCACAGAGCTGTGGACTATGGAGGAGGGTTTGGGGAGGATGTCCTGGCTGGGGGCAAGGGGACAGCTTTAGTGCGGGGAGAGAGCAGTTCAGGAGGAAGGGGTGGCCGACAATTGCAAACACAGGCTTTCTGAGAATCCTGATTGTGTTCATAATATGGTTCCATCCTGGTGGGTGGGGAGTTCAGCTTCCTTTGCAGAATTCAGACTGTATCGTGTTCCACTCAACCTTGCTTCTGCGGGGTATTGTTAGTCACACATGTTTAGGGTCAAAGGTCATGCTGCCTGCCTTTAAGGTCCACCTTCTGAGCACACAGGTTCTTTGGCATATAACAGTTGTCTCTTGCGTGGAGCTGCATTCACTGTATGCAGTCCTCTCTACATGTAGTTGCCCTCCATTGCACCCTGTCACACTTCAGGACTCTGAGTACACACATGCCCCACATGCGATTCCAGGGAACACGCGGCCTCCAGTCAACACTCTCAAACCCTCTGTAAGAGCTCAAGAAGTACCCTTCAAGACCTATCCATCATGCAAATAAAATAGAGAGGTCAGGAGTTCTCAAGAAACAGACTGTACGCCCGTGTGAGTTCAGACTCACAAAACACAGGCAACAGAAGGCTTAAGGAAGATTTTATAGAAGTGTGGGTATTGACTGAGATGGATTGGTAATGCCAGGAGGTCTGGCAGATGTGTGATCCCACTTCTGATTGCCCTCCAGATGTGCTCTAGCTGTTTCTACCCCTGCCAACCTAGTATGTTTGAGCTCCTTTACCCAGTACAGATTCTGAACCATCCTCAGCTGTCAACAATGATCACTGACCAAGATCGGGACCTGCTCAGCTACATGATCGACTTGGAGGTGAGAGATGGAAGGCTCAGCCTACAGAAATGAGTGAGGGAGGGCAGGTGGAAACGATTCAGCATGTAATCAGGCAAAGGCGTGTCCCTAGAATGATTTCTCCCTCCTCTGCTTTTCCCTGTCAGGTGGAAGTGTGCATCCCTCCCAAGAACTGCTGTACGATCACGTTTTCCTTTGGGAGAAACCCCTACTTCCGAAACCCGGTGATCACAAAGGCATATGACATTACCATCACTGGTAAGAAGTTGCTGTTCAGACGGTACAAGGGATGGGTGAACAATATAGTATCCCTCATTCTTTCTCTTTCTGCAGGATATCTGTTATCTCAGACCACTCCAATCCAATGGTTCGGGGATTGTGAATGCCAGGCCTACGGGTGCAGTCGCCAGAACACCAGTATGAACTTCTTCAACTGGATTTCTGACCACAGTCCTTCAGGGTCTAGCACAATTGCTGAGGTAAATCCCCCAGGGGCAGTTTCATAAATGGCTTGGTGTGCTTCCCAGATGCTAGGGAAGTAGAGTGCCAACCCCATTCACACCTTTCCCTCTACCAGATCATCTGTGAAGACCTCTGGCTGAATGCCCTGCAGTACTACCTGAGAATGGGAGGGCCCAGCAGATGGTATGGAGAGGCAGACAGGTGAGGATCTCAGTTGGCCGGAGAATAAATGCGTGCTGCCATCTGTCTGGGTTATTCCTCTTGGAAAGGAAGAGAGAGGATGGCAGTGAATAGCGCCAGGTCATTAGGTCGTCACCTGAGATAGGAGTTCTGGGATAGTGTAGTGTAAACCAGCCTGTGGTCGGGGAAACCTCATCGATGTAGCAAGAGCATGACTAGCCATGGGCACCGATGCACACGGGAGTCATTATCTCCACTTCTCTGAGGCATCATTGCATGGGTACACAGGAGCCCTACTTCCGCTCCTATATTTATGTTTGGCTCTCCCTGAGACTTCCTTGCTGCCCACCCCACCCCCCACCTCACCCAGAACATCTGCACGTCTTTATGGAACTGCTAATCCAAAGACCCATGAGTTTTTTGATTCTCAGAGTTTTCTCTGAATACGAATTTCCATGTCCTGTCCTCCCACAGCCAAACCAGAATACAGACAATTGAGTGCATTGAGTGCATAGGAGAATTTTGAGCTCTGAGGTACAATTTAAAGTTTTAACAATGTGAAAATATGGAGAGTTCATTAGGACTAGGATGCTTAAACATGAGCTTTTAATTTATCATTTTCTGAAAGGGAAGTTTTGTTATCTTTGATGTAGATTTGAGTTGGTGTGCATGTGTTTTCCAGGGAACCCTCTCCATTTGATCTGGGGGCGATAGAGCATCAAACATAGCGAAAATATGGCAGAAGAGCACTTGAGATTTAGAAGATGAGTAACCCACCCCGTGGTTTTGCAGAACTTAAAACTGAAGGATGGAGCAGGTGGTGGAAATAGAAAGAATGAGATTCTTTAAACATTGAATGATAATCCTGGACAAAATAAATACTCTCAAGTGATTACCCGTGTGTGTCTGCAGTGCGTAGTTGTGCTTTGCGGGAGGTGGACCCAATGAAGGAAACGACGCACTATGGGCTTTTAATTTGCTGCCTGGGAATTAGTAACGTATGGAATATAAGCTTAGGAAGGTGAAGAGATGGGAAGTACTTGGGACTCCAGTTTGATAAAATGGTTTTTCCTGCGTGTTCAGGTATTAGGCAATAGGAGTTTGGAAAAGAGAGGCCAATTAACTGTGCGCTTTTCAGTTTTACGTGGGACGTGAGGGAAGGCAAGCAGAAGGGCTTAAGGAGGAGGGGGTTCACAGTCGAGTAAAACCTAGATTTTGTGCTGTGTTGCTTGCATGGAGCTTAAACCAGTGTCTGTTCCCTGGAATATTCTCAGGCAAGTTAATACCAGGAAATGCAGGAAATCTTAAAACTCTATTTATTTGTGAACAATATGTTTGCCAGATCCATATTAGTGCAGAATTTTTGGCAGGGTAGCAGTCACCCTGTCAGTACCAGCACGACAAGTAACAGATTGACTAATGCAGGTTGAGGCACAAGCAGGGAAGAAAAACTCTGATGAGGAGTTGGTAAAGGAACTACTGAGTTTCTGGCGGTGGTAAAGAGGCAGAAAGAGGAACTGTGGAGAAGAAGCATGTTTCCTTGTAAACGTATGACCTCATATGAGTTCCTTTGTTTTTCTCAGACTTCATTTTGGGGCAAAAACAGACTTGGACTGAGAAAAAGTGGGACGGTAAACTGGGAAAATTTGCAAATGCAAGGCCATCCACGCTTGTGTGCTGTTCCCTCAGTGACCCCGCCTTTAGACCTTTCTTACTTGTTCTCTTTTCCCGACAGATTAACTTTGGTCCGAGCATCCCTTTGGGTGCTCCACCCCAAAAAGTATACAGTAACCTCAAACTCAATAGGAGAGCAATTCTTGACCACACAACTCAAATTAGGATGTCTCCTATTTCCTGGCTGGTTCTCCACAAACATTTCAAAAACCAGGTCCTGCCTATTGGATGGGACTCCCGTTTTCTGGAATTTTTGCATTCTCTTCATGACGCTCCACATTCGATCGGCAGTAGTAGACTCAATTACACATTTAAAGCCTGTACATGTTTGAAATCTCACCTTGGAAGTGGTTACATTCAGGGTATCCATCATGATTATGTAATTGCTCCCCAGTAACGGCTCTAAGACGGACGCAGGCTAAAGGTTAGACCCTGCTGTCGTTGGAAAAGGGAGGCCGATTGTTTCCATGGGACTTTCTCCCGATTTCCACTTTAAAGAGGCCGTATGTGCATCTCTATCGCTCCCTTCTCGCATTGGGCTTGCTGTCTGCACAGAGGCCACTTTGCGATGTCGTGGGTGAAGTGTGTTCTACAGCAAACCAGTCGCAGTGGTGAGGTTTGATAGTAGCGTTCATGAAATCTTCCCCACCCCTTCAGACGAGCATAACTCCTTTCTGTACGTGTTGGAAACTTTAGGTAGCGGCATAGTCTCTACTTCAGGAGCCGGCCAAAGCTTGGTGGTGCTTTCCGGATGTGACCTCCCGAGGGGGACTGAGGCTGCTGAGAGATCTGGGGCAGGATACTGAGGTCGGAAGAGCCCATAAAGTCTATTTTGCCTGATGTTACAGCAGCCACCCAAGCTTTTTTTTGCTTACTGTTTGCATAGTGACTTTTTCCATCCCTTCACTTACAACCTATTTGTATCCGTGGGTCTAAAGTGGTGCTCTTGTAAACAGCATCTAGACAGATCATACATTTTAGCCATTCTCCCAATCTGTGCCATTTTATTTGCAGCGTAATCTCGTAAAATTCAGTTTTAGTTCTGTTGAAGCTACACTTAACGTTGACCATTTTCACTTGGCTTTTAATTCTCAGCTGTATTGGTTTCCTCTGTTTGTAATACTTTATTAAGTTTGACTGACAGTCTTCACTTCAGTGCTCTCCTCTAAGCTTCTTTCTCTTATTGGTTTTGGTTTTTAAGGTTGTTTCTCTCTCTGTCTCTCTCTCTCTCTCTCTCTCTCTCTCTCTCTGTCTGTCCCACGCAGTGGAAAGAAATGGGGAACTGGGGAACTGGGAGTTGTGACCAGGACTACGATATGACCCGGAAGCAGATGAATAACAGGAGGCTCTAGGTAATGAGTGAATTGCGGGTCATAGTGAAGAATGCCAGAAGAAGGAATGTTGTCGGGAGGTAAATGGAAATGTGTAGGGGGCCGGATAATTTGGTTAACGAATAGATTGTATGTGCTATTGGAACTATGAAACGAAGAAGAGAACTTAGGTGTTCAAATGAATTCGGAAACTGACAGCAGCGACCTGTCTGATGAAAAGAAAGACGCGCGGTCAGCCGGGATATGATACCACGTAAAAATGCACAGAGGAAAAAGCTTTTAATAAAAAATAAAAATAAAAAATTGCTGAACAGGAAAACTTTTCTCATTGACGATGACTTGTGTTTCTGACCCCCGATTGTGAGAATGACAGGAATTCTGACTCCTATTTGAGTTGCGGTGCACACAGAATAGAGGGAAAAAGGGGGACCTGGGGCTGATACCTGGTGTTGAGTGTGAGTGGGAATTGTGAGAGACAAGCAGTTTTGTTTGAACTCTGGTTAATGTCTGAAGTGTGGGTGACACATGGAATTGGGGGGGGGTCATGGGAATTGTGGGAGTGACAGGGAACTGTGGGTGACAAAGAGAATGATGGGAGGGAAAACGTGGAAGAAGCTAACAATGAGACGAGATGGGGCACAAGCAGTAGTATCAGATCATCACACACAGTCTAATAAACTTGACGTGTGTAAAGAGTTGCGTATAAACAAAACCACAGGGGAAGGAAATGGGGAAAGGTCATTGTGAGGGTGACTTGTCGTACGAACCCGGAAGTGTGTGAATGACAGGGAAGTCTGGGTCATCAGTGAATTGTGGGGGACACACGGAATGATGGGTGACGGAGATAACTGTCGGAGTGACAGGAAATTTGGGGCGGGGTAGGGAACAATGATTAAGACGCCGAATTCTGGGTCTAAAGGGAACGGTGGAAATAACGGGGGAATTGGGCATGTAAAGTGAATTTCATTAGGAATCATACGGCCGCTTTTAAGAATGAGGAACAGGATGGGAAGAAATGGGGAAATGGGGAAATGGGGAACTGGGGAACTGGGAGTTGTGATCGGGACTACGACATGACCCGGAAGCAGATGAATAACAGTCAGACTCTGGGTAACGAGTGAATTACGGGTTATAGAGAAGAATGTCAGAAGGAGGAAATGGCGGTGGGAAGTAAACGGAAATGTGTAAGGGTCCTTGATTGTACGTGCTATGGGAACTATGAAAGGAAGAAGAAAACTCAGGTGTTCAGGTAAACTCAGAAACTGGCAGTAGTGGCGGTCAGTATGGCATGACGTCAAACTGCAAAGAAGCTTTCTATACAAAAAAAAAGAAAAAAATTGGCAAACCCCACAGCTGCCATCATCAACCAAGAATTGTATTTCTGACCCGGCATTGTGAGAATGACAGGAATTCTGACTCCTATTTGAGTTGTGGTACACACAGAATAGTGGGAAAAACGGGGACCTGGGGCTGATACCTGCTGTTGGGTGTGAGGGGGAATTGTGAGAGACAAGCAGTTTTGTTTGAACTCTGGTTAATGTCTGAAGTGTTGGTGACACATGGAATTGGGGGGGGGGGTCAAGGGAATTGTGGGAGTGACAGGGAACTGTGGGTGGGGCAGGGGATTGTGGGTACCATACACGGTTATGTGTCCAAGCGCATTGTGGGAGTGACAGGGAATTGTGGGTGACAAAGAGAATGATGGGAGGGAAAACATGGAAGAAGCTAAGAATGGGGACGAGATGGGGCACAAGCGGTAGTATCAGATCATCACAGACAGTCTAATAAACTGGACGTGTGTAAAGAGTTGCGTATAAACAAAACCACAGGGGAAGGAAATGGGGAAAGGTCGTTGTGAGGGTGACTTGTCGTACGAACCCGGAAGTGTGTGAATGACAGGGAAGTCTCGGTCATCAGTGAATTGTGGGGGACACACGGAATGATGGGTGACGGAGATAATTGTCGGAGTGACAGGAAATTTGGGGCGGGGTAGGGAAATGGTAGTTAAGGCGCCGAATTTTGGGTGTAAAGGGAACGGTGGGGTGGGAGTAATGGGGAATTGCGCATGTAAAGTGAATTTCGATAGGGATCATATGGCCGCTTCTAAGAATGAGGAGCACGTGGGGCAAGCAGCAGTACCTTACAGTCACAGACACTATAACAAACTTTGGTCGAGGAATGGGTTGTGTAAAAATAAGACCACGGTGCAAAGAAATGGGGAATTGGGAGTTCTGACCAGGACTTGTGATATGACCTGGAAGCGGGTGAATAACAGCAGACTCTGGGTAATGAGTGAATTGTGGGTCACAGTGAAGGACGTCCGAAGAAGGGAATTATGGGAGGAAAACGTACAGGGACTGGGTAATTTGGTTAACACATGAAATATACATCATATTGGACCTATGAAACGAACAAGATAATTTGGGTATTAAACGTGGCTGATGAGAAGGAAGACACGAGGTTTCCCGAGCATCCTGGAGGAGCCGAAGCCTCGCCAGGACGTGCTTCACTCGCCATGGGCCCTGGTCTGGTGCAGAGAAGGCTGGCGCACAGGCGCTTCCCAGCAAACTCCAGCAGGCGCTCCGGGCGCCACCGTGCGGCGCGGATGGCTTCCTGGCGCCTGCGGCAGACGAGCTGCTGGGGCGCATGCGCCGCGGTGGGCGCCGTCCACCCGGCCGGCTTTGGCGGGAAAGCGGCCCTCAGCACCCCCAAGCCGCTGCTCGTGCACACCCTGCTCCCCTCGTAGAGCAGAGCCCCCGGGGAGGCGGCTCCGGGGTGGCTGCCGGCCTCTAGCAGCGTGCTGGGGAACACGCGTGTTCTCAGTGTGCGCAGTGCTATGTTCTCAGTGCGCGCAGTGCTGTGTTCTCAGTGCGCGCAGTGCTATGTTCTCAGTGCGCGCAGTGCTATGTTCTCAGTGCGCACAGCACTGCCCGCCAGGTCCCTGCAGAGGAGCGCCATAACCCGGTGGGAGGCCTCACTGTACATGCTCTCGTTGCTCCCAGGAGCACCCTGCCCCCAAGACAGCAGGAAACTGCCTCCAGCAGCGTCGCCCAGTGCCACGTGAGCCTGCCCTGCCCTTCTTCTTCTGCTAAGTTTCTCTTGGGGGTGAAAAGATCTGCTCCCTGCCCAGAAGCACCCTCACCCCCCAGGTCCCAGTCTTATTAAAAGCAATTAGGAAGGTAAACATGGCAAAGGGAAACTAACAGAAACAGCGTGCGGAGCTCCGCACGAACTTGGAATCGGTTGGGAACAACAAAATCTTGCCGAAAAGCAGCAAGGCATCACGCAGATACTACTCAAGTCAACTCTTGGGGGTTCTGGGTTACAGGGGAGCACATTTCAAGGCCAAAGTCCGTGAGGGATGAAACGTCTGAGAAAATGTGGGCAGAGACTCTGTTTCCAGCCTGGGTTCTGGGTGTCCAAAGTTGCCATCAGACCATTCAGTTATAAGTATCCTTGTATTTGATTGGCTATTGCCTGTATGTACCCATGCATTCATGTCCCGCGTAAGGGATCAGGAGCTCGGCCTCAGCCGAGTGGAAAATCTCCCCAGGTCCATGAAGAACACCTGGTAAATGGGGCCAGGATGTGGGAATTACACAAACACGTTTCTGCAAAAGCGAATAGCGCTTGTTTGCTTCTCTAGTAAGCTTGCTTGCTTACAGCTGAAAAACCAGTATGTGGTACTGTGAAACTAACGTCCCTGCTCTGCTTCTGTGGATAAGGTTGCGGTTTCAGCCTTTATAAGCCTACCTTGCAAGCTGCACGGGGCTGCTCTCTGAATCTTCCTTCTTTGAGGGTTTCTGAGGCAGTCGCTGGTCAGCTAATAAAGACGCTAACTTGGCTTGCCGTTTTTCAATTGTGTGGTCTCTCTCTCGGTACGCCCCACACATCCAGATCAGCTTCCAGCTTCATATAAGAACTTCTCTGCCCTTGCTCAGTAGGAAGAAATTATTAAATATTGGAACTTCTCCCATTTTCCCTTCATAATGTTCACAGATGGTGTTTCTTAGGAGTAAGGGCATATCACGTAGAAGAAGGGGGATTTGAAAGCTGGCTGGATAAAAAAAATACTCAATATAAATCTTTAGCTGTGAAAGGCTTAGTAACCAGAAAAGTATTTCTTATAATCATTTTACTTAAGCAGTAAGTCCTGACTGAGTTATTTTAAACCTAGAAACTACTGCTGAAATAGGCTGCTATTAATTTAATCACAAAAATTTACCTTCTCAGAAGGAGAAATGAACCTTAATACAAAGTAAAAATTTAAAACTAATCAAGTTTAGACCTAGCTGACAGCGACTTAGCCTCCCTGCACTTACCTGTTGTCCCCAGCAGGTGGTGCTGCGAGGCTCCTCCCTCAGGCTCACTCCCTCCCCATCTGGAGCAGCTGCCCTGCACTTTCCCCAGCTTACCACCAGGTGGCAGGCCTGAGAGCGCTCGTCTATTAGCACGGCCCAGGCTGACCACAGTGGATCGAGTCCTGCCTACCTGGTTGAAGGTTCCTCCTCGCCTGGGCAGCTGGATGGCCAGTCTCTGCCGGCAGCACTGGGGAACTGAGCAGCACCCAGGGATCAAGTGACAATGATGCCAGACACTGCTTCTGTGGGGCTGGCTATTCCTGCACCCAGCTGGGTGAGTGCTGCCTCGCCATGTGGCCTGGGCCCCACAGTGCATCGTCACATCACCTCCAGGGTCGCCCTAGGTGCTGTCAAGAATGACCCATGCAGGGAGTTCTCCCCGCCGGCAGCGGAGTCAGGCTGGGGCTGAGGATACTCACTTATTCCTTCATTCCTCCCCACATGCCATAGCCACCCCTTGGGATCACAGCTTCGACACAACCAGCCCTCCCCTCCGGGTGCCCCCCCCCCAACTCCCCAACATAAAACTGCCTCAGGATCCTGTTTGATTACTCACAACCATCCCGCAGTCCCGTCACTTTCTCCCCATCCCCTGTCTTCTTCCATGGAGCACCAGTGAACTGAAGCACTCCACTCTGCTCTACCATCTTCCTGGAAGTCTTCATACCATGTGTCCGTCCTGCAAGCTGAGCCAGGGAGGGTTTTATTTCTGTAACAGGAAAGGAGCAGAAGGAAAGTTTTTGAGTTTAAATCGACAGCGAGTAATTCAACAGTAGCCTCTAGGCTTTAAATAAATCAGGACTGCTTGAGTGAAATGATCATAATAACAAGTTTTCTAGTTACTAAGCATTTCCAAGCTAAAGAGGTACACTGAGTATTTTTCTATCTGTCCAGCTGTCAAATCCCCCTTCTTTTGTGTGAAGAAAAGACCGGCATCTTGTTCCCAAGGACCGGCATCTTGGGATCATTTACTAGGAAGGGAAAATGGGAAAAGGCGCGCTATTTTGTAATTTCTTCCTACTGAGCAAGGGCAGAGAAGTTGTTATATTCATCTGGAAGATGGTCTGGACATAAATACACAGGCACAGTACAGGCAAGAGCAAATCAAACAGCTAAGAAATTGGTCGTTATTATCCTACTGTCTTACCGGCAACTTAGAAGGCATGAGCTGGTGAGATGAAGACGATGACTGAGAGACGAGGTGGGGGGGGGGGCCACATGGGAAAGAGAACACACCCAACACATGCCAACACAGAGGCTATTTCCTGGCTCTGACATTTCTGTACTACTGCTCTTAAACACGGTGTTCATGCTGGTGCAGCTAACTAGTTTCCATCTTCTACACCCAATGCTATTCCATACTATGGACGTGCTATGCCATAACTCTCCCAGGCAGCAGCTTATACTGCTTAAAAGCCTTTAAAAGCTCTAATCTGAAGGTGTCGCAGTAAAGAAACATAAACACTGAGGGAAGAAATGTTATTACCCAGTGAAATCGTATCCAGGGAATTGGCCCATTTGTCACGAAAACCTGTGCTGTTTAGGGTATTCTGTATTTTCTCGGCAATGCTGAAATCTTCCACTACTATCTATCAATGTATAATTCAGAATGAATAAACTGTCTATCTTCGAAAAAATCATAGGAACTAATCCAGCGCCTCCCTACCTTTGATGGATACGATCAAAATCCCAAAATCACAAAAATGAGGGCCACAATACACATGAGCTGCTGATGCAACAGCTTTTCCTTTTTAATTTTTGTTTTCTCCATCATTCTTTTCTGAACCTTAGCCAAGTCTTTGTCTGGGCATAGAAAAAAACAACCTTCCCTTCGCACTCTGAATGGGTCTTGGAAAGTTTTCTCTACAGTTCCTTGTTGTTGCATCTTCAATAAATTCACCTTCTCACCAAAGCATAGAAATGTGTTCCTCTGGTTCATGCGGGAACAGGCAGGCAAGGATACTTATAACTGAATGGTCTGATGGCAGCTTTGGACACCCAGAACCCAGGCTGGAAACAGAGTCTCTGCCCACATTTTCTCAGACGTTTCATCCCTCAAGGACTTTGGCCTTGAAATGTGCTCCCCTGTAACCCAGAACCCCCAAGAGTTGACTTGAGCAGTACCTGCGTGATGTCTTGCTGCTTTTCGGCAAGATTTTGTTGTTCCCAACCGATTCCAAGTTCGTGCGGAGCTCCGCACGCTGTTTCTGTTAGTTTCCCTTTGCCATGTTTACCTTCCTAATTGCTTTTTAATAAGACTGGGACCTGGGGGGTGAGGGTGCTTCTGGGCAGGGAGCAGATCTTTTCACCCCCAAGAGAAACTTAGCAGAAGAAGAAGGGCAGGGCAGGCTCACGTGGCACTGGGCGACGCTGCTGGAGGCAGTTTCCTGCTGTCTTGGGGGCAGGGTGCTCCTGGGAGCAACGAGAGCATGTACAGTGAGGCCTCCCTAGGGGTTATGGCGCTCCTCAGCAGGGACCTGGCGGGCAGCGCTGCGCGTACTGAGAACATAGCACTGCACGCACTGAGAACATAGCACTGCGCGCACTGAGAACATAGCACTGCGCGCACTGAACACACGCGTGTTCCCCAGCACGCTGCTAGAGGCCGGCAGCCACCCCGGAGCCGCCTCCCCGGGGGCTCCGCTCTACGAGGGGAGCAGGGTGTGCACGAGCAGCGGCTTGGGGGTGCTGAGGGCCGCTTTCCCGCCAAAGCCGGCCGGGTGGACGGCGCCCACCGCGGCGCATGCGCCCCAGCAGCTCGTCTGCCGCAGGCGCCAGGAAGCCATCCGCGCCGCACGGTGGCGCCCGGAGCGCCTGCTGGAGTTTGCTGGGAAGCGCCTGTGCGCCAGCCTTCTCTGCACCAGACCAGGGCCCATGGCGAGTGAACCACGTCCTGGTGAGGCTTCGGCTCCTCCGGGATGCTCGGGAAACCTCGTTGGCCCGGCAGGTGGCCTTCTGGTAGGAGAGTCTGTGGGGCCTCGGGGGGAGCAGTCCCCAGAGAGCAGCAGCGCAGGGGCAGAGGCGCAGGCCGCAGCCGTGCGGGAGGTGACGGAAGGGCCCAGCGAGGAGACTGCGATCCTTTGGGTGGGGATGGGGCTGGAGATTGAGAAGCTGGAAGGAAGAGTTGAGATAGAGATCCGGGGCGAGACTGGGCTGGTGAACGAGGACGGAATGGTGCTCGTTGAGGTAGTGGCAGGGGAGCCAGGGGTGCAAGAGTTGGAGGTGCAAGAGTTGGAGGTGCAAGACTTGGAGGTGCAAGAGCAGGAGGTGCAAGACTTGGAGGTGCAAGAGCAGGAGGTGCAAGAGCAGGAGGAGCAGGAGCAGGAGGAGCAGGAGCAGGAGGAGCAGGAGAGCCCCCAGGAGCGTGAGCAGGCCCCGCCTCGGCCCCGCACATCCACGGAGGCGCTAGAGAGTCTGCATTTAGAACTGAGCAGTCTGATCGCACGAGGCAGCCAGGTGCTGTACCTGGACAAGCGCAAGCTAATACACGAGCTTCAGCCCTACCTGGATTTCAGAAGCAGCAGCATCAGGTGCATTGCAGGCTTCTGGTTGCAAACTGTATCCTTAATGCACTTCGGAGGCGATAGCCTCACAGAGCTGTGGACTATGGAGGAGGGTTTGGGGAGGATGTCCTGGCTGGGGGCAAGGGGACAGCTTTAGTGCGGGGAGAGAGCAGTTCAGGAGGAAGGGGTGGCCGACAGTTGCAAACACAGGCTTTCTGAGAATCCTGATTGTGTTCATAATATGGTTCCATCCTGGTGGGTGGGGAGTTCAGCTTCCTATGCAGAATTCAGACTGTATCGTGTTCCACTCAACCTTGCTTCTGCGGGGTATTGTTAGTCACACATGTTTAGGGTCAAAGGTCATGCTGCCTGCCTTTAAGGTCCACCTTCTGAGCACACAGGTTCTTTGGCATATAACTGTTGTCTCTTGCGTGGAGCTGCATTCACTGTATGCAGTCCTCTCTACATGTAGTTGCCCTCCATTGCACCCTGTCACACTTCAGGACTCTGAGTACACACATGCCCCACATGCGATTCCAGGGAACACGCGGCCTCCAGTCAACACTCTCAAACCCTCTGTAAGAGCTCAAGAAGTACCCTTCAAGACCTATCCATCATGCAAATAAAATAGAGAGGTCAGGAGTTCTCAAGAAACAGACTGTACGCCCGTGTGAGTTCAGACTCACAAAACACAGGCAACAGAAGGCTTAAGGAAGATTTTATAGAAGTGTGGGTATTGACTGAGATGGATTGGTAATGCCAGGAGGTCTGGCAGATGTGTGATCCCACTTCTGATTGCCCTCCAGATGTGCTCTAGCTGTTTCTACCCCTGCCAACCTAGTATGTTTGAGCTCCTTTACCCAGTACAGATTCTGAACCATCCTCAGCTGTCAACAATGATCACTGACCAAGATCGGGACCTGCTCAGCTACATGATCGACTTGGAGGTGAGAGATGGAAGGCTCAGCCTACAGAAATGAGTGAGGGAGGGCAGGTGGAAACGATTCAGCATGTAATCAGGCAAAGGCGTGTCCCTAGAATGATTTCTCCCTCCTCTGCTTTTCCCTGTCAGGTGGAAGTGTGCATCCCTCCCAAGAACTGCTGTACGATCACGTTTTCCTTTGGGAGAAACCCCTACTTCCGAAACCCGGTGATCACAAAGGCATATGACATTACCATCACTGGTAAGAAGTTGCTGTTCAGACGGTACAAGGGATGGGTGAACAATATAGTATCCCTCATTCTTTCTCTTTCTGCAGGATATCTGTTATCTCAGACCACTCTAATCCAATGGTTCGGGGATTGTGAATGCCAGGCCTACAGGTGCAGTCGCCAGAACACCAGTATGAACTTCTTCAACTGGATTTCTGACCACAGTCCTTCAGGGTCTAGCACAATTGCTGAGGTAAATCCCCCAGGGGCAGTTTCATAAATGGCTTGGTGTGCTTCCCAGATGCTAGGGAAGTAGAGTGCCAACCCCATTCACACCTTTCCCTCTACCAGATCATCTGTGAAGACCTCTGGCTGAATGCCCTGCAGTACTACCTGAGAATGGGAGGGCCCAGCAGATGGTATGGAGAGGCAGACAGGTGAGGATCTCAGTTGGCCGGAGAATAAATGCGTGCTGCCATCTGTCTGGGTTATTCCTCTTGGAAAGGAAGAGAGAGGATGGCAGTGAATAGCGCCAGGTCATTAGGTCGTCACCTGAGATAGGAGTTCTGGGATAGTGTAGTGTAAACCAGCCTGTGGTCGGGGAAACCTCATCGATGTAGCAAGAGCATGACTAGCCATGGGCACCGATGCACACGGGAGTCATTATCTCCACTTCTCTGAGGCATCATTGCATGGGTACACAGGAGCCCTACTTCCGCTCCTATATTTATGTTTGGCTCTCCCTGAGACTTCCTTGCTGCCCACCCCACCCCCCACCTCACCCAGAACATCTGCACGTCTTTATGGAACTGCTAATCCAAAGACCCATGAGTTTTTTGATTCTCAGAGTTTTCTCTGAATACGAATTTCCATGTCCTGTCCTCCCACAGCCAAACCAGAATACAGACAATTGAGTGCATTGAGTGCATAGGAGAATTTTGAGCTCTGAGGTACAATTTAAAGTTTTAACAATGTGAAAATATGGAGAGTTCATTAGGACTAGGATGCTTAAACATGAGCTTTTAATTTATCATTTTCTGAAAGGGAAGTTTTGTTATCTTTGATGTAGATTTGAGTTGGTGTGCATGTGTTTTCCAGGGAACCCTCTCCATTTGATCTGGGGGCGATAGAGCATCAAACATAGCGAAAATATGGCAGAAGAGCACTTGAGATTTAGAAGATGAGTAACCCACCCCGTGGTTTTGCAGAACTTAAAACTGAAGGATGGAGCAGGTGGTGGAAATAGAAAGAATGAGATTCTTTAAACATTGAATGATAATCCTGGACAAAATAAATACTCTCAAGTGATTACCCGTGTGTGTCTGCAGTGCGTAGTTGTGCTTTGCGGGAGGTGGACCCAATGAAGGAAACGACGCACTATGGGCTTTTAATTTGCTGCCTGGGAATTAGTAACGTATGGAATATAAGCTTAGGAAGGTGAAGAGATGGGAAGTACTTGGGACTCCAGTTTGATAAAATGGTTTTTCCTGCGTGTTCAGGTATTAGGCAATAGGAGTTTGGAAAAGAGAGGCCAATTAACTGTGCGCTTTTCAGTTTTACGTGGGACGTGAGGGAAGGCAAGCAGAAGGGCTTAAGGAGGAGGGGGTTCACAGTCGAGTAAAACCTAGATTTTGTGCTGTGTTGCTTGCATGGAGCTTAAACCAGTGTCTGTTCCCTGGAATATTCTCAGGCAAGTTAATACCAGGAAATGCAGGAAATCTTAAAACTCTATTTATTTGTGAACAATATGTTTGCCAGATCCATATTAGTGCAGAATTTTTGGCAGGGTAGCAGTCACCCTGTCAGTACCAGCACGACAAGTAACAGATTGACTAATGCAGGTTGAGGCACAAGCAGGGAAGAAAAACTCTGATGAGGAGTTGGTAAAGGAACTACTGAGTTTCTGGCGGTGGTAAAGAGGCAGAAAGAGGAACTGTGGAGAAGAAGCATGTTTCCTTGTAAACGTATGACCTCATATGAGTTCCTTTGTTTTTCTCAGACTTCATTTTGGGGCAAAAACAGACTTGGACTGAGAAAAAGTGGGACGGTAAACTGGGAAAATTTGCAAATGCAAGGCCATCCACGCTTGTGTGCTGTTCCCTCAGTGACCCCGCCTTTAGACCTTTCTTACTTGTTCTCTTTTCCCGACAGATTAACTTTGGTCCGAGCATCCCTTTGGGTGCTCCACCCCAAAAAGTATACAGTAACCTCAAACTCAATAGGAGAGCAATTCTTGACCACACAACTCAAATTAGGATGTCTCCTATTTCCTGGCTGGTTCTCCACAAACATTTCAAAAACCAGGTCCTGCCTATTGGATGGGACTCCCGTTTTCTGGAATTTTTGCATTCTCTTCATGACGCTCCACATTGGATCGGCAGTAGCAGACTCAATTACACATTTAAAGCCTGTACATGTTTGAAATCTCACCTTGGAAGTGGTTACATTCAGGGTATCCATCATGATTATGTAATTGCTCCCCAGTAACGGCTCTAAGACGGACGCAGGCTAAAGGTTAGACCCTGCTGTCGTTGGAAAAGGGAGGCCGATTGTTTCCACGGGACTTCCTCCCGATTTCCACTTTAAAGAGGCCGTATGTGCATCTCTATCGCTCCCTTCTCGCATTGGGCTTGCTGTCTGCACAGAGGCCACTTTGCGATGTCGTGGGTGAAGTGTGTTCTACAGCAAACCAGTCGCAGTGGTGAGGTTTGATAGTAGCGTTCATGAAATCTTCCCCACCCCTTCAGACGAGCATAACTCCTTTCTGTACGTGTTGGAAACTTTAGGTAGCGGCATAGTCTCTACTTCAGGAGCCGGCCAAAGCTTGGTGGTGCTTTCCGGATGTGACCTCCCGAGGGGGACTGAGGCTGCTGAGAGATCTGGGGCAGGATACTGAGGTCGGAAGAGCCCATAAAGTCTATTTTGCCTGATGTTACAGCAGCCACCCAAGCTTTTTTTTGCTTACTGTTTGCATAGTGACTTTTTCCATCCCTTCACTTACAACCTATTTGTATCCGTGGGTCTAAAGTGGTGCTCTTGTAAACAGCATCTAGACAGATCATACATTTTAGCCATTCTCCCAATCTGTGCCATTTTATTTGCAGTGTAATCTCGTAAAATTCAGTTTTAGTTCTGTTGAAGCTACACTTAACGTTGACCATTTTCACTTGGCTTTTAATTCTCAGCTGTATTGGTTTCCTCTGTTTGTAATACTTTATTAAGTTTGACTGACAGTCTTCACTTCAGTGCTCTCCTCTAAGCTTCTTTCTCTTATTGGTTTTGGTTTTTAAGGTTGTTTCTCTCTCTGTCTCTCTCTCTCTCTCTCTCTCTCTCTCTCTCTCTCTGTCTGTCCCACGCAGTGGAAAGAAATGGGGAACTGGGGAACTGGGAGTTGTGACCAGGACTACGATATGACCCGGAAGCAGATGAATAACAGGAGGCTCTAGGTAATGAGTGAATTGCGGGTCATAGTGAAGAATGCCAGAAGAAGGAATGTTGTCGGGAGGTAAATGGAAATGTGTAGGGGGCCGGATAATTTGGTTAACGAATAGATTGTATGTGCTATTGGAACTATGAAACGAAGAAGAGAACTTAGGTGTTCAAATGAATTCGGAAACTGACAGCAGCGACCTGTCTGATGAAAAGAAAGACGCGCGGTCAGCCGGGATATGATACCACGTAAAAATGCACAGAGGAAAAAGCTTTTAATAAAAAATAAAAATAAAAAATTGCTGAACAGGAAAACTTTTCTCATTGACGATGACTTGTGTTTCTGACCCCCGATTGTGAGAATGACAGGAATTCTGACTCCTATTTGAGTTGCGGTGCACACAGAATAGAGGGAAAAAGGGGGACCTGGGGCTGATACCTGGTGTTGAGTGTGAGTGGGAATTGTGAGAGACAAGCAGTTTTGTTTGAACTCTGGTTAATGTCTGAAGTGTGGGTGACACATGGAATTGGGGGGGGTCATGGGAATTGTGGGAGTGACAGGGAACTGTGGGTGACAAAGAGAATGATGGGAGGGAAAACGTGGAAGAAGCTAACAATGAGACGAGATGGGGCACAAGCAGTAGTATCAGATCATCACACACAGTCTAATAAACTTGACGTGTGTAAAGAGTTGCGTATAAACAAAACCACAGGGGAAGGAAATGGGGAAAGGTCATTGTGAGGGTGACTTGTCGTACGAACCCGGAAGTGTGTGAATGACAGGGAAGTCTGGGTCATCAGTGAATTGTGGGGGACACACGGAATGATGGGTGACGGAGATAACTGTCGGAGTGACAGGAAATTTGGGGCGGGGTAGGGAACAATGATTAAGACGCCGAATTCTGGGTCTAAAGGGAACGGTGGAAATAACGGGGGAATTGGGCATGTAAAGTGAATTTCATTAGGAATCATACGGCCGCTTTTAAGAATGAGGAACAGGATGGGAAGAAATGGGGAAATGGGGAAATGGGGAACTGGGGAACTGGGAGTTGTGATCGGGACTACGACATGACCCGGAAGCAGATGAATAACAGTCAGACTCTGGGTAACGAGTGAATTACGGGTTATAGAGAAGAATGTCAGAAGGAGGAAATGGCGGTGGGAAGTAAACGGAAATGTGTAAGGGTCCTTGATTGTACGTGCTATGGGAACTATGAAAGGAAGAAGAAAACTCAGGTGTTCAGGTAAACTCAGAAACTGGCAGTAGTGGCGGTCAGTATGGCATGACGTCAAACTGCAAAGAAGCTTTCTATACAAAAAAAAAGAAAAAAATTGGCAAACCCCACAGCTGCCATCATCAACCAAGAATTGTATTTCTGACCCGGCATTGTGAGAATGACAGGAATTCTGACTCCTATTTGAGTTGTGGTACACACAGAATAGTGGGAAAAACGGGGACCTGGGGCTGATACCTGCTGTTGGGTGTGAGGGGGAATTGTGAGAGACAAGCAGTTTTGTTTGAACTCTGGTTAATGTCTGAAGTGTTGGTGACACATGGAATTGGGGGGGGGTCAAGGGAATTGTGGGAGTGACAGGGAACTGTGGGTGGGGCAGGGGATTGTGGGTACCATACACGGTTATGTGTCCAAGCGCATTGTGGGAGTGACAGGGAATTGTGGGTGACAAAGAGAATGATGGGAGGGAAAACATGGAAGAAGCTAAGAATGGGGACGAGATGGGGCACAAGCGGTAGTATCAGATCATCACAGACAGTCTAATAAACTGGACGTGTGTAAAGAGTTGCGTATAAACAAAACCACAGGGGAAGGAAATGGGGAAAGGTCGTTGTGAGGGTGACTTGTCGTACGAACCCGGAAGTGTGTGAATGACAGGGAAGTCTCGGTCATCAGTGAATTGTGGGGGACACACGGAATGATGGGTGACGGAGATAATTGTCGGAGTGACAGGAAATTTGGGGCGGGGTAGGGAACAATGATTAAGACGCCGAATTTTGGGTGTAAAGGGAACGGTGGGGTGGGAGTAATGGGGAATTGGGCATGTAAAGTGAATTTCGTTAGGGATCATATGGCCGCTTCTAAGAATGAGGAGCACGTGGGGCAAGCAGCAGTACCTTACAGTCACAGACACTATAACAAACTTTGGTCGAGGAATGGGTTGTGTAAAAATAAGACCACGGTGCAAAGAAATGGGGAATTGGGAGTTCTGACCAGGACTTGTGATATGACCTGGAAGCGGGTGAATAACAGCAGACTCTGGGTAATGAGTGAATTGTGGGTCACAGTGAAGGACGTCCGAAGAAGGGAATTATGGGAGGAAAACGTACAGGGACTGGGTAATTTGGTTAACACATGAAATATACATCATATTGGACCTATGAAACGAACAAGATAATTTGGGTATTAAACGTGGCTGATGAGAAGGAAGACACGAGGTTTCCCGAGCATCCTGGAGGAGCCGAAGCCTCGCCAGGACGTGCTTCACTCGCCATGGGCCCTGGTCTGGTGCAGAGAAGGCTGGCGCACAGGCGCTTCCCAGCAAACTCCAGCAGGCGCTCCGGGCGCCACCGTGCGGCGCGGATGGCTTCCTGGCGCCTGCGGCAGACGAGCTGCTGGGGCGCATGCGCCGCGGTGGGCGCCGTCCACCCGGCCGGCTTTGGCGGGAAAGCGGCCCTCAGCACCCCCAAGCCGCTGCTCGTGCACACCCTGCTCCCCTCGTAGAGCGGAGCCCCCGGGGAGGCGGCTCCGGGGTGGCTGCCGGCATCTAGCAGCGTGCTGGGGAACACGCGTGTTCTCAGTGTGCGCAGTGCTATGTTCTCAGTGCGCGCAGTGCTGTGTTCTCAGTGCGCGCAGTGCTATGTTCTCAGTGCGCGCAGTGCTATGTTCTCAGTGCGCACAGCACTGCCCGCCAGGTCCCTGCAGAGGAGCGCCATAACCCGGTGGGAGGCCTCACTGTACATGCTCTCGTTGCTCCCAGGAGCACCCTGCCCCCAAGACAGCAGGAAACTGCCTCCAGCAGCGTCGCCCAGTGCCACGTGAGCCTGCCCTGCCCTTCTTCTTCTGCTAAGTTTCTCTTGGGGGTGAAAAGATCTGCTCCCTGCCCAGAAGCACCCTCACCCCCCAGGTCCCAGTCTTATTAAAAAGCAATTAGGAAGGTAAACATGGCAAAGGGAAACTAACAGAAACAGCGTGCGGAGCTCCGCACGAACTTGGAATCGGTTGGGAACAACAAAATCTTGCCGAAAAGCAGCAAGGCATCACGCAGATACTACTCAAGTCAACTCTTGGGGGTTCTGGGTTACAGGGGAGCACATTTCAAGGCCAAAGTCCGTGAGGGATGAAACGTCTGAGAAAATGTGGGCAGAGACTCTGTTTCCAGCCTGGGTTCTGGGTGTCCAAAGTTGCCATCAGACCATTCAGTTATAAGTATCCTTGTATTTGATTGGCTATTGCCTGTATGTACCCATGCATTCATGTCCCGCGTAAGGGATCAGGAGCTCGGCCTCAGCCGAGTGGAAAATCTCCCCAGGTCCATGAAGAACACCTGGTAAATGGGGCCAGGATGTGGGAATTACACAAACACGTTTCTGCAAAAGCGAATAGCGCTTGTTTGCTTCTCTAGTAAGCTTGCTTGCTTACAGCTGAAAAACCAGTATGTGGTACTGTGAAACTAACGTCCCTGCTCTGCTTCTGTGGATAAGGTTGCGGTTTCAGCCTTTATAAGCCTACCTTGCAAGCTGCACGGGGCTGCTCTCTGAATCTTCCTTCTTTGAGGGTTTCTGAGGCAGTCGCTGGTCAGCTAATAAAGACGCTAACTTGGCTTGCCGTTTTTCAATTGTGTGGTCTCTCTCTCGGTACGCCCCACACATCCAGATCAGCTTCCAGCTTCATATAAGAACTTCTCTGCCCTTGCTCAGTAGGAAGAAATTACTAAATATTGGAACTTTTCCCATTTTCCCTTCATAATGTTCACAGATGGTGTTTCTTAGGAGTAAGGGCATATCACATAGAAGAAGGGGGATTTGAAAGCTGGCTGGATAAAAAAAATACTCAATATAAATCTTTAGCTGTGAAAGGCTTAGTAACCAGAAAAGTATTTCTTATGATCATTTTACTTAAGCATTAAGTCCTGACTGAGTTATTTTAAACCTAGAAACTACTGCTGAAATAGGCTGCTATTAATTTAATCACAAAAATTTACCTTCTCAGAAGGAGAAATGAACCTTAATACAAAGTAAAAATTTAAAACTAATCAAGTTTAGACCTAGCTGACAGCGACTTAGCCTCCCTGCACTTACCTGTTGTCCCCAGCAGGTGGTGCTGCGAGGCTCCTCCCTCAGGCTCACTCCCTCCCCATCTGGAGCAGCTGCCCTGCACTTTCCCCAGCTCACCACCAGGTGGCAGGCCTGAGAGCGCTCGTCTATTAGCACGGCCCAGGCTGACCACAGTGGATCGAGTCCTGCCTACCTGGTTGAAGGTTCCTCCTCGCCTGGGCAGCTGGATGGCCAGTCTCTGCCGGCAGCACTGGGGAACTGAGCAGCACCCAGGGATCAAGTGACAATGATGCCAGACACTGCTTCTGTGGGGCTGGCTATTCCTGCACCCAGCTGGGTGAGTGCTGCCTCGCCATGTGGCCTGGGCCCCACAGTGCATCGTCACATCACCTCCAGGGTCACCCTAGGTGCTGTCAAGAATGACCCATGCAGGGAGTTCTCCCCCGCCGGCAGCGGAGTCAGGCTGGGGCTGAGGATACTCACTTATTCCTTCATTCCTCCCCACATGCCATAGCCACCCCTTGGGATCACAGCTTCGACACAACCAGCCCTCCCCTCCGGGTGCCCCCCCCCCCCAACTCCCCAACACAAAACTGCCTCAGGATCCTGTTTGATTACTCACAACCATCCCGCAGTCCCGTCACTTTCTCCCCATCCCCTGTCTTCTTCCATGGAGCACCAGTGAACTGAAGCACTCCACTCTGCTCTACCATCTTCCTGGAAGTCTTCATACCATGTGTCCGTCCTGCAAGCTGAGCCAGGGAGGGTTTTATTTCTGTAACAGGAAAGGAGCAGAAGGAAAGTTTTTGAGTTTAAATCGACAGCGAGTAATTCAACAGTAGCCTCTAGGCTTTAAATAAATCAGGACTGCTTGAGTGAAATGATCATAATAACAAGTTTTCTAGTTACTAAGCATTTCCAAGCTAAAGAGGTACACTGAGTATTTTTCTATCTGTCCAGCTGTCAAATCCCCCTTCTTTTGTGTGAAGAAAAGACCGGCATCTTGTTCCCAAGGACCGGCATCTTGGGATCATTTACTAGGAAGGGAAAATGGGAAAAGGCGCGCTATTTTGTAATTTCTTCCTACTGAGCAAGGGCAGAGAAGTTGTTATATTCATCTGGAAGATGGTCTGGACATAAATACACAGGCACAGTACAGGCAAGAGCAAATCAAACAGCTAAGAAATTGGTCGTTATTATCCTACTGTCTTACCGGCAACTTAGAAGGCATGAGCTGGTGAGATGAAGACGATGACTGAGAGACGAGGTGGGGGGGGGGGGGCACATGGGAAAGAGAACACACCCAACACATGCCAACACAGAGGCTATTTCCTGGCTCTGACATTTCTGTACTACTGCTCTTAAACACGGTGTTCATGCTGGTGCAGCTAACTAGTTTCCATCTTCTACACCCAATGCTATTCCATACTATGGACGTGCTATGCCATAACTCTCCCAGGCAGCAGCTTATACTGCTTAAAAGCCTTTAAAAGCTCTAATCTGAAGGTGTCGCAGTAAAGAAACATAAACACTGAGGGAAGAAATGTTATTACCCAGTGAAATCGTATCCAGGGAATTGGCCCATTTGTCACGAAAACCTGTGCTGTTTAGGGTATTCTGTATTTTCTCGGCAATGCTGAAATCTTCCACTACTATCTATCAATGTATAATTCAGAATGAATAAACTGTCTATCTTCGAAAAAATCATAGGAACTAATCCAGCACCTCCCTACCTTTGATGGATACGATCGAAATCCCAAAATCACAAAAATGAGGGCCACAATACACATGAGCTGCTGACGCAACAGCTTTTCCTTTTTAATTTTTGTTTTCTCCGTCATTCTTTTCTGAACCTTAGCCAAGTCTTTGTCTGGGCATAGAAAAAAACAACCTTCCCTTCGCACTCTGAATGGGTCTTGGAAAGTTTTCTCTACAGTTCCTTGTTGTTGCATCTTCAATAAATTCACCTTCTCAGCAAGGCAAAGAAATGTGTTCCTCTGGTTCATGCGGGAACAGGCAGGCAAGGATACTTATAACTGAATGGTCTGATGGCAGCTTTGGACACCCAGAACCCAGGCTGGAAACAGAGTCTCTGCCCACATTTTCTCAGACGTTTCATCCCTCAAGGACTTTGGCCTTGAAATGTGCTCCCCTGTAACCCAGAACTCCCAAGAGTTGACTTGAGTAGTATCTGCGTGATGCCTTGCTGCTTTTCGGCAAGATTTTGTTGTTCCCAACCGATTCCAAGTTCGTGCGGAGCTCCGCACGCTGTTTCTGTTAGTTTCCCTTTGCCATGTTTACCTTCCTAATTGCTTTTTAATAAGACTGGGACCTGGGGGGTGAGGGTGCTTCTGGGCAGGGAGCAGATCTTTTCACCCCCAAGAGAAACTTAGCAGAAGAAGAAGGGCAGGGCAGGCTCACGTGGCACTGGGCGACGCTGCTGGAGGCAGTTTCCTGCTGTCTTGGGGGCAGGGTGCTCCTGGGAGCAAGGAGAGCATGTACAGTGAGGCCTCCCACCGGGTTATGGCGCTCCTCAGCAGGGACCTGGCGGGCAGCACTGCGCGCACTGAGAACATAGCACTGCGCGCACTGAGAACATAGCACTGCGCGCACTGAGAACATAGCACTGCGCGCACTGAACACACGCGTGTTCCCCAGCACGCTGCTAGAGGCCGGCAGCCACCCCGGAGCCGCCTCCCCGGGGGCTCCGCTCTACGAGGGGAGCAGGGTGTGCACGAGCAGCGGCTTGGGGGTGCTGAGGGCCGCTTTCCCGCCAAAGCCGGCCGGGTGGACGGCGCCCACCGCGGCGCATGCGCCCCAGCAGCTCGTCTGCCGCAGGCGCCAGGAAGCCATCCGCGCCGCACGGTGGCGCCCGGAGCGCCTGCTGGAGTTTGCTGGGAAGCGCCTGTGCGCCAGCCTTCTCTGCACCAGACCAGGGCCCATGGCGAGTGAAGCACGTCCTGGCGAGGCTTCGGCTCCTCCGGGATGCTCGGGAAACCTCGTTGGCCCGGCAGGTGGCCTTCTGGTAGGAGAGTCTGTGGGGCCTCGGGGGGAGCAGTCCCCAGAGAGCAGCAGCGCAGGGGCAGAGGCGCAGGCCGCAGCCGTGCGGGAGGTGACGGAAGGGCCCAGCGAGGAGACTGCGATCCTTTGGGTGGGGATGGGGCTGGAGATTGAGAAGCTGGAAGGAAGAGTTGAGATAGAGATCCGGGGCGAGACTGGGCTGGTGAACGAGGACGGAATGGTGCTCGTTGAGGTAGTGGCAGGGGAGCCAGGGGTGCAAGAGTTGGAGGTGCAAGAGTTGGAGGTGCAAGACTTGGAGGTGCAAGAGCAGGAGGTGCAAGAGCAGGAGGTGCAAGAGCAGGAGGTGCAAGAGCAGGAGGAGCAGGAGCAGGAGGAGCAGGAGCAGGAGGAGCAGGAGAGCCCCCAGGAGCGTGAGCAGGCCCCGCCTCGGCCCCGCACATCCACGGAGGCGCTAGAGAGTCTGCATTTAGAACTGAGCAGTCTGATCGCACGAGGCAGCCAGGTGCTGTACCTGGACAAGCGCAAGCTAATACACGAGCTTCAGCCCTACCTGGATTTCAGAAGCAGCAGCATCAGGTGCATTGCAGGCTTCTGGTTGCAAACTGTATCCTTAATGCACTTCGGAGGCGATAGCCTCACAGAGCTGTGGACTATGGAGGAGGGTTTGGGGAGGATGTCCTGGCTGGGGGCAAGGGGACAGCTTTAGTGCGGGGAGAGAGCAGTTCAGGAGGAAGGGGTGGCCGACAGTTGCAAACACAGGCTTTCTGAGAATCCTGATTGTGTTCATAATATGGTTCCATCCTGGTGGGTGGGGAGTTCAGCTTCCTATGCAGAATTCAGACTGTATCGTGTTCCACTCAACCTTGCTTCTGCGGGGTATTGTTAGTCACACATGTTTAGGGTCAAAGGTCATGCTGCCTGCCTTTAAGGTCCACCTTCTGAGCACACAGGTTCTTTGGCATATAACTGTTGTCTCTTGCGTGGAGCTGCATTCACTGTATGCAGTCCTCTCTACATGTAGTTGCCCTCCATTGCACCCTGTCACACTTCAGGACTCTGAGTACACACATGCCCCACATGCGATTCCAGGGAACACGCGGCCTCCAGTCAACACTCTCAAACCCTCTGTAAGAGCTCAAGAAGTACCCTTCAAGACCTATCCATCATGCAAATAAAATAGAGAGGTCAGGAGTTCTCAAGAAACAGACTGTACGCCCGTGTGAGTTCAGACTCACAAAACACAGGCAACAGAAGGCTTAAGGAAGATTTTATAGAAGTGTGGGTATTGACTGAGATGGATTGGTAATGCCAGGAGGTCTGGCAGATGTGTGATCCCACTTCTGATTGCCCTCCAGATGTGCTCTAGCTGTTTCTACCCCTGCCAACCTAGTATGTTTGAGCTCCTTTACCCAGTACAGATTCTGAACCATCCTCAGCTGTCAACAATGATCACTGACCAAGATCGGGACCTGCTCAGCTACATGATCGACTTGGAGGTGAGAGATGGAAGGCTCAGCCTACAGAAATGAGTGAGGGAGGGCAGGTGGAAACGATTCAGCATGTAATCAGGCAAAGGCGTGTCCCTAGAATGATTTCTCCCTCCTCTGCTTTTCCCTGTCAGGTGGAAGTGTGCATCCCTCCCAAGAACTGCTGTACGATCACGTTTTCCTTTGGGAGAAACCCCTACTTCCGAAACCCGGTGATCACAAAGGCATATGACATTACCATCACTGGTAAGAAGTTGCTGTTCAGACGGTACAAGGGATGGGTGAACAATATAGTATCCCTCATTCTTTCTCTTTCTGCAGGATATCTGTTATCTCAGACCACTCCAATCCAATGGTTCGGGGATTGTGAATGCCAGGCCTACGGGTGCAGTCGCCAGAACACCAGTATGAACTTCTTCAACTGGATTTCTGACCACAGTCCTTCAGGGTCTAGCACAATTGCTGAGGTAAATCCCCCAGGGGCAGTTTCATAAATGGCTTGGTGTGCTTCCCAGATGCTAGGGAAGTAGAGTGCCAACCCCATTCACACCTTTCCCTCTACCAGATCATCTGTGAAGACCTCTGGCTGAATGCCCTGCAGTACTACCTGAGAATGGGAGGGCCCAGCAGATGGTATGGAGAGGCAGACAGGTGAGGATCTCAGTTGGCCAGAGAATAAATGCGTGCTGCCATCTGTCTGGGTTATTCCTCTTGGAAAGGAAGAGAGAGGATGGCAGTGAATAGCGCCAGGTCATTAGGTCGTCACCTGAGATAGGAGTTCTGGGATAGTGTAGTGTAAACCAGCCTGTGGTCGGGGAAACCTCATCGATGTAGCAAGAGCATGACTAGCCATGGGCACCGATGCACACGGGAGTCATTATCTCCACTTCTCTGAGGCATCATTGCATGGGTACACAGGAGCCCTACTTCCGCTCCTATATTTATGTTTGGCTCTCCCTGAGACTTCCTTGCTGCCCACCCCACCCCCCACCTCACCCAGAACATCTGCACGTCTTTATGGAACTGCTAATCCAAAGACCCATGAGTTTTTTGATTCTCAGAGTTTTCTCTGAATACGAATTTCCATGTCCTGTCCTCCCACAGCCAAACCAGAATACAGACAATTGAGTGCATTGAGTGCATAGGAGAATTTTGAGCTCTGAGGTACAATTTAAAGTTTTAACAATGTGAAAATATGGAGAGTTCATTAGGACTAGGATGCTTAAACATGAGCTTTTAATTTATCATTTTCTGAAAGGGAAGTTTTGTTATCTTTGATGTAGATTTGAGTTGGTGTGCATGTGTTTTCCAGGGAACCCTCTCCATTTGATCTGGGGGCGATAGAGCATCAAACATAGCGAAAATATGGCAGAAGAGCACTTGAGATTTAGAAGATGAGTAACCCACCCCGTGGTTTTGCAGAACTTAAAACTGAAGGATGGAGCAGGTGGTGGAAATAGAAAGAATGAGATTCTTTAAACATTGAATGATAATCCTGGACAAAATAAATACTCTCAAGTGATTACCCGTGTGTGTCTGCAGTGCGTAGACCCAATGAAGGAAACGACGCACTATGGGCTTTTAATTTGCTGCCTGGGAATTAGTAACCTATGGAATATAAGCTTAGGAAGGTGAAGAGATGGGAAGTACTTGGGACTCCAGTTTGATAAAATGGTTTTTCCTGCGTGTTCAGGTATTAGGCAATAGGAGTTTGGAAAAGAGAGGCCAATTAACTGTGCGCTTTTCAGTTTTACGTGGGACGTGAGGGAAGGCAAGCAGAAGGGCTTAAGGAGGAGGGGGTTCACAGTCGAGTAAAACCTAGATTTTGTGCTGTGTTGCTTGCATGGAGCTTAAACCAGTGTCTGTTCCCTGGAATATTCTCAGGCAAGTTAATACCAGGAAATGCAGGAAATCTTAAAACTCTATTTATTTGTGAACAATATGTTTGCCAGATCCATATTAGTGCAGAATTTTTGGCAGGGTAGCAGTCACCCTGTCAGTACCAGCACGACAAGTAACAGATTGACTAATGCAGGTTGAGGCACAAGCAGGGAAGAAAAACTCTGATGAGGAGTTGGTAAAGGAACTACTGAGTTTCTGGCGGTGGTAAAGAGGCAGAAAGAGGAACTGTGGAGAAGAAGCATGTTTCCTTGTAAACGTATGACCTCATATGAGTTCCTTTGTTTTTCTCAGACTTCATTTTGGGGCAAAAACAGACTTGGACTGAGAAAAAGTGGGACGGTAAACTGGGAAAATTTGCAAATGCAAGGCCATCCACGCTTGTGTGCTGTTCCCTCAGTGACCCCGCCTTTAGACCTTTCTTACTTGTTCTCTTTTCCCGACAGATTAACTTTGGTCCGAGCATCCCTTTGGGTGCTCCACCCCAAAAAGTATACAGTAACCTCAAACTCAATAGGAGAGCAATTCTTGACCACACAACTCAAATTAGGATGTCTCCTATTTCCTGGCTGGTTCTCCACAAACATTTCAAAAACCAGGTCCTGCCTATTGGATGGGACTCCCGTTTTCTGGAATTTTTGCATTCTCTTCATGACGCTCCACATTGGATCGGCAGTAGCAGACTCAATTACACATTTAAAGCCTGTACATGTTTGAAATCTCACCTTGGAAGTGGTTACATTCAGGGTATCCATCATGATTATGTAATTGCTCCCCAGTAACGGCTCTAAGACGGACGCAGGCTAAAGGTTAGACCCTGCTGTCGTTGGAAAAGGGAGGCCGATTGTTTCCACGGGACTTCCTCCCGATTTCCACTTTAAAGACGCCGTATGTGCATCTCTATCGCTCCCTTCTCGCATTGGACTTGCTGTCTGCACAGAGGCCACTTTGCGATGTCGTGGGTGAAGTGTGTTCTACAGCAAACCAGTCGCAGTGGTGAGGTTTGATAGTAGCGTTCATGAAATCTTCCCCACCCCTTCAGACGAGCATAACTCCTTTCTGTACGTGTTGGAAACTTTAGGTAGCGGCATAGTCTCTACTTCAGGAGCCGGCCAAAGCTTGGTGGTGCTTTCCGGATGTGACCTCCCGAGGGGGACTGAGGCTGCTGAGAGATCTGGGGCAGGATACTGAGGTCGGAAGAGCCCATAAAGTCTATTTTGCCTGATGTTACAGCAGCCACCCAAGCTTTTTTTTGCTTACTGTTTGCATAGTGACTTTTTCCATCCCTTCACTTACAACCTATTTGTATCCGTGGGTCTAAAGTGGTGCTCTTGTAAACAGCATCTAGACAGATCATACATTTTAGCCATTCTGCCAATCTGTGCCATTTTATTTGCAATGTAATCTCGTAAAATTCAGTTTTAGTTCTGTTGAAGCTACACTTAACGTTGACCATTTTCACTTGGCTTTTAATTCTCAGCTCTATTGGTTTCCTCTGTTTGTAATACTTTATTAAGTTTGACTGACAGTCTTCACTTCAGTGCTCTCCTCTAAGCTTCTTTCTCTTATTGGTTTTGGTTTTTAAGGTTGTTTCTCTCTCTGTCTCTCTCTCTCTCTCTCTCTCTCTGTCTGTCTGTCCCACGCAGTGGAAAGAAATGGGGAACTGGGGAACTGGGAGTTGTGACCAGGACTACGATATGACCCGGAAGCAGATGAATAACAGGAGGCTCTAGGTAATGAGTGAATTGCGGGTCATAGTGAAGAATGCCAGAAGAAGGAATGTTGTCGGGAGGTAAATGGAAATGTGTAGGGGGCCGGATAATTTGGTTAACGAATAGATTGTATGTGCTATTGGAACTATGAAACGAAGAAGAGAACTTAGGTGTTCAAATGAATTCGGAAACTGACAGCAGCGACCTGTCTGATGAAAAGAAAGACGCGCGGTCAGCCGGGATATGATACCACGTAAAAATGCACAGAGGAAAAAGCTTTTAATAAAAAATAAAAATAAAAAATTGCTGAACAGGAAAACTTTTCTCATTGACGATGACTTGTGTTTCTGACCCCCGATTGTGAGAATGACAGGAATTCTGACTCCTATTTGAGTTGCGGTGCACACAGAATAGAGGGAAAAAGGGGGACCTGGGGCTGATACCTGGTGTTGAGTGTGAGTGGGAATTGTGAGAGACAAGCAGTTTTGTTTGAACTCTGGTTAATGTCTGAAGTGTGGGTGACACATGGAATTGGGGGGGGTCATGGGAATTGTGGGAGTGACAGGGAACTGTGAGTGACAAAGAGAATGATGGGAGGGAAAACGTGGAAGAAGCTAACAATGAGACGAGATGGGGCACAAGCAGTAGTATCAGATCATCACACACAGTCTAATAAACTTGACGTGTGTAAAGAGTTGCGTATAAACAAAACCACAGGGGTAGGAAATGGGGAAAGGTCATTGTGAGGGTGACTTGTCGTACGAACCCGGAAGTGTGTGAATGACAGGGAAGTCTGGGTCATCAGTGAATTGTGGGGGACACACGGAATGATGGGTGACGGAGATAACTGTCGGAGTGACAGGAAATTTGGGGCGGGGTAGGGAACAATGATTAAGACGCCGAATTCTGGGTCTAAAGGGAACGGTGGGGTGGGAATAACGGGGAATTGGGCATGTAAAGTGAATTTCATTAGGAATCATACGGCCGCTTTTAAGAATGAGGAACAGGATGGGAAGAAATGGGGAAATGGGGAAATGGGGAACTGGGGAACTGGGAGTTGTGATCGGGACTACGACATGACCCGGAAGCAGATGAATAACAGTCAGACTCTGGGTAACGAGTGAATTACGGGTTATAGAGAAGAATGTCAGAAGGAGGAAATGGCGGTGGGAAGTAAACGGAAATGTGTAAGGGTCCTTGATTGTACGTGCTATGGGAACTATGAAAGGAAGAAGAAAACTCAGGTGTTCAGGTAAACTCAGAAGCTGGCAGTAGTGGCGGTCAGTATGGCATCACGTCAAACTGCAAAGAAGCTTTCTATACAAAAAAAAAAGAAAAAAATTGGCAAACCCCACAGCTGCCATCATCAACCAAAAATTGTATTTCTGACCCGGCATTGTGAGAATGACAGGAATTCTGACTCCTATTTGAGTTGTGGTACACACAGAATAGTGGGAAAAACGGGGACCTGGGGCTGATACCTGCTGTTGGGTGTGAGGGGGAATTGTGAGAGACAAGCAGTTTTGTTTGAACTCTGGTTAATGTCTGAAGTGTTGGTGACACATGGAATTGGGGGGGGGGTCAAGGGAATTGTGGGAGTGACAGGGAACTGTGGGTGGGGCAGGGGATTGTGGGTACCATACACGGTTATGTGTCCAAGCGCATTGTGGGAGTGACAGGGAATTGTGGGTGACAAAGAGAATGATGGGAGGGAAAACATGGAAGAAGCTAAGAATAGGGACAAGATGGGGCACAAGCGGTAGTATCAGATCATCACAGACAGTCTAATAAACTGGACGTGTGTAAAGAGTTGCGTATAAACAAAACCACAGGGGAAGGAAATGGGGAAAGGTCGTTGTGAGGGTGACTTGTCGTACGAACCCGGAAGTGTGTGAATGACAGGGAAGTCTCGGTCATCAGTGAATTGTGGGGGACACACGGAATGATGGGTGACGGAGATAATTGTCGGAGTGACAGGAAATTTGGGGCGGGGTAGGGAACAATGATTAAGACGCCGAATTTTGGGTGTAAAGGGAACGGTGGGGTGGGAGTAATGGGGAATTGGGCATGTAAAGTGAATTTCGTTAGGGATCATATGGCCGCTTCTAAGAATGAGGAGCACGTGGGGCAAGCAGCAGTACCTTACAGTCACAGACACTATAACAAACTTTGGTCGAGGAATGGGTTGTGTAAAAATAAGACCACGGTGCAAAGAAATGGGGAATTGGGAGTTCTGACCAGGACTTGTGATATGACCTGGAAGCGGGTGAATAACAGCAGACTCTGGGTAATGAGTGAATTGTGGGTCACAGTGAAGGACGTCCGAAGAAGGGAATTATGGGAGGAAAACGTACAGGGACTGGGTAATTTGGTTAACACATGAAATATACATCATATTGGACCTATGAAACGAACAAGATAATTTGGGTATTAAACGTGGCTGATGAGAAGGAAGACACGAGGTTTCCCGAGCATCCCGGAGGAGCCGAAGCCTCGCCAGGACGTGCTTCACTCGCCATGGGCCCTGGTCTGGTGCAGAGAAGGCTGGCGCACAGGCGCTTCCCAGCAAACTCCAGCAGGCGCTCCGGGCGCCACCGTGCGGCGCGGATGGCTTCCTGGCGCCTGCGGCAGACGAGCTGCTGGGGCGCATGCGCCGCGGTGGGCGCCGTCCACCCGGCCGGCTTTGGCGGGAAAGCGGCCCTCAGCACCCCCAAGCCGCTGCTCGTGCACACCCTGCTCCCCTCGTAGAGCGGAGCCCCCGGGGAGGCGGCTCCGGGGTGGCTGCCGGCCTCTAGCAGCGCGCTGGGGAAAACATTCTCAGGGCAAGTGAAGAAGAGTAACTTGAATCAGAAAAACAGAGATCCATAGCCTCTCACTCAATTCCCAGGTTTGAGACAATTTATGGACCCAGAACCCTCTAAATGCAGAAATAGTTAGGTCTCCCAGTAGAGGAACCGTGCTACACTGTTAATGTTCCACTCTAGTTACTGTACACTGAAAATAAATGATCAAATATCTCAGGATTACTAGACATTGATTTTGAACTGATAAGATTTCCAAACATTCATGTGATCCAATAGTCAGAATAAAAACATCAAGTGTTTAATGAAGTTTTAGCTCATATCCACCTCACAGTGGACCTAATGGATCAACCAAACAGTCATCTCCCTCATTCTGTAATGTCTACTTGGAATACAATTCCCATATTGGTTCTCTAACCTTTGGAGTAAGGTAATTATGGTAGAAAAGGCCAAGTGGAAGCTATTAGAACTGTTTCTACCTAGTAAACAAAAAGGTAATACATTCCTCGTTGGCACAGATTAGTGCTATGATCAAGGATTTGAAGGATTCAGGGATGATGACATCCACCACATCCTAATTCAATTCTTTTATGTGGCCAGTCAGGAAAATGAATGGACTTTGGAGGATAACAATATATTATCATAATTTAACAACAGGGTGATTAAAAGTACAGTTTGCTATTGCAGGTGTGATACCATTAATATCTATACATTCCTTAACACCTTGTAGGCAACTGCTGATCTGGCAAGACGTATTACAAAATACTACCAAAAACATATGTATGCACTTGAAAGACTAGGAATATACCTTCACCGTACTTTCTCAGTAGTATATCAAGTCTCCTGTCCTATGCCACCATCTACCCTGCATGGATTTTGATTGACTTTTCCTTCCATGAAATTTCACACTGGTCCATAACAATGATTCTGCTAACTAAACATAATGAAGAAGAAATAGCAAGTATACTAGACTTACTGGTTAGTCATTTGTATGTCAGAGGGTAGTAGATAACCAAAAAAAAAAAAAATTGAGTGACCTTCCACATAAGTGAAATTTCTACACAATTAGTGTATGAGGCATGTCAAGAAGTTTCTTCTAAGTCATACAATAAATCGTTGCATCTAGTCCCTTCTTTAACCAAAAGAAGAGGCAGACAGAGAGGGTTGTAAGAAGATGGAGGAGTAGGAACCTTTAGGAATAAGTTCCCTCACCAAAACTACTATTAGATGGACAGAAATGTTATTAAGCAACTATTTTGAAACTAGCCACTCCTTTAGAACACAGCATGGCATCCAGGGAAGAGCAGGAAGAAAAGACAGGTCAATTACAGCAAATTAAACTGTTCTCCTCTCCAGGCCATTACTGGTGCCCATCCTCCACTTTTGTGGCTAAGCAGCAGTTGGGCTTGGCCTCTGTGATAGCTTCCAGTACCAAAAAGGGACATAAAACCCATTTCTCAGACTTATGGGAAGATGGTGGAGTGGAGTAGAGTAAGTTCACTCCTGCTCCTTGAAACAACGTAGAAGACAGGGAGAAAATGCCAGGGCTGCACCCATGGGGAGCCCAGAGGCCAGTGATTATCCAGAGCAGGGCAGCCTCGGGGTAGGGGGTGTGATCACCCAGTACCATGCAGGAATAGCTGGCCCCCAGTTGTGGTGTCTGGCAGGCCCACAAGCACTGAAGATCACCTGATCAGCCAATCTAGCATGCAGTGGTCAGTTCCCCAGTTCCCAGGCAGAGAACTGCTGGCTGGCTGTCTCTGGCTTAGCAGCTCCCTGCTGAGCACATGGACTTCAATTGACTCTGGCCAGGAGGGGCAGGGATGAGGGAGGAGGAGATTCAGGAGCACCATCTGCTGGCAAGACAGGCCAAGGCAGGTCTGCTGCACCAGACAGGGTGGAGCGCTTGAGGGCGGAGCATCACGATCACCACCTGCTTGGGGGAAATAGAAAGGAAAATAATATAAACTCACTCTTGGGGTTTGCCCCTATGAAACTTATTCCTGCAAAGGACAGCCTAAGCCTACTAAAAATTAGGCCTAAGAGTCACCCCCAGAGAACCGCTTTTGTTGCTCAGATGTGGCCTCTCTCTCAAAGTCAACATGGCAAGTGAACTCACTGCCTTATCCCTTACATGACTCTCAGGGGTGTAAATCTCCCTGGCAGTGTGGGACAGAAAGCTGGGATAAGCCAGGATCTGGCATCAAGATATTGAGAAAGACTTCTTGACCAAAAGGGGAATGAGAGAAATGAGACAAAATAAAGGTTCGCTGACTGAGAGATTTTTAAACACAGTCAAGAAGTTATCCTGAAGGCTACTCATAAGCAGAATATAGATATCCCTCTTTAGTTTATGATATTCTGGAGGGGCTACTGGGAAGTTTTTGATATACTGGAAGGGGCTACTGTCAGCTGAGTTTCAGTAGCCTAGTTTCTTGAAAACAACTGTATAAAGACATAACGTTTACAATGTGATTACATGATTGTGAGGAGCTTGTGTCTGATACTCTTTATATCTAGGGTATGGACAGATGAGTAAAAAATATGGATATAAATAAATAAATAAATAATGAGGGGATAAAGGGTAAAATAAATTGGGTATATGGAAACACTATTGGTCAATGAACAGGAGGGGTGAGAGTATAGTATGCATGAGTTTTTCTTTTTATTTCTTTTGCTGGAGTGATGCAAATGTTCCAAATATGATCATGGTGATGAACATACAACTATGTGATGATATTGTGAGCCATTGACTGTACGCCATGAATGGAATGTTTTTATGTCAAGGATATATGCTTGTATGTTAAGATTTTACAATAAAATTTTTTTAAAAAGAAACTAATTGGATGTGGCAAAGGCTGTGCTGAGAGGGAAATTTATTGCCCTAAATGCCAATATTTAAAAAATAAAAATGAGGAAAACTTGAGGATTTACCCACTTACCTGGAGAATTTAAAGAAATAACAGGAAAGGCTAAAGCAGAAAACAACAAACTGGAGAGCAAGCAACTTAAAAAATCCACAAAACTAAAAGTTGACTCTCTGAGAAAATCAATAAAATTCATGGTCCCTTAGCTAGACTTACAAAGAGGAAAAGAGAGAGGTCATAAATAAAATCAGAAATGAGAGGGGGTCATTACCACAGATCGTGAAGAAATTTTTTAAATCCCCACAAGAGAAAAGTGAAAATGACAAATGCTGGAAAGGATGTGGAGAAAGATGCACAATTATCCAGTGCTGGTGGGAATGTCAAATGGTATAATTGCTGTGGAAGGCAGTTTGGACGTTCCTCAGGAAGCTAAATATAGAATTGCCTTATGACCCAGCAATACCATTGTTAGGTATCTACTCGAGGACATGAGGGCAAAGACACAAATGGATATTCGCACACCAATGTTAATAGCAGCATTATTTACAACTGCCAAGACATGGAAACAACCCAAATGTCAATCAATAGAAGAGTGGCTAAACAACTGTGGTATATGCATACTGCAAAATATTATGCAGCTATAAAACAGAATAAAGTTATGAATTATGTCACAACATGGAAAACCTTAAGGACATTATGGTGAGTGAGATTAGCCAGAAACAAAAGAACAGATACTGTATGGTCTCATTGATATGAATGGGCATAAGGGAAAGAATTTGGAGAATTTCTGTGAAGGGTTGAGAAAATTTTCCATTGCTAAAAACTTAGCAAAAATCAGGGTCACAAAACCCAGCAAGCATCCTGTTATTGCAAAAGAGCCAACTGCTCCTTTTCCGCTTCTGTCCCTGCTTGCTTGCTTGCTCGCTTGCTTCAAACACCCCAGGATGTGGTTTATACCTTTCAAAGCCTGCACAAAATCAGGTTGGGGGCTGCACTCTGGTACCCCCAAAAGTGGGGACAGAGGGCAGATGCCGGCGTGCTAATAAAGACTCCTAATTGGCTTGCAATTCCATATTGTGTGGTCTTTCTGTTGGTGTGCCCTACTACATTTCAACTGGGAACAGTGACTATCAGGAGACAGAAATAGGGTAGATATTGGGTAACTGGAGCTGAAGGGATATAGACTGTGCAATGGGATTGATTGTAAAAATTCAGAAATGGATAGCACAATACTACCTAGCTGAATGCAATAATGTTAGAACAGTGAATGAAGCTGAATGTGAGAATGATAGAGGGAGGAGGCCTGGGGACACAAATGAAATCAGAAGGAAAGAGATGATACAGACTGAGATGGTACAATCTAGGAATGCCTGGAGTGTATAACAATAGTGACTAAATGTACAAATTTAAAAATATTTTTGCATGAGGAAGAGCAAGGGAATGTCAATATTGCAGGCTGTTGAAAATAGATGGTCATTCATATTTTAAAATTTCAACTTATTGTGAGACTAAAACAAAAAATGTTTATATGGTACAAAATCTGTATTCTGACTAGTGCATTTACTAATATAACTTAAGTGCACAGCTTAATTGAACACCATAAGTACATGGAACCTTGAGTAGGGCATGAGATTTCGTAGGTTTATCCAAGTGATGCCCCAATACATCCCAGAGTGATTTGAACAGTGAATAAAAAATTATTTGTAAAGTCCCCTTAGTAGAATGGTGAGAAAGTGGGAAAATTCAACTTCCCCAAGTGAAAAATTCCTGATATTCTGACAAGCAGTGGGGACAACCAAAGCAATAGGCTGAGCCCCCAATCTTGGGGTTTGTTATGAAACTTAACCCCACAAAGGATAAGATAAGCTTACTTAAAATTAGGCCAGAGAGTCACCCCCAGACAACCTCTTTTGTTGTTCAGCTGTGGCCTGTCTCTCTCAGCCAACATAACAAGCAAACTCATTGCCCTCCCCCTCTCTATGTGGGACATGACTCCCAGAGGTGTGGACTTCCTGGCAACATGGAACAGAAATCCTAGAATGAGCTGGGACTCAGGTCAAGGGATTGAGAAAACCTTCTCAACCAAAAGGGGAAAGACAAATGAGACAAAATAAAGTGTCAATGGCTGAGAGATTCCAAACAGAGTCGAGAGGTTATCCTGGAGGTTATTCTTATGCATTATAAAGGTGTCACCTTATTAGTCAAGATGTAGTGGAGAGACTGGAGGGAACTGCCTGAAAATGTGGAGCTGTGCTCTGGTGGCCATGTTTCTTGAAGATAATTGTATGATGTTATGACTGTCGCAGAATGACTATGTGGTTGTGAGAGCCTTGTGTCTGCTGCTCCTTTTGTCTGCCCTATCCATGGACAAGTAAAGCATATGGATTAAAAATAAATAATAGAGGGGACAAATGTTAAGATAAATTTAGTAGATTGAAAAAATTATAAGAGAATATTATGAACTATTTGCCAACAAGCTAAACAACTTAGATGAAATGGACTAATTCTTAGAAACACAGGAATAATCTATACTTACTGAAAAAGAAATAGAAGATTTCACCAAATCAATTACAAGTAAAGAGATTTAATCAATTATCAAAAATCTGCTCACAAAAAAGAAATTGGGATGAGATGTCTTCACAGGAGAATTTTTTTTTCCCCCCACAGGAGAATTTTAACAAACATGTTTAAAAGGATGAATGCCATCCTGCTCAAACTCTTCAAAACAATTAAAGAAAAAGGAATGCTATCTGTTGCAATTTGAATTTCTGGATCATAGAAAATACTCATTCAATATTGCTGGATGGCAGCTTTTAGATTGTTCCCATAGAGAGGTGAATCACCTAATTGTGAGTGGTAACTTCTGCAAAGATGGCTTCTATGGAGTTGTGACTCCACCTATTCCAAGTGGGTCTAGACTAGAATACTAAATCCTTTGAGGGAAAATAACATTTTAGAGAGAGCCTCTTGTTTTGAAGGCTGAGTGTCATTCATTTTTATTAATATATACTGTTCTTGTAGCCAGAAGCACTTTCACAGAGCATTCTCTCTCTAAACTCTGTGAAACTACTTTTTATGTTTGAAAATTCTGAAAATTTTATATTATTTCTATGCGCTTCTTCTGAACCAGAAGCACTTACCTTTCACAGAATATTCTCCTAAATGTCTCTGCATCTACTATATTGCTAGCTCAGAATATTTAGTGAAATAAATGTTTCAGTGACTTCTTTGCAGCTGTTTTGAGCCAGAGACACACCATACACAGTACATTCATGTAGAAGACTCTGAACTTACTACATGGGTTAATGTTGAACTCTGAGGAAAATTCATGTTTCATTGACTACAATGCACTACTTTTGATCCATGAATGCATTTCATAGAAATTTCACCAAAAGATCTGCAAAAATATTATTTTGCCAATTTTCAAAAAGATTGAAATTCATGATTCATTGATGTGCAGGTTTGAAGTGATGTATGTACCCTAGAAAAGCCATGTTTTAATCCTAATCCCATTTTGTAAAGGCAGGCATTTTTTCTAATCCTCATTCAATATTCAGTGTTTGAAACTGTAATGAGATCATCTCCCTGGAGATGTGATTTAATCAAGAGTGGTTGTTAAACCGGATCAGCTGGAGGTATGTCTCCACCTATTTGAGTGGGTCTTGATTAGTTTCTGAAGTCCTATAACAGTGGAAACATTTTGGAGAAAGAGAGATTCTGAGAGAGCAAAGAATGATGCAGCCATGAGAAGCAGAGTCCACCAGCCAGCGACCTTTTGATACGAAAAAGGAAAATGCCTCCTGGGGAGCTTCATGAAACAGGAAGCCGGGAGAAGAAGCTCACAGATGATGCTGTGTTTGCCATGTGCCTTCTCACTTGGGAAAGAAACCCTGAACTTCATCAGCCTTCTTGAACCAAGAATGGTTCAGCCTTCTTGAATCATTTCCCTAGATGCATGCCTTAGATTGGACATTTCTATAGACTTGTTGTAATTGGGACATTTTCTCAGCCTTAGAACTGTAAAATAGCAACTTATTAAATTCCCCTTTTAAAGAGCCATTCTGTTTCTGGTAAATTCCAGCAGCTAGAAAACCAGAACAATTGATTTCTCTGAGCATCTATGGAGCAAGAAACACTTTTCACAGTGCATTCACCTACCAGTCTGCAAATCTCAGAATTTCAATCTGAGTTAAATCATATTTTATGAGTTCTATGCAGTTCACAGAACATTTGCCAAAAAATCTGTGAATCTAATGCTACCTCCTTTGAAAACTGAATGAAATTCACATTTCATAGTTTACTATGCTCTTCTGATAAAATAGAAACACACTTTTCATCTGAACAATCACCAAGAACAATCACCTGGAAATAACTGTGTGGCATAATTTTCACACCTGAGTGTCATGCATGCTTCACTGAGTTCTATGCAATTCTTTTAAGGCAGAAAAAAAACTTTTCAAAAAAGAACCAACTAGATATCTGCCAATATTCTTTGTTCCTTAGTTTAGGCAACTTTATGAAATTCCAATTTAATTAAGTTTTGTGCACTTCAATTGGACATTAAACACAATTTCCAGAGCAACCACCTTGATAGCTGCATCACTTCTATATTGCCTTGATTTCATAGTTCCTGTATTCGGTCATAAACACATATCATCAAAATAATCATCTACATATATGTTAAATACCTGTGTTGATTGGTTTTGAAATCTGCATGATATTCATTATTCATTGAATGTTTTACAGTTACTTTGAGTCAGAAAACTTCACATAGAATTTTCCTAGAACTCGCAAAAGATACTACATCACTTAGTTTTGAAAACTGATTTAAATACATTATACACAGTTTTCTATGTACATTTTTATTGCTAAAAATCTCACTTTTCACAGAACAATCATCCATTGGTTTGTGAAGTAAATGTCTTGCTTAGATTTGAAACAATTTTTGAAAAATACATTTCACTGAGTTTTATGCCTGCTTTTCTTTGAGAAACATATTTTTCTTTCCCCAAGAAGGCAGAAATATAACTAGTTCATTTAATTTTGAAACCTGAGTGAAATACATGTTTCAGTAATTTCTATGCTTCCCCTGAAACCTGAATAATACTTTAAAAAAGCATTGTACTAGAAGGCTGCAAAATGACTATGCTGTCTGATTTTGGAAACTGAAGGAAATGCATGTTTCATTGATTCATATGCAATTCTTTTGAACAAAACACTTTCAAATTTAGAATGCTGCAAAGATCCTATGGTGCAGTTTTAAAAAACTGATAGGATTTGACGTGATTGACTTCTATAGATTTTTGTGAGCCAGAAATATAGCTTTATAGAATGTTTCGTAAGTTTCCTGCAAAACCAGCATCATGGATGATTGTAAAAACTGAGACTCTCCTATGTTTTATTGCTTCTATTCACACTTTTAAACCAGAAATACACGTCTGCTCAAATAAGTGTTTGAAGTCGTTCAGCATGTCTTTCACTCAGTTTTCGAAAATAAGCAGCATAGTAGATTTGCTGCCTTCTAGGGAAATTCTGTAAGACATGAGTTTCTGTAATAAAACTACTTCATTGATATCAAAGAAACCTAGAATTCACTAATCGCTCTTAGAAAAAACTTAATAGTTTCACAGATTTCTAGACAGATATTCCAGACAGGTGTGTTTGCTGATCACAAGAATTGTACAGAAGTCAATGAAACATCTTTCTCAGACAGTGTATTAGTCACAGTTCTCTAGAGAAACAGTATCAATGGGAGATACTTGTAAATATGAGATTTATAAAGGTGTCTCATGCAACCATGAGAATAGGATAGTCAAAATGTATAGGGCAGGCTGTGAAGCTGGCAGCCTTGACAGAGTATCTACATGAACAGGAGAGGCTCACTGGCTGAGGAAGCAGTGAAAAATCTTTCTTCTCCCTTAGACTTTAACTGATGGATTAACTCATTAGTGTGAGATATGACTTAGCAGATTACAGATATAATCACACACAGATGCATTCAACTGACTGATGATTTAACCTAAAAACTTTCTGGCTGTCAACAATTTATAAGATATTCTTGCAGCAATGGCCAGGCAATGCTTATCTAAACAGAAAACAGAGCATAGTCACTTGGCCAAGTTGACAACAGAATCTAACCATCAGAATCTACCCCTTGCCAACTTGGCAGCAAGACATGCCACTTTAAACTGGCTTAATTTGCAAATAAAACACAATAAGAGACATGTTTCATCTAACCATACTCAACTGTCCTGTGTAAAATGGAAATGCATTGCATCTTTCCAGAGGAGGGTGCAAGGCCTTAGGTGATTGTCATGGTCAGGTTCCTGTGTCAACTTGGCCAAGTGGTGGCACCTGTTTGTCTGGTTGGGCAAGTGCTGGCCTGTCTGTTGCATTTAGGACATTTCATAGAATTAAATCATGATTTCCTCAGCTGCATCCACAGCTGAATCCATTTGGAATTACCCAATGGGTATGTCTTCTGCAATGAGTGATGCATAATCTAATCACTGGAAGTCTTTTAAGGAGGATTCAGAAGAGACAGGCTCTCTTCCTGCTTTGGCTGGCGAGCCTCTCCTGTGGTGCTCATCCAGACCCTCCATTGGAAGCATCGGCTTCACAGCCTGACCTGCGGATTTTGGACTCTGCATTCCCATGGTTATGTGAGACACTTTCATAAATTTTATATTTGAGAGTGTTTCCTGTTGATTCTGTTTCTTTAGAGAACCCTAGCTAATACAACTTGGTACCAGAAGTGGTTCTTAAGAAACAGAATCTTAAAAATGGGATTTTATGAGAGGTTTTCTACTCTGACTGGACTCAAAGGCACTAAGGACTCTGATTCCCACAATCAGAATGACACTCCCAATCCATGGTGTGAGTTGTCAAAAGAGATAGGCAAAATATCACTATTTGATTCTCCTAATGCTTCACTTGTACAAAGCCAGGTTCTGCGGGATAATGTTTTTCACACCTTTACAGAGTTTTGTGGTAATAAAACGTATAGAGATGATGGCTGGTTGTTGTTAGATACACTGGCTACATTAATGAGTGAAAGGGATGGGCTTAAGGCTTCAAACGAGAAGCTTAAGGACCACCTGACATTATAGAAGTTTCTATGAGTGTCCTGAAGGAAAATCTTATTTCCTGTATCCGTAGACTTGAGATCTCTAAAAATCAGACTCAGAATCTTATCATTAGCATAGCAACTCTACAATGTAAACTGAAATCTCGATGTTGCATGATGTCTGCCATTAAAGTGAGGGAAACGATTGGGAAGGAGTGGGACCCTGAAAAATGGGATGGTGACATATGGATTGATAATGATGTCGGGGGTGAGGTTGAAACCCTAGGGATACTGACTCTTCTCTAGATAACCTGGTAATAGTCTGCCCTGAGGACATAGCCACCCCAACTCCAGCCTGCCTTGAGGAATTGGCCATCAACCTCCTCCTGAAGGGATTAGCCCTAGAGGATTAATCCTGTATCACCGATGAAGCTGCAAATGAATGCCATGAAGCAAATGGCTTGGAAGATATTTCTAATCCTTTTCATGACCCACCCCACCACCCCTCATTTCTTCCAGACCTATAACTAGACTAAAGTCCCAACAGGTCCCTAAAGGTGAGGTTCAAAGTATCATACATGATGAGGTATGTTATATTGCAAAAGAACTGTGTGAGTTTTCCAAATTATACAGATAGAAATCAGGGGAATATGTGTGGCAATGGATCTTAAGGGTGTGGGATAATGGTGGGAGGAATATAAGGCTGGATCAGGTTGAATTTATTGATTCAGGCCCAGTAAGCAGAGATTCTCCATTCAATGTTATAGCTTGAGGGGTTAGAAAAGGTATTAACAGTTTGTTTGGATGATTGGTTGAAACATGGATCAAAAGTTGGCCAAATTACCTTAGTTGAAATGCCAGAACTGCCCTCGTATTATGTAGATGAGGGGATCCAGAGGCTTAGAGAGATTGGAATGTTAGAGTGGATTTATCATGCAAAGCCTGGTCTTACAACCCAGGAATGTCTGGAGGATGCACCTTTTACCAGAACAGTAAGAAATACATTTGAGAGACTAGCACCATCATCCCTGAAGAGCTCTGTGGTTGCACTTCTCTGTAGGTCAGCCATACTGTAGGAACTGTTGTAACTGAACTGGAATCCTCAAACACAATGGGGATGATGGCATCTTTAGTTGACAGAAGCCAAGTGGCAGCACTTATTCACCAAAGGCAGGGTAGGCGTGGCTACTATAATAGACAGCAAACTCAAAGCAGGAGTCAAAATTATATGACTCACAGAGGTCTGTGGCATTGGCTAGTAAATCATGGGGTACCTAAGGAATACAATAGATGGGTAGTCTACTAAATTCTTTTTTGAGCTATATAAATAAAAGTGTTGCAAGTCAAGTGAACAGAAGTCCAACTTGAATTACAAAAACAGAGTATGGCCCCTTAATCAATTTCCAGACTTGAGACAGTTTACAGACCTAGAGCCCCTTGAATGAAGGGGAGGCCAGGTCACTTTGGGCAAGAACCCTGTTACACTGCCACCAATTTTTCTGTTAATCTTCCTCCAAGCTTTCCCCAAGGAGACCGATGGCCTTTTACAAGGGTAACTGTGCATTGGGGAGAAGGAAACAATCAGATATTTCAGGGATTATTAGACACTGGGTCAGAAGTACATTAATTCCAGGACATATAAAATGTCACTCTGGTCCACCAGTCAGAGTGGGGGCTTATGAGGCCAGGTGATCAATGGAGTTTTAGCTGAGGTCCATCTCACAGTGAGTCCAGTGTTATTTCTGGACCAATTCTGTAGTTATTTCCCCAGTTCCAGATTGTATAATTAGAATAGACACACTAAGCAACTGGCAGAATCCCCTCATTGCTTCTCTAACTCGTGCAGTGAGGGCTATTACGTTGGGAAAGGCCAAGTGGAAGCCACTATAACAGCCCCTACCTAGCAAAATAGCAAATGAGAAGCCATACCGGATTCCTGGAGGGATTATGAGATTACCGCAACTCTTAAAGACTTGAAGGGTGCAGAGGTGGTGATTCCCACCACATCCCCACTCACCTCTTCTATTAGGCCTAGTTTGTCTCTGGATTTTGGTGACAACACATTCTTCATTTGGGTGTGCTACACTGGCCTATTTATCATTTGACCAGGAAAGTTGCTAATTTTGAGTGGGGACCTCAACAAGAGGAGGCTCTGTCACAGGTCCAGGCTGCTGTACATGCTGCTCTGCCACTTGGGCCATATGAACCAGCAGAACCAATGATGCTGGAAGTGTCAGTGGCAAATAGAGATGCTGTTTGGAGCATGTGGCAGGCCCATATAGGAGAATCACAATGCAGACCCTTAGGATTATGGAACAAAGACTTACCATCTGCTGCTGATAACTACTTTCCTTTTGAGAAACAGCTTTTGGTCTGCTACTGGGCCTTGGTAGAGACTGAATGCTTACCCATGGGCCACCAAGTTGCCATGAGACCTGAGTTGCTGTGGAGAGCCAGAAGCAATCAATCAGGCCCAAGCAGGGAAAGTCCCCACAACATTAGGGTGGAATGGCCCCAGGAGTTAAACAATAACCAGTGTTAAGAAACTGAGAAAGGGATGTGTTTTGGCAATAGCCAATGGCATTTTTCTGCTTCTATGATATGCTTGCTTGCTAGCAACTGCAAAACTACAACATGATGTTAGCCCTTATAAGCACACCTTGAAAACCTCTCAGGGCTTCTCTCTGAATCTTCCTTCTTGGAAGTTTCTGAGGCAGTCACCTGCTGGCTAAAAAAGACTCCAAATTGGCTTGCAGTTTTGAATTATGTGGTCTTTCAGTGCACCCCACAACAATTGCCCATCATGAGCTGGGTGTTGTCTGACCCACCAAGCCATAAAGTTGGGCATGTGCAGTAGAACTCTATTGTAAAATGGAAATGGTATATACAAGATAGGGCCAGAGCAGGTCTTGAAGGCACAAGTAAGTTACATGAAGAAGTGGCCCAAATGCCTATGGTCTCTGCTCCTGCCACATTACCTTCTCTTTCCCAGACCACAGCTATGGCCTCTTGGGGAGTTCCTTACAGTGAATTGACTGAGGAAGAGAAAACTCAGGCCTGGTTTACAGATGGTTCAGCACAATATGCAGGTACCACCCGAAAGTGGACAGCTCCAGCACTACCACCCCTTTCTTGGGTGTCCTTGAAGGACAGTGTTGAGGGGCAAATCCTCCCAGTGGGCAGAACGTCAAACAGTGCACCTAGTAGTTCATTTTTCTTGCAAGGAGAACTGGCCAGAGGTGTGCTTGTATACTGACTCATGGGCTGTTGCTAATGGTTTGGCTGGATGGTCAGGGACTTGGAAAGACCATAGTTGGAAAATTGGTGACAGAGAGGTCTGGGGAAGAAGTAAGTGGATAGACCTTTCTGAGGGGGGTAAAAACATGAAGATATTTGAGTCCCATGTGAATGCACACCAGAATGTGAAGTCACCAGAGGAAAATTTTAATAATCGAGTGGATAAGATGACCCGTTCTATGGATACCAGTCAGCCTCTTTCCCCAGCAAGTCCTGTCATTGCCCAAGAGGTTCATGACAAAAGTGGTCATGGTGGTAGGGATGGAGGTTATGCATGGGCTCAGCAACATGGACTTCCACTCACCAAGGCTGACCTGGCTACAGCCACTGCTGAGTGCCCAATCTGCCAGCAGCAGAGACCCACACTCAGTCCCTGATATGGCACCATTCCCTGAGGTGACCAGCCAGCTACATGGTGGCAGGTTGTTTACATTGGACCACTCCCTTCATGGAAGGGGCAGTGATTTGTTCTAACTGGAATAGACACTTACTCTGGATATATGTTTGCTTTCCCTGCATGCAATGCTTCTGCCAAAACTACCATTTGTCATCATCATGGTATTCCACACAGCATTGCTTCTGATCAAGGAACACATTTCACAGCAAATGAAGTGTGGGAATGGGTACATGCTCAAGGAATTCTCTGGTCATTCCATGTTCCCCATCATCCAGAAGCAGCTGGATTGATAGATTGGTGGAATGGCCTTTTGAAAACTAAATTTCAGCGCCAACTAGGTGGTAATACCTTGAAGGGCTGGGGTAATCTTCTCCAGGAAGAGGCATATGCTCTGAATCAGCGTCCACTGTATGGTCCTTTTTCTCCCACAGCCAGAACCCATGGGTCCAGGAACCAAGGGATGGAAATGGGAGTGGTACCACTCACTATTAAAGACGGGGAACATGGTATGACCAGAGAATTCTATGAGGATGTGCCCATGTGATCCACTAGGAAAATTTTTGCTTCCTGTTGCTGCGACTCTGAGCTTTGCTGGTCTACAGGTTTTTGTTCCATAAGGGGGAGTGCTTCCACCAGGAGAAACAACAATGATTCCATTGAACTGGAATCTAAGACTGCCACCTGGTCACTTTGGGCTACTCATGCCCCTGGATCGAGAAGCCAAGAAGGGGATTACATTATTTTCTGGGGGAAATAGAACTGCAAGTACACAATGAAGGTAAAGAAGAGTTTTCTTGAAATATAGGAGATCCCCTGGGGCATCTTTTAGTACTACCATGCCCTGTGATTAAAATCAATGGAAAACTGCAACAACCCAATCCAGGCAGGACTACCAATGGCTGTGAAATTTCAGGAATGAAGGTTTGGGTCACCCCACCAGGCAAAGAAGCACAGCCAGCTGAAGTGCTTGCTGACGGTAAAGGGAACATGGAATGGGTAGTGGAAGAAGGTAGTGACAAATATGAATTTTGACCATGCGATCAGTTACAGAAATGAGGACTGTAATGCTGCTTTGTTCGTGTTATACTATTTAAGTTGACACATATCAAATTTAAGAATGAATATTATCCAAGGACTTGCACCCTCTTCTGGAGAGATTCAGTTTGTTTCCAGTTAAATGTAGGAAAGGTGAGTACCGTTAGGTGAAAGGAAAAAAAAAGTGTGTTTTATTGGCTTTATTTAGAAATTAGGTATGTTTTAAGGTGATATTTATAGCTGCCAAGTTAATAAGGGGTGGACTGTCATTGCCAGGTTCATGTGTCACCTTAACCAAGTGATGGTACCTGTTTGTCTGGTTGGGCAAGTGCTGGCCTGTCTGTGGTGATGAGGACATTTCTGGAATTAAATCATGATCTTGTCAGCTGCATTCACAGCTGATTCCATTTGTAATCAGCCGAGGGGAGTGTCTTCTGCAATGAGTGATGCTTAATCTAATCACTGGAAGCCTTTTAAGGAGGATTCAGAAAAGATAGGCTCTCTTCCTGCTTAAGCTGGTGAGCCTCTCCTGTGGAGTTTTTCTAGACCTTCCATCGGAATTGTCAGCTTCACAGCGTTCCCTGCAGATTTTGGACTCTGCATTCCCAGGGTTACATGAAACACTTTTATATAAATTTTATATTTGCAAATGTTTCCTATTGATTCTGCTTCTCTAGAGAACCATAACTCATACTGTAATATTCACTTTTAAACTTCTATAACTTAAATCTATAATATGAACAATGCAATTTAAGTCACTTAAGAGGAAACAAGTTATTTGTTCATGTCCAAATGCAAACATACTCATAACAAAACAGGGAGGAAATATTCATACTATCCCAGTCCTTGTCTCTGAAACTCGATATGTTGGCATTGTTCATATTTATCACTACCCTCCCCTACCACCTATTCCATGTTCCCTTCATCCTCAGCAAGATTTTCAGCTGACTGTGGTTCTTTGCAAGGTGGTATGAACCAAGCCTTCACTTGTGAAGTTTCTGGGTCATTGGTAGTCCTGCATGGAATGGGTTGTTGCAGTTTTCCATTGACTTTAATCACAGGTCATGGTAATTCTAAGAGATGCACTCAGAGGTCTTCTGTATTCCAGAAAAACTCTACCTCCATTGAATACCTATTTCCCTTTGATAGTCAGAAGCAATCACCCCAGACACAACTCTTTGCCTGTTGATTCCAGTGACAAGAGAAGACCAAAGAGGCAGTCTTAACATCCAGACGATGGAATCATTGTTTTGTTACTTGGTAGGAGCAAGTCTTCTTTTGAAACTGAGGACTTTAGACAAGTAAAGCTTAGAGTTTCAGTGACAGGGAGCAAAAATATTCCTAGTAGATCACTAGGGTTGTTACTGAGTGGTGCTATTCCCATTTCCACCACTTTATTCCTGGACATATAAATCCTGGCTATGGGAGAAAGAGCACATACAGTTTATATTGATTCAGAGCATATAGTCTTCTGGAGAATACTGCCCTGGCACTGCAAGGTATTGCCACATAGTTGGCACCATAATTGGGTCTTCAACCAAGATTCATCTGGATGATGGGAACATAGTAAGACTGAGAATACTATGAACATGTACCCATTCATGCATTTATTTGCTGTAAAGTGGATTCCTTGATCAGAATCAATGCTGGATAGAATATCGTGATGGTGGATAGGCATTCTTTCAGTCCATGTGTGCAAGCATTCCATGCAGGGAAGGCAAACTTATTTCTGGAGAATGTCTGATCGAGTTAGACACCTCCTTGATAGAAGTGGTCCAAAATAATCAATGTCTCCATGTAGCAGGCTGATCACCTCGGAAAATGGCGCAATAACAGGGACTGTATGTGGACCTCTGCTTCTGGCTGATAGGGCACTCGGCAGTGGCCATAGCAAGTCATTCTTGATGAACTGAAGTCCAAGTTGCTGAGCCCACAAATAACCTCCATCCCTACCACCATGCCTACTTTATTCATGAGACTATTTGGCAATGGAAGAAGTTGCTGAGGAAAGAGGATCACTTGAATCAATAGGATGGGTTATCTTATCCAAATCATTATTAAAACCTTCCTCTACTGAAGTCATCCTCTGGTGTGCATCCATCTGGGACACAAATGTCTTCAAGTTCTTTGCCAACTGAGAAATTTCTATCCACATACAACTTACCCAGATCTTTTTGTAACCAATTTTCTAATCAGGCTCCTTCCAAGCAAAATGACCATCCAGCCAGAGCAGTATCAATATCCCAGGGGTCAGTATACAAATGCACATCTGAACATTTCCCCTCACAGCCAAATGAACAACCAGGTGACCTGCTTGAAAATCCACACACTGGTAGGGTTTTCCATCAACACTGTCCTATAAAATCCATACACTGGTAGGATTTTCCATCCCAGAAAGGGGTTGTAGTGCTGTCCACTTCTGGGTGGTCTCTGTATATCATGAATAACCACCTGAAAACCACACCTGAGTTTTCTCTTGCTCACTCAACTGACTGTAAGGAACTCCCCAAGACACCACAGCTCCGGTCTAGGAAAGAGAAGGCAATGTGACAGGAGTGACAGCCCCTTCCTCATATAACTTACTTGAGCCATATCTCTAATACAGCATTTCTATTTTATGATGGAGTGCTGCTGTGCATGCCAAACTTGTCTTGGTGGGTTAGACAATGCCCAACTCATGATAAGCAACTAAGATCTCATGGTAAGTTTGTGGCCGATATTAAGCATTCAGTTCCTAAGAAGGCCCACTAGCAGCAGGCTAAAAGATGTTTCTCAAAAGGAGAGTAATCTGCAGAGGATGGTAAGGCTTTCCTCCAAATTCCCAAGGGTTTGCATTGTGATTGTCCTATAGAGCCCAGCTAATGTCTCCAGATAGCATCCCTATTTGCCCTGACACAGGAGTATTGGACTGCTGGGTCATATGGCTTAAGAGGCATAGCAGCTTGCACAACAGCCTAAACACATCACAGATCTTGTATAATGTCACAACAGCCTAAACATGTCATATAATGAGTAAGATGTCCAAAAAGGCCTTTTTATTTGACTGCTTTTGAATTTGTCCCACCTTTACATTCCTATAAGGTATGAGGTTTCAAACTGTTGTGTACCACAGAAAAAAAACATATTCTTTAACCCTGATTCAGTATTGCTAGGTGGGATCTTTTGACTAAGTTGTTTCCATGGAGATAAAGTAAAAACCATGGAGATACAAGTAAAGATAGGACACATGGTTTTCATGAACATGTGTCTCCACCCATTCAGGGTATGTCACTTGCTGGAGTCCTTTAAGACTGAACCATTTTGGAAATTTTTTCAGAGCCCACACATCCAGAGTCCTTTGAAGATGCAAAAAGAGGATGCCCCTGAGGAATATGATTGAAACAAGAAGTCAAAGGACCCAGCAGATGCCAGTCACTGTCTTCACAGCTGACATAGGTATTCTGGAAACCATCAGCCTTTCTTGAACTAAGGTATCTTTCCAATGATGCCATAGTTTAGACATTTTTATAGCCTTAGAATTGTAAATTTGAAACTTAATGAATTCCCTTTTTGAAAGCCATTCTGTTTTTGGTATATTGTGTTCCTGCAGTTTCAACAAGCTAAAACACAAGAGTTATGAGATTTGACTAGTATAATATAATGTGTTCAGTTGTCTTAGTATTTTTATGACAAGTAACATTTTTCTACGAATGAAACATAACATTCCAATATAACCACTATTGTTCTCACTTATAATTCATGTGACAACTTTGAGGTGATTGACACAAGAACATGAAAATACTGCTAATAACTATAAAGCATATTTTGATTTAGGGTACTTTTCCCTGGATACCACCCTATTATTAACATTGTAGTAGTAATGTACTTTTATTCTAGTTCATAGAGACTCACTGTATATACAATCCCATGATTCCTGTTCTAAATTCCAACAAGAAAAAGTTAGAATTGGACTTAGAGCAAATACCTCTAAAGCATGGAATAGAAAGATCAAAGGTGCTGGAGGAGTTACACAGAGAAGGTAGGCTTTAACAAATGAGTGTGACTCTGAATCATTAAACTGATTTTCCTTTTAGTCTCCAGTATTTTAGAGCAGCTATAAGTACACACCTAACATTGTGGAATTGTAACACATACAAACTCTGAAATCTGTTCTACAACTAATTGCTGTGCTGTGCCTTGAAATTGCTTGCTTTTTCTGTTTGTATAAATAAATAAATATATACATTATTTTTCACAAAAAAAGAAAAACAAGATTGTGATGATAAAGTGTATTTATTTCTTCTAACATCTAACATTTTAGAGTAGCTAGAAGGAGAAATCTGAGATGATGTTATGGCAGCCCATGACAAAGTCTGGAATCTGTCCTAACTACTTGTTGAAGAGGGCTTTGAAATCTATTGCTTTTTTAAATTTGCTTTGTATACAGGTCATATTATATAATAACAAAAGTTAAAAAAAAAGCTGCTGGATTCTCAAAAGAAAAAAGAATACATTAGGGCATGCAATATTTTCCTGGTTCCCTTTCATTCTTTGTCTAGGTTTTCCTATAATTCATAATTTTGGAGATTTGACTTGATATCCTTTATTTGTTGTCCCGTGTTGGACTTTCTCTGTTGCTATATTTCATTCCTTTGAACAAGGCAGCTTCTTGATGATTTCTATGCCTTGTGATCTTTTTTCAAAGTCTAGGAATCTGAATATTGTGATGTACTAACTCTGAAAGTCAGATCCTGCACTTTTCCTGTTTTTAGTATAGATTGGCTCTGTGTTGAGGCTCCTTTTATACTGTACCTATAGATCAGCCCCTTTCAGCAATTAGGACCTTCACCACTCTTCCTTAATATGTGTTGTCCTGGGTGTGTTTGGTAGACTTCAAGATTTATCCAACGTATATAACTTCTTCCCAGCCAAAAAAATTTTTCTGGGCAACCTCTGTTTCCAGGGCTCAAGGTGCTGTGCTTCATCTCATCATAGTCTTATACCCCAAAGTGCTGCAATCTGCTTGGCTTTACTCCACTGTTATATTCCACCTTTCCTTTTCTGCCCCAGGCAAATTTTGCATAGGTGCCCCAAACTCACTAGAGTCAAAAATCAAGGGGCAGGGGCCACCATGGAAGTTGTGGAATTCGGCCCTATGAACGGCATGAATGGCAAGATTGTCTCTTTTGTGCCATTCTTTGAGGAAAATGAATTCTTCTCTAGGAGGAAAGTCTGGAACTGGCAAAAAATCCCTTAAGAAGCCAAAGCTACCAGAAGGTCATTTTGATGTACCAGTGGGTTCCCATTGAGAGAAAGAACCACTGGAGAAACTTCCAGATGATGTGGATCCTGTAGGGGTGACCTCAGGGGCCCAAAACCTACCTGATATGGAGATTGGGAGTGAAAAGGACATTGTATTAACTTTTAAGTCACATACTCTTTTCTGAATATGTACATCTGAATTAATTTCTCTTTTCTTTATTTTATTCCTTGCTCAGTTTAAGGCATCTGATTTCTATAGCATGTTTATAATATATAGATGGCTTTGGAAGAAAACACACTGCTATGAATTGGGAAACAAAATATTTCCACAATGCACATATTACTTTAAATTTAAATCTTTTGAGGTATGGAAGTGAGGATTAGGACTGTAAACTTCTACTTCATCATTTTTCAGTTTAATTAGTTACTTGTAAAATGAAAACAAAATAATTTGTTAAATGGCTGCATTCTCATGTCCTAGATACCAGTGGCTTTCCAAATGTGAATTAAAGAGTACATTATAGTCCGAGAAGCCACAGTAACTACAGAAAATCTTTCAGCAAGGAGCTGGATTACTTGCTTCAAAACCTGACTCTACTACTTACTAGCCCCATGAGCTTGGATAAGTTATCTACCTTCTGTGTGCATCAATATTTATATCAGTTGTCTCTATTAGTGTTTATTCTAGCTGCAGTTACTGTGTAGGTTGCTAAGTAACAACCACACTACTTTAAAAATAGCCTGTGATGTAGTGACCCTTCAATTAGCTTAAATTAGTGAAGGGTGTTATTAGGTTAATTTAAAAATATTACTTTAAATTAGTTTGCATTGTAGCCTTGCTTGTATTTTATGCTAGTCATTATATGTGGTAGAAAAAAGGCAATTTATAAGCTTTAAAAGCAGATATATAACAGAGTTGTATTAAGATAATGGAATCTTTAACATCTGTCAAAAGCATTTCAAGACAATTACCAAAACATTATTACACAGATACCAAATATGTTAATGGTGGCTGCACTTGAATGCCCATGAGCCCTCAGACCACTAAACTACCAAAATATATTGCTGCAGTAAGCCAAAGAAGACCCAGGGGCTAGGACAAGTAAATCCCATCCAAAGTTTTCCATGTAATTTTAGGAAGAATTGCTTCTGAGATTCTGCCTATCTTTTGTACTTTTCTTTGCAAGGTCAATCACTAGGGGTGAATACTCTACCATTTTCCTGAACAATAATACGGTTTGGTTTATTTTTAAAATTTCTACCTCTTTTTTTAATTCTTCCATTTGTTTATTTACTGTTTTCCTTTATTTCATTAAGCTTATTTAGAATAGTTGATGACATCTGGGCTTCTTTAACCTCATTTTCTCTAACCTCATTGTTTCTCTATGACTGGGGTATTCTTCCCTTTTTCTTTGTAATTCTTATGACATGTTTAAATCTTACTTTTCAATACAATAATGTATTAAATTGGAAATCAAATTCTCCCCATTCTCAGAGCTTGCCTTTTGGTTTATTTCAAGGACTACCATAATTTATTTTTTTTAGCCATTTTCCAAACTATCTTACAAAGATGGTATTCTTTGTCATACATCACCACTGAAATTGGTTCTTTTGGCTTGTTTTCAGATTGTTTAGGTTAGAGATTTCCTAAAATGCCAGGAGTTTAAACTGCTCTTCCATTCTTTGAAAATTAGTTCTCTGACTGGTGTTCTCATCAGCACATAGATCTGTGCTGACTTCAGAAATCAACCTATGTTAAAAGCATAAGGTCTTCACAGGTCCTTCCTTAATGTGCACCTTACCATGCTTAACATATGCTTTCTAAATTCCTCTATGTACATGATGTTTCTTAATATCCTAACTTCTGAAGAATATACTTCACAGCTCTTTCTTAGGTGCTTTTTTTTGCAGCTCAACCACAAACTTATAACCAAGTCCTTTGTATGATTATTCCCTTACCGTGTTTTTACAGAAATGCTTGATGCTCCAACCTAAGTGAGTTCCAGGTTAAATGAAAGAGACACATACCTTGGGTCAGTCCTTGGGGTAGTCAGCAGAAGGGTTGGAAGAATCCACCAGAAAATCACTTTGATGAAACACTTCATCAAAGTTGTAGAGTAAGAGATCAACTCCCCAAATCTTCATTACATACAGCAGCAATGAAGAATATGAAAAGAATATCAGGACAACAATTCCATTTTTTATAGCACCTGAAAGATTAAAATATCACAGCTTAAACTTCATTAGGGTGTGAATGACTAGTATTTTGGAAACTACAAAACACTGCTGAAACAATTAGAAGATTTAAATTAATGAAAAGACATCCTGTGTTCATGGATTGGAAGACTTACCATGATTATGATAGCAATACCACCTAAAGTGAGCTAAGGAGTCAAAATTGCGTATTAAAACCCAGAAGCCTCCCAGCTATGCACTGCCTGTCCCGCCCTCACCCTCCAGAAAAGAGAAAAAAAATCAACAAATGGTGCTGCAATAATGGGATACTCACATGGAAAAAGAATGAAATGTGACCCCCACCATATAGCATAGAAAAAATAACAACAACAACTACCTGGGAGCCTTGTGTTTTTTTATTTTTGTTTTTGTTTTTTTTTTTTTGCATGGGCAAGATCTGGGAATAGAACCCGGGAGAAGCCTTGTTTTTTATGAAATGGAAAAGTCAGTTCTTTAATTTATATGGAATTTCAGAGGCCACAAATACCAAATAACTCTTGATAAAGCAAGAACAAAATAGGGGGACTCATATTTCCTTGTTTCCAAAACTTTCCTCAAAGCTGCTATTATTAGAACAGTGTAATCTTGGCATAAGCATTTACATGAAGACCAACAGAACAGAATTGAGAAAAATAAATTCAGGTATCTATGGCTAACTGATCTGTCTGGGACCTTTGAGAAAGAATAGCTTTTCAGCTAAGGTACTGAGAATATAGGATATCACATCCACATCCCAGAGATATTAAGTTGGACCTCTACATGATACCATATACAAAAATTAAATGGATTGGCGACATATATAAAAGAGCTAAAACCATAATACCCTTGGAGAACATAGATAAGACATGACCTTGGAATGGGTCATGAATTCTTAAATATGACACCGCAGTCATAGGATACAAAAGAAAAAATAAACGACTTAATAAAACCTTCAAAATCTGTGCAGCGAAGATTATCAAGAACATGAAGAGACTACCTATAGAAGGGAAGAAAATAGTGGTGATTCATGCGTCTGTAAAGGTTTAATGTGCAGAATATATAAAGTACCCCAATAACTAAAAATTAGAGAGGCATCATAATTTTAAAAAGGGAAAAAACTTAAATGGCTGTTTCTCAAAAAGATGTACAAATACCAATAAGCACATGAAAATATGTTTAGCATTGCTAGTCCTTAGATAAATGTAAACAAAAACTTCAAATGGATACCTCCTAGCAACCATTTGGATGGCTATCATCTGAAAAAATGAGAAATAAGTACAGTTTGGATGTGGCGAAATTGAAACACTTATGTGTTGCTGGTGGGGTATAAAATGGTATAGCCACTATAGAAACCACTTTGGCAGTTTCCCAAAATTAAAAATAAGGTAACTATATTTTTATAAATATATAAAATGTTGGTTATATATTTGAAGACAGAGACTCAGGTAGTAGTTCAGCAATATTCATGGTTCATAGGCTAATTCAACCAACAAATATCAAACTAATGTCCATCAAGGATGAATGAATGCATAAACAAACTATGGTATATGCATATAATAGTGTTCATAAAAAGGGATAAAGTTTCTATGTAAGTTCAACATTAATGAATTGGGAACATTGTACTGAGTGAACCATCAGAGACATAAAGAGATGAATATTGTTGATTATCTTTATATGAAGAGTCTAAATTAACAAATTCATAGACATAGTAGATTCGAACTCGCCATGGGCTGGGGAAGGAAGGAAGGGAGAGTTTAGATAATGAGTGGTGGTGCTTTCAAAACTATCATACATAATTGATGATACTGAATGGAGCACTCAAAACATAGATAAATGGCAAGTTCTATATTCTATGTCTTTGCACTAATTCTTTGAAAGAATATGGTATTGAAACTAGGAACAATATGCAGCAAAGTTATGCATGCCTCATCACTCCTTTCTCCTTTGTCCTTGACAAATTAACACTGGGAAGTAAACACATACATTTTTATTTCTTTCCTTCTAGTGTGCTCCTCTGCAATAACTCTAAACTATCATGGATGTTGTTTGGTCAGTATCTCTTTAATAATATCTCTCTTCATAAAAAAGACCACATCTTCATTCCTTCCTGCATGATGTTCTAGGTGATGTCTTCATATTTTTACCTTTGACAGTAACACAGAAGCCTTTGAGGAAGAGAGTTCTCTGAATGTTTATCTTTTCGTATTCTAACACTGCCAAATGTGAACTGTCATCACAAGTATTTGCTAAAAAATAACGAAGAAACTGCAGATATTCATTGACTGTTAAAGGAATGATTATTAAAGGAAAAAGCAAAACAGTAGTTGTTCAGGGAGCTACTACAGTGAATCTCCTTCCTTTCTGCTTTACACAGTACAAAGCACTTAAGGACCTACCTTTAAGTACACCAAAAAATTGGCCCTCTGAGATATGTGACTGTTAAATACACCTTTCAATACTGTCTTCCTGCTCTATAAGTCATAGCAATTATTCACTCTTCTGAGGGACAACCTCTCTCTTTACGTTCTAAGTATGTTGGGTAGAAATCAGGTACTCAACAATTACCAGGAAACACATTACTATATAGCCATGCCCAAAGTAAAGTCTTTCTGGTGGCTTCCAAAGACTTGACTAAGAAACTCTATGGGGAAAAAAAGAAAAAACAGAAAAAACTTAGTTAAAGGAGAAATGGTCTACTAAAGAAAGACACAGAAACTGTCATAAGACAGAAATGGAGAAGCAGAGATAGCTCAACAATACACACAAAAACAAAAACAATTATGGAAATATTGATGTGTAAATTTAGACAGGCAGGAATGAAAGACATGACAGAAATAAAGTCACAGGTGGAGTCAGGGAAAGAAATAAAAACTCATACTTTGTAACAGAGAAACCAAAGCAAAACACTTTCATTCTATGCATTTTCAAAAGAGATCTTGTCATAGGGGGAAATCTAGTTAAGGTTTAAGAAAGTTGAGGTACAATCCTCGGAAAGATGACTTTCTCTGATTTGAGAGGACTATGGGAGCCCAGATTTCACAGATATCAGAACTGGACACTCAATCTGGCTAAGAAAAGAATTTTAGGCCCAATATGAAAGTGCTGCATAGGAGACCGAATTCCACTAAGGTCTAATCCTTCTGAAGGAACTATTGCCACAACCAGCGGCACTCAAGGAAACAAAGAGCACAGTAAAGATTCACTATGTGGATCTTGGATAGTATTTTGCTCATTTCATATCAGGGCAAGCCACACATAAGACTAGCCATGGCATCGAAGGAAGACTTGGCAGGAGTCGTTAAGCAGTTAAAGTATCCAGTCTGTACCTCTTCTCCATACTTTAAACCCTTGGCAAAATTGTACCAAAACACCTGTCTAGAGGAAAAAATATCCTGTAGACCATCTCTGATCTCGGATGGCTATGGCCATGATTGCCTTCCACTGAAAAGCTACTGGAATATAGCTTCCTTTGCCAGTGTCTAGAAGTCCTAGGAACAGTCACAAGGAACCTGCAAGAGTTCCTTGAAGTTTATCTCATGGAGCTAGGAAGACTGATTTCAGTGCTACCGTGGGGTCACGGTACTAACAGCTGTCTAGTATGACTACTTCCTCTCTAAAGCCTCAGCTGCCTTTCCTCATGAAGGAGCAGAGGTGCCACACAGAGTTGCAAATCCACAAATCAGATTTGGAAGTGATGGGGATGATTCATCTATTTAAATCCTTCTCCTTGATAGAGAACCCAGTGGTTCTCTAAGATGGGAGGTGAGGGGAGTTTATATAGGGCCAGCATTGTCAATATAAGAAGGTCAATGACTCTCATGTGGAGCACTTTATTCGGAATGAGCAGGAAACAGGAAACCCAGCTATGGCAGGGTCAGTCCTTTACCCTGTCTAGAGATTAGGGCTTCCCTCAGAAGCAATTACATGCTCAAGAAGGTGCACTCCAGGTGTTTGCCAATTCCTGACTGAGGATTTCAAATGTGGGTCATTCTCTTTCAGTCATCCCATTAACTAGGCTCGACCCAGAAAAACTTCCTCACAAAAGTGTTTCATGAGTAGGAGATGTATTCAAGCCTATTGTTATGAAGGTAATAACAATATGAATACATTCGGTTCATGACGGAAGGACAGCATGTGGGTAGGTAAGATATTCTAGTACTTGCATATAAAGCGCCTATACACTTTGACCCCATACCTCTGACTGAATCCATTTTGCACCAGAAATGAGGTCCAAAGAGAGGAAAGTGATCACCTGTGGTTTATATAGTTATGAGGGAAAATGCAGTTCTGACTTTCCCTAGACACCTAATTTAGAAACCTAGGAAAGTCTGGGCCTTCCACATGTTTCCCTTTTCCCAAGGTGCTCGTGAACACATTATACCTCCGGTCTCCAAACAGTAAATTGTTAGAACGGTCCTGATAGGTCAGCTTGGTAGTCACTGGGAAGGGTTCCACAGTCAAAAATCTTTGCAGAATCACTGCTTTGTTTGGCAGTGAGCTGAAATTTAAGATATCCTCCATCTTGTGCTATGTTATGTATAAGAGCATCAAAAAAAGGGTACTGAGTAAAGTGTAATCTAAGCAAACTGTGTACGGAATTTAGGATTTACCAGCCTATGTCTTACCATGTCCTTCCTATAGACTTTCTTTCAGTTCTTTCTTAGAAATAACCCATAGTGAATGGGAAGTTAAAATTTTTAAAAATTCAGGTTTTGAACGATGGAAACGTTTTGGTAATGGGTAGAGGTGATAGCACAATATTGTGAATGTAATTAATTGCACTGCAATTTTTATACATATATGTGTGTATACACACACACATATGTATATACACACACACATATATTAATGAGATTAAAAGGGGAAACGGTAGATTGCATATATGTAACAGAATAAAAATTTCAAAAGAAATCCACAGAGCTACACTACACCGCGAACTGCAAACAATGAAATGGAGTTAAAAGTACAATTATTAAAAGGTGCTACTATCAACTATAAGAAATTTTCCACACTAATGAAAAATATTAATAGGGTGATATATGGAAAGCCTATATGCTATTCATGATTGTTCTGTAACCCCACAATGTCTCTAATAAAAAAAAAAAGTAACTCTTTGCAACTGTAGTCTCTGCCTTCTCCCAATCCCAGCTACCACACTACTAGAAAGAACTGCATCTTCACCTAGAAACTCAAAGCATAATGTTCTCTCTACATTCATAGGCCCAGCTCTCTGTCCCCATATCCCCTAGCCAGACTAGGAATTTCCTAGATCAGATTAAAAAGCCAAACATGAGGGGTTGCTTATTTATTGCATACACTCCCAACAAGCACATACATGGATTTGCATTTGTATATATTTTTGTATTTATTTCACTATTATCACTCCAGGTTTATCAGTGTCTCACTTTTATCTTTTACAACCCAGTCCTTTTTCTTCATTTCTCTTCTGCACATGAGAACCATCTTGACTATTCATTTCCCGTTTTTGAAGTAGCATTTTAGGTCTTGTGTTATTTTTGGTAAACTATGATATTCTATCATTTCCACATCAAAAGCTGAAGGAGCCCTGGAACACGAACATACACACACAAACATGAATATACATATTAAAAACTTGTATTTTCTCTGAACAATATTAAAATATTATGTTAATTCTTCTAGTTCCGGCACTGGAGACTATCCCTTCCCCATTTGTGGTTTCTTAAACTTCCTCCACCATGAGTTAAATGCTATATAATCCCTACACCATTCCCTGTCTGTATTTTCTGTATTGCTATTGGGTGTGTGTGCTTGTAGAAAGGTGGATAAGACAATTAAAAGATTGTTTATAACAGAAAAGCAATAGGACACTGTGGTGAGCATTTCCACAGAGACTTGTAGCAATTTTTGGAGAAGGTCATGGAGTAGCCTTAGAGTGAGCGAAACCTAAATGTATGAGTCTGAGGATAAGACCGATAACCACAGAACGACGGTTCAGGGAAACGGAGATAATGATTCAGTTTTGCAACTGTCTGTGTTGAGCTGGTCATGCTCTTTATCAGTTTAACCTTGGCCGGCTGTAACTTGTTTGAAATAATTCTCCAATGTTCCTGACTCAGAGTGATTCCCTGAATGACCTGGGATTGCATGCAGTCTTACTCTTGACTTCAGTTGCTCCACTAGAGAACTAAGAGTTGCAGGCAGCTGACAACTGCATTTCAGCTCCCACTGCCTGTGCTCCTGACCTGTTATCTCCATTCCCACTCCTGGTCTCTTCTTCCCTCGGGTAGTATTGCATGGGATTGAGCCAAAGGTCCTCACTGATGATCTGATAGAAGAAATAGGTTGAGTCAGGCCAGCGTTAGGATTGCATTCCCCAATCAGCTGGGGAGCAGAATGCAACAAAGGCCATTTCTGATGTGCCCTGAGTGGCCCCACCTCAGCAAATCTATTAGATCCTGTGAAGTTGTGGTCAGAGAACCAGTTGAAGAAGTTAGGGCTGGTGTTCTGGTGCCTGCGACTGTAGGCCTGACATTCAAAATTCTGGAACCAGCGAATTGGAGTTGAATGAGAAGCCCTAAATCCTGAAGAAAGAGGAAGATGGGACCCAAGGGTTGGATCCTGCTGGCTTAAGGCCCACCCCTACCACCTGCCGTGATCCATCTAGAGAGCCACCACTTACCAGTAATGTCAACGTCATACTCCTTAATGATTACTTCATTTTGGAAGTATGGGTTGCTCCTAAAGAAAAATGTGATCTTGCAAAAGTTTTTGGGTTGGTTGATCTCTTCCACCTGTCAGGATGATGTGGAGTAGAATTATACAATTTCTCTCTAGGGTTCTTGCCCTTGCCTGTTTCCATGGATGAGTAATTCCCCCTTGCCCTCCCCAACATCAAGTTGTATTGCATTGATATTCCCTGCCTTACCTCCAAATTGGTCATGTAGTTAAGCATGTCTTCATCTTGCTCAGTGATCACAGCTGACATCTGGGGATGGTTCAGAATCTGCACTGGGTTAAGGAGCCTAGAAATCTATGAATGGAAGGGTTAGAAGCAGGCAAAGCACATCTGGCAAGCTACCAAATACGGACTACATATCTCCCATATCTCCTGACATTGTACACCTATTTCTCTCAACCCGTACCCTTCATCGGAGGCTGCCTTATAGTCTGTGGTTCTTTTAGTTTTCTGTTCCTCTAAAAACTAAACATACGGACAGTCTAAACAGTTCCTGGTCTTGGTGTATTTTATGTACCCTTTACCTCTTCTCTGTGCTCTCAATTTGAGGGTATAGAGATATTCATGTGAGACTATATCCTGGCAGGGTTTGTGTGTTTCCCCTCTGCCTGTGTGACTATGTTTGGAGTTCTACTAGCACCACATAGTGAAAAGAAACGGGGTATATGTATGGAAGGCAGTACTTGCTGTGAAAATGGTGCCAAGCAAGGACAATAGCTGTTGCAAAGGAAACCCTTCTGTGTTGAGGATATGGTGTCTTTTCAGTGAGGTTGTGACAGACGCTGCACAGCCCATGAGTGACTAGAATGGTCTTTTGACTTCCATATCAGGTGGGATATTTTTCAGGGAACAGGTGCTACAAATACCTACTCTGTGGGAAGGGTTCTTTGTGCTGTTCTTAATTCTGCATGTGGACCTCAGCATTTACTTTCCAGTGGAAATTTCCCCAAATTCAGCCACGTTTTCTGACTCTGGTTGGTCAGTGTGTTCAGCCCAGACCCCTTTCCAAAATTTTTGGCTGTTTTTGCAGAACTATACCCTCCCCAGCTGGAAGTGTTCCCTACCCAGTTGGGAGCTTCCTTTCCAACCATTACATCCCTAATTACACCCACTGGAGGCCTTCTTGCATGAGCAACAGTAAGGATACAGCTTTGACCCAGAAACCTGGAAAACCCTGAATGATGGCACTTCTGCTTTCCAGGTGGGACTTGCGCCTCTGCCACATGTTACGCCTTAGTCTAGAGAAGGCCCTGCGTGCTCGGGCATTCACCGGCTCCATTTCTAACCGAAGAGCCTCAAGGGCCTCCAGGAAGGGCCGGGTCCTCGAAGGACCAAGGTCTGACTGCACCTGCTCCTTCTCCTTCTGCCTCTCCTGAGGTTCCTTCACGTCCTCTTCCGTTACTACCGCCACGGTCTCCATTCCGTCCTCGTTCACCAGCCCAGTCTCGCCCCGGATCTCTATCTCAACTCTTACTTCCAGCTTCTCAATCTCCGGCCCCATCCCCACCCAAAGGATCGCAGTCTCCTCGCTGGGCCCTTCCGTCACCTCCCGCACGGCTGCGGCCTGCGCCTCTGCCCCTGCGCTGCTGCTCTCTGGGGACTGCTCCCCCCGAGGCCCCACAGACTCTCCTACCAGAAGGCCACCTGCCGGCTTCAAGTGGTTGTCTGGGAACCCTGACCTCTCCTCACTCGCCATATGATCCCTTTCCTGGATCATGGACCTTGAAAAGAAGTCCCTTCGAGGTGACTTCCAGCACCTCCACCTACAGGTAGCCAAACTTGAGGGCAGCTTCTTGGCGTGTCTGTAGTTAAGACAGCGCACGCGCAGCTATTTGTGCCGGAAATGCGACCGGCCGTGACCGGAAGGAGATCCTCGCGATGCTCCGAATCTTTCGTCACCGAAGAGTGGGCGACCATTGAGTGCAGGTTATTGCCTAGTGCCTCATTTCGGAGAATCGAAGCTTCGTCCAGAATAAGTACCAGGAACACATGTCCAGAACAGCCAACAGCTTCTAGCAGTCTGATTGAGGGAAATGTGGGGTTACGAAGTGATTGATTCCGCTGCCCATCTGATGTCAAAGCTGGTCCTCCGGATAAATGACTTGATTCTGGATGAGAGAGTTCACCATACACTCTCTGGCACCACTCAGCCAGAAACAGGTTTTAGGCAGCTTCGTAACTGCTGCCACGGATAATTGCCCTTTTCTTATTCTAATCTTAAATATCATTTTAGAGCCATCCACTGCCTACAGCTACCCAGAAGCCACTCTATCCTCCTTCTGTCATAAATAAAAATGATGTATGGGTGGCAGAAGGGGGAAAAAAGCTCCTCAAATAGGAAAAAAAACATTTGAGTACCATATTTGACAGTACAATCCCACAATATAAGCAATTTTGAGAACTGGGTCTCCATACCATACTAATAAATGTAAGGAAAACTAGCCTGAGGAGGATTTTTGATACTGAATCAAAGAATTATAATGGGACTACAGGTACACAGTGGAAGGCAAACAGTGGCATAGAAGGACCATATATTGCCATGGCCTACTTGGCTTAGAGTGCCAATGCTGAATTACTGGTAATTCTATTGGATGTGGCTCTGATCCTGTGCCTCCGTAATACATTTCATGTGAGCTGATTGTACCATCTGCCTATGATCATATGTGCACATATTGGGCCTAACTGCAACTGTTGGCATATGTCTTCTTATCCTGTGACTCCTTACACATACTAATCTGTATGTATTAACACTGGCAGCATGCACTGCTCTATATGTGCTTAAGTTCACTTTATCAGAGTATGTGTCTTATGACTCTATACAACCTTTACATGCTGAGATTTAAAAATCACTAAGTACTTATTGTTGTAATCATGCTTATGTAAAGTTTCTGTCACTGGTGCCCCTGTAATCCCAGAGCACCACGTCTACCTTAATCAGAATTAATATTACCATCAGCACTCAGCTTGTAGTTGGATTTTGCACCTTTCCCTGTTTTGTTTTGGAGTCAGAGCCACAATTCTTTGAAAACAAGGTCCTCATTGACACTGTGGCACCAGCAACCCACAACAGAAAGACAGGTGATTATTGAAAGGTTTAAGAGGCGAGTTCCCCCAACCTAACAATTATAGCACGGTGTGACTCCAAGAGGGAACAGCTCAGGAGGCTTTTCACTTTGGAACTTTTTCAGGACCGAAGACGCCTCCATGACTGGATTCGTTGAAACTATTTTAAGGCAAATTTCTAAATTACAGCCGCTTAGGGCACAGGGTTACAGGCAAGTCAACCAGTAAACAAATGGAAAGCAAAAGAAGGATAATGCTGGTGAGAGATACACAAGGATAGGGGTGATTTTCTAAATCATTTGATCATATTGAGAAATCAGAATGCTGCATGCCTCAGGTTGAATGTACGTTCAGAAAAGACCTGAACTATGGCTGACCTTTAAGTTTCATGCAAATAAGCCAAGATAGCAGAAATGTCATTCCTTTTCAGTAATCACTTTAAATAAAATTATTAAACCTTCCAATTAAAAGGTAGAGTTCGGTAGAATGGATTTTAAAAAAGTATCCAACTATATGGTGTCGAAAGAAGACTAACTTTAGATCCGAAGATAAAAATTAGTTGAAAGGACATTCGCTAATCAAAAGTGACCTTTGGCACAAATTTAATGTCAGGCAAAATAAACTTTAAGTTAAAAAATTTAGAAGAGAAAAATGACATCATATGCTGATGAAAAGACAATCCAGAGGTGACATCATCAACATGGTGATGGAGGTCATTTCCTGAAAAAAAAAAAACCTGCTCAGAGATTCAATGAGTAAAAGGACAAATCTCACTTGCTTAGAAACCTGGAAGAAGATAGATCCTGGAGAAGGACCCCACAAAAGCTGAATCACGGCAACTGAAAAATATCAGGAAGCAAACTTCCATCCTAGACAGGATGGTCCTCTTCCATCCCATCATCCTGCCTCATGAAGCTTGGGATGTGCTCAGAGGCAGCAGCCCAGATCTTCTTACCAACCACTGGGCACACAGACTGTAAAGACACAACATTAGATTAGAATCCAAAAGATATCCAGACTCAAGCCCATAGTAACCCATGGCAGAACATAAGCTGCTGAGGAGTGCTGAATATGAAAACGTCCCCTGGAGAAAATTCCATAATAGAGGAGTAGGAAGCGAATGTCAGGAGTTACTTCTCTCCCAGGAGCAGCAAGTGGCCAGGTAGAATCTGTCCAAATCAACTGTTAAGGGATCTGGGGACAAGGGGAGTTCAGTTCAACATTCAGAGAAATGTAGAGGAAACAGCCTAAGAAGTTGTGGTCAGGGAATTTCATCCATCGCGCCTGGCGCTCATTGCCCACTCTTGAGGGAAGCGGTGGTGGGTGATCTGATATTTGCCTGGAGATGGCTTTGAACTGAAGGCAGCTGTGAGAGTCCTCTGCCCCAACTACAGAGGGGGAAACCATCCCAACAGTGAACCAGATATTGACTGGCAAAATGAGAACATGGGATCTCTGCAGTTTTAGCCTCTCTTGACTCTTTCAGTACCACTGTTTCAGATACTTTAGAATAGGATTCAGCAAAAAGCTATAGCAAAATGCCTTAGTAGGGCTGAGGGGAATAGATAGTTGAACAGCTGCTAGGCAGGCTTGGAAAAAGCAGGAAAAGGGTGCTTTTTGGAATCTTTCCTGACAAATTCTGAGGCTCTACGCCCCCCACTTGGGAACCTGGCCCTGTTTTTGTTTGGAAATACTGATGATCCAGTTGTCAAACAGGAGCCTTAATACAAGCCCAGGCAACAACAAACTCCTAGACAAGAGAGAGAATAATAAAATTCTCTCTTGACAATAAGCCCATCATTATAATCAAATGGCCAGACAGCAAAAAATCACAAGGCATATTAAAATGCAGGAAAATATGGTCCAGTCAATGAAAAATTTTAGTCAGAGGCACAGAATTTGGAAATAGTCAAAGATTCAAACAAATCTTCTAGACAAGTTGGCTAAAGAGATAAAGGATGTTAAGAAACACTGGGTGGACCTAGAGAAAAATTTGAAAGTTTACAAAGAAAAAAAACATTTCATGGAAAGAAAAGACAGCACTTCACTAAAATTAAAATACACCAGGAATTGAAAATATACCAGACACACACAACAGCATATATGAAGAGGCAAAAGAAAGGATGCCAGAGCTAGAAAACAGAACATTTGAATTTGAACAAACAAAAGAACAATGGAGGAAAAAATTGAGCAGGATCTCAGGGAGATAAATGACAACATGATATACACAAACAAATGCATCATGGGTGTCCAAAAGGAAAGGAGAGAAAAGGGCCAGGAAGACTATTTGAGGAAATGTTGGCAAAATTTTCCCAACTTTTATGAGAAATATAAATGCACATATCCAAGAAGCACAACGTAGACTCAACAGGATAAATCCAAATAGAGCCACTTGAAGACACATGCTAATCAGACAGTCAAATGCAAAAGGCAAAAAGAGAATTCTGAAAGCTGCAACAGAAAGGCAATTCATCATCACATAGAAGGGAAGCCAGATAAGAGTAAGTGCTGGTTTCTCATCAGACACATAATGGTTGATATTGAACATTTTTTTTCATGTGCTTTCTGGGCATCTGTTTATCTTCTCTAATTTTATCTTCTTTGGGGAGACACCTATTCCAGTCTTTTACCCATTTGTTAACTGCTGTCTTTCTTTTTTGTTGTTAAGTTGAGGGGTTTCACTGTATATGCTAGGTATTAAAACCTTTATCAGCTATGTGGTTTCCAAATAATTTTTTCCATGGTGTAGGCTACGGTTTTACTTTCATGATAAAGTCCTATGATGAACAAAAGTTCTTTAAATTTTGATGAGCTCTGTTTATATTTTTCTGTTGTTGCTTGTGCTTTGGCATAAAGTCTAAGAAATCATTGTCTAAACATAAGATCCTGAAGATGATAGTTCTGGTTCTCATATTCATGTCTTTGATACAGTTTGAGTTAAGTTTTGTATAAGGTATGCAGGAGGAGGAATTTTTTTTTTTTTTTGCAAATGGAGACCTGGTTTTCCCAGCACCATTTATCGAAGAGACTAATCTTTCCAAATTGATTGGTCTGCCCCATGTCAAAAACTGGGTCACCTTAAATGTGAAGGTTGATTTCTAAACTTTCAATTCAATTCCTCTGATCTATATGTTTGTCCTTTTGCAAATATGCTATGCTATTTAAATGTTGCATTTTGCAAATGACATTTCCGTATCAATTAAGATGTGTTTTTCCCCTCTCACTGTGTTAATGTGCTGTATTATAGTCATTGATTATGATGCATAAGTCCCACATGATCATGGTATATACTTCTTTCAATAACATTGTCTAATTTGATAGAATCTAACGATTTTACATTCATAAGAGATGCTGGTCTGTAATTTTCTTGTCTTCTTGTTTCCCTATCTTCCTTTGATATGAAAGCAATATTGTCTTTGTGGAATGAAATAGGAAATGTTCCTTCTGCTTCAACTTTTTGGAAGCGTTTGAGCAGAATTGCAGTTAAGTCTTGGAATATTTGGGAGAATTTCCCTGTAAACCCATTTGTTCTCCGGCTGTTCTTTATTGGGAAGTTCTGCGTCATTGGTAAGTCTCTTATTAGTAACTGGTTTGCTGAGAACAATTTCTTCTTGAACAAATGTAGGTATCTGGCATATTTTTAAGAATTTGTACAATTCATTTAGGTTATCTAACTTGAGAGCATACAGTTGTTCACAGTACTGTCTTATAGTCCCTTTTATTTCAGTGGAGTTGGTAGTAATGTGTCTCTTTTTCATTTCTGATTTTTCTTATTTGCATCCTTTTTTTTCAGTGTCAGTTTGGCTAAAGGTTTGTCAATTCTATCAATCTTTTCAAAGAACCAACTTTTGGTGTTGATTCTATTTTTTTTTCTATTTCATTTATTCCATTTTAATCTGTTATTTCCTTCCATCTGCTCTCTTTGCATTTAGTTTGCTCCACATTTTCTAGTTCTTTTCTGTTTTGAAGTTAGGTCTATGATTTGAAAACCTTTTTTCATGTTCAATGAAAGCATTCAGAGCTGTATATTGCCCTCTCAGCACTATCTTTGCTGCACCCTTAAGTTTAATGTGCTGCATTTCTATTTTCCTGAAGGTATTTCCTAATTTCACTTAGGCTTTCCTCTTCAACTCATTGGTTGTTTAAAAGTATGTTATCTCATATTTGTAAATTTTCTATTTCTTACTCTATTATTTATTTCTAGCTTTATTCCATTGTGGTTGGAATATATTGTATCATTTCAGTATTTTCTTTTCATTTATTAGGACTTGTTTTGTTACCTAAAGTATAGCCTAGCCAGGAGAATGATCCCTGTGTACTTGAGAAGAACGTGTATTCTGTTTTGTTGGGTGAAATGTTCTATATATGTCTGTTAGGTCTGCCGTGTTTAGACATCAACCACGTCTTTATTTCCTTGTTGATCTTCTGACAAGATGCTTTATCCAATATTGAAAGTGTTGTATTAAAGTCTCCCATCAAAAATACAGAACTGTCCACTGCTCACATCATTGGTCACTATTTGCTTCATATATTCTGGTGCTCTGCTGGTACTGCATGTGTTTATAACTGTTATATATTCTTGTTGGATTGTCAGCTTTACTAGTATAGGAAGATCATCTTCGCTTCTAAATCTTCTTGACTTAAAGTTCATTTTATGTAATAGCAGTATAGCCAAACCAGCTCCTTTAGTTACTACTGCATGGCATGGTATGGTGTGGGTGTATATATTTTTTGCAATTTCAACCTATTTATATGTTTTAATTTAGTTGACTGTCATGCAGACAGCATTTTTATTATAAATGGGTCATGTATTTTTATTCATTCTGCCAATCTCTGTCTTTTGATTGGAGAGTTTAATACCTTTGCATTTGAAGTTACCGCTAATATTGTAGAACTTTCCTCTGCCATTTGATATTTAGCCTTTAGATGCCTTATACCTTTTTTGTCCCTCAATTCTTCTCATAATGCCTACTTTTGTATGTATCTTTCTTTTGCATCATACCTTATTGAGTGAATTATCTTCTTTATCTGGATATGTATTTTTTTTCATCACATAGTTGTGTGTTCTTTGCCATGAACATTTTTAGAAATTTGCCTCACTTCAGATAAAGAAATGAAAGGAAAAAAAAAAAGACTTATACATCTCATATCCCTTACTCCTCCCTTCCACTGACCCACTGAATTTCAATCTACTGATTTTTACCCTTTATCTCCCCCTATTGTTTATTTATTTTATTTCTTTCTTTATCAAATTTTCTTTTCTTTTTTTTACTCATCTGTCCATACACTGGATAAAAGGAGTGTCAGACACAATCACAAAGTCACATTGTAAAAGCTACATCATCTTCTTCAAGAATTAAGGCTACTGGAATACAGCTCAACAGTTTCAGGTACTTCCCTCTGGCCCCTGCCATACACAATTAACTAAAAAGGGGTATCTATATAATGCATAAGAATAACCTCCAGGATAGCCTCTTGACTCTGTTTGAAATCTCTCAGCCACTGAAACTTTATTTTGTCTCATTTCTCTCTTCCCCCTTTTGGTTAAGAAGTCTTTCTCATTCCATTAATGCCAGGTCCTGGCTCATCCCCCAAGAGTCAGGTCCCACATTACCAAGAAGATTTACACCCCTGGGAGTCATGCCCCACATAGGGGGCAAGACAGTGAATTCACCTGCTGAGTTGGCTTAAATAGAGAGAGGCCGCACCTGAGCAATGTAAGAGGCTCTTCTGGGGAATCTCTTAGACATAATTATAAGCAGGCTTAGCGTATCCTTCACAGGAATACGTTTCATAGGGCTGAGCCATAATATCAAGGGCTCAGCTTATTGAACTGGTTGTCCCTACTGCTTGTGAGAATATCAGGAATTCCTCAGATGAGGGTGTTTATTATTTCCTCCTTTCCCTCCAATCTGTCAAGGGAATTTTACAAAAACTTTTTTATACTCTGGGATATAGCAGGGCATCACATTAACTGGTACAAACAAACAAGGTCTCACACCCTATTCAAGATTTCATGTAATTATGGTGTTCAAGCAAACTGACCATACAAGTTAAATTAGATCACCCACTTCCCAAAAATACAACTTCTGCACTAAATAAACACCTCTCCCTTTGATCTCACACAGAGGTTGAAGTCTGAAAATATGGGCCATATCACCCTTTACCCAGAATTCTGATTTCACCTTTCTTCTATCCAGATCAGCTTCATTCATATTTCTAGATGAAGTCTGATCACTTTCTCAGCTTTGTAAACAGTTGTTGAATGGGGTAATGCTGACTTTCATAGCTTCAGTTTTCTGAGTCTCAGGTGTCACATAGATATCTGAAATTTCAGGGAATGACCAGGTTATATACAAATAATTCAGTATGTCAGAATTTAGAAATATCGGTTATAACTTCTCTGGATATATTTTTTATCTGTCTTCCTTCTTATTACCAGGGAGTTAAAATTCAATAGTATGTACATATATCATCATTTCCTGATTATATAATAGTTATATATAAGATACCAACTTATATAAGACACCAACTTAACTTCAACAGCATATATTCCTTAAACACCCATCTGTTTAATTTTGTACACTTGTTATGACATAACTTTGAGTACATTGTAGACTGCAAAACATAGTTTTATCATTACTTTTCATGCATGTGTATTTTAAGACCAGTAGGAAGGAAGAGGTGGAGTTAAATACAAAACAATACATTATAAAAATATTGGCATTTATAATTATGCAAATGGTTTCATTTTATTGCAGGTATTTATATCTCTATGCCACTTTGAACAGTGTCTAAGTTCAAAGAAGTCTGAAGAGATCCATTTGGCATTGCTTGTTGGGCAGGTCTAGTAGTGATGGATTCTCTCAGCTGTTGCTTATCTGGGAATGACTTAATCTCTACCTTAGTTTTAAAAGAAAATCTCACTGGATAGAGAACTATTGGTTGGCAGCTGTTTGCTTTCAACACTCTAAGCATTTCAACCCACTGGCTTCCATAGTTTCTGATGAGAAACTGGCACTCAGTCTTATTGGGACTCCCTTGTATGAAACATGCTGCTTTCCTTTGCAGCTTTCAGAACTCCATCCTGTCATTTGCATTTGATTGCATCATCAATATATGATACAGTATGTAAATATTTTCACATTTATCCTGCTCGGTTTTCTTCGGGTTGCTTTGAGGCAACAATTCCACTTCTTCTTCCAGAGTTGGAAAATTCTCTGTCATTATTTCTTTGAATATTCCTTCTGCCACTTTCTCTGTTGTTTCTCCTTCTATGACTCCATGGTGAATATACTGTTATCTTGTTATTTCTTCTGTCAGTCCAGTCTGTTTGTTTCCTTTTTCAATATTTCTATTTCTACAAGGATTCTCATATTGATCATCACTTTTTTCCAGGTATCCTTGACTTCTTTCTCTTTGCTGTATCTCCTTGAGCATGTTTAATATCATTTTGTAAAATCTTTGTTTGGTGTTGTCTTTTATGAAAAAGACCCCATTCTTGTCTTTTTCATTGCTGCTTCCTGGGATTTTATACTTTTCCCTGGATGGGTCATCATTTCCCGATTCATTGTTTGTCTCAAACTCCTCTGTGCCACACAGCACATTTTAATATTTTAAATTGTTAACTCTAGGATTTATTTCCTGAGATGTTTATTTCTTGAATTTGCAACCAGCTTGTGATAATACATATATTTTCTTGAGCTTCACACATCCTATCATGAAGGTCTGCTCAAGTTGGATGCAGTGTGCAGGATTTTCCCTATCTGTCTGGGCCTGTCTTGTCCTGGGTTTTCACTTGTTGTATGTTTTAGAGTTCCCATATTATAGAACTTTGCTGGTCCTCTCTGTTTCCCAAGTAATAGAACTCACTCTTCTGAGTGTTTGAATGTAGTATGCCTTTGCCCAAGACTGTCCTCCTTTATGGTTACATGTTGTTTCATTATCTCAAGCTGGTTTTGCCTGGGAGATAATTCTGAGAGGAAGGACACACGAGAGTGAACTTTCCCAAATTATTATTCATAGCTGAAACAGTACAGGTCCTTATAAATGGGACACAGACCAGCTCTAAATTTCCCTAGGAAGGGAATCAGGAAGGGTGTCAAGAGCTTCTTCCATTGTTCCCCAAAGCTCAGCTTTCTTGTCCTTCCCAGAAAATGCTGTCCTTCAACCAACTAAGCCTCGAAGAGGCATAGCAGCCCCACACAGTTCTTTTTCATAATTTATCACCCTTTCCTTCCTGCTTTTCCCTGAATGCTGTACTGTGTTCTTCTTGTGTCCAGAGTTTCAAAAAATAATCTGTAGACTGTTTCTTTCTATTTAATAATTTTCCTGCTAAAATGATTGAGTCTTGGAGATCTTCCCACAATCTTTCATTATCATTTTGATGCAAAAATTCTTTTAAAAATACAAGCAAACCTGATCCAATATAGTTATACCCTATGAAAAAGTAGAATTTTCCAAGGAGTGCAAGAATGGTCCAACATATGAAAATCAATTAAATCAACAGAATTTAGGGGGGGAAAGATCTTCTCAGTTAAACAGTGCATTTGAAAAATTCCAACATTCTTCCATAATAAAATATACTCAGCCCACAGGTAATAGAAAAACTTCCTCAACGTGGTAAAAGACAAATATTAAAACATGGGTTATATCACTGTCAAGAGTGAAATACTAAACATTCCTCCTAACATCAGCAACATAAAGCAAAGAGACCTACACATACCACTGTTATTAAACATGGTATTAAACATTGTATTAGCTGGGACAATTAAGTAAGAAAAACAAAGGAAAAGCAACCAAATTTGACAAGAAGTAGTAAAGTTCTCCCTCCCAGTTATGATATGATATATATATATATATATCATATGATAATATTATATGTAAATTACAAAGAAGGCCCATAAAACAATTAAGGCAAATAAATGAATTCAGAAAAGTTGCAGGTATGGATTTATCTACACAATTTGTCTAAGCAAGTGTTTCTTTTTTTCTTTTTGCAATAAGTAGAAGTGAGCTATTTATAAAAAAACATTAAGAAAACAACTCCGTTTACAATAGCTTTAATGTCTGAAAATAAAATAACCAATGAGGTTCAAAACTTGTTAAGTGAAAATTACAAAAGAAATTGCAGAAAGAAATTAAGGAAGGCTTAAAATGATCATGGATTGGAAGACAATATTTTTCAAATGTTATAAGACCCCAAAATGATCTTTGTGCTTAATGCAATCCCTATGAAACTGAAATGACAATGATGTGAAGAAATGGAAAAGTAGATTCTAAAATTCCTACATAGGTCCAATGAACTTCAAATACAGAAATAATCATGGACACAAGGAAGAAAGAGAATTCACATTTTGTGACTTCAAAGCCTTCTCCACTTCAACAAATAGTCTGGAGCAACTAAATATCTATATCCAAAAAGATGAAGTGGCAGCTGTTTAACATAGTCTATACAAACATTTACTTAAAATGGATCAAAGATACAAAGACAGGACCTACAACTATAAATGCTTGGAAGAAAACCTAGAAATAAAAAGTCTGCAAGACTGTGGATTTCTAAGTGATTTTGATAGTTGGATGATATAAAATGCTCTATATAATCCTTTAGTTAAAGAAATGCCTAGCATTCGGTAGTTAAAGAAAAATCATTTCACAAAAGCAGCCTCGAGTTATTTTGAGCCAAAATGTTGTTGTTGAAATAGCTTGCTGTTAATTTCATCTCAAAAATTTACTTTCTGCTCCTTTGCTGTTATGGACCCTGCGTTGCTCTGCTTGCAGGACTGAAGCTTCATATGTACTAACATCAGCACCTTCCTCTGGTTGAAGGACAAGATAAAAATCCCAGATAATCAACAAAAAGAAGGGCCTACTGGATAACAGGATACGCTGATCAAACAAACAGCTTTCCTTCTTCTAGTGTTTCCCACTTCTGCTGCTATATTCTGGATCCTGACTGCTTTGTCTATTTAAGGCTATAAAAGCTAAAACTACTGTTTCAGTTGCCAGGAAGGCAAAATACTAGAAATGGGTTCACTCTTATAAAAAGCCACTCCAACATGTTTGGTATTTGCAAACCACAGTATCCCACTTCTCTGGTACCAAAATCATTTTTTGGTTTGTTAATGCTGCCAGAAATGCAATATACCAGAAATGGGTTGGCTTTTATAAAGGAAGTTTAACAAGTTACAAGTTTATAGTTCTAAATGCATAAAAATGTCCAGTCTTAGGAATCCAGAGAAAGAGACCTGGACTCAAGAAAGGGGTTTCTCTGTCATCTGGGAAGGTACATAGCAACATCTGCTAACTTTCTATCCTAACTTCTTATTTGAAACAGCATTCCCTGGAACATTTACTTTCTGCATCTCCAAAGGTCTCTCTCTTTGTTGGCGCTGAGGATTTTTCCAAAATGGTTCCATCTTAAAGGACTCCAGAAAGTGGAATATGACCCTTCTTGAATGGGTGGGGTCTCATCTCCATGGAAACAAACTAATCAAAAGGTTCCACCCCAAATATGTCCAAAGAAAATTGAATTAAAAGAAAATGGCTTTTCTGGGGTACATAACAGTTTCAAACCAGCATAGCTTGTATCAAATCAAAACGATTGTTTTAGATTTTACCCTAATGGTAAGCACAAAGAAAATACATGCAAAATATATTTAGAAAGAAGCGAAAAAGAACTCAAGATAGTATAAAACAAAATAAAAGTATATATGGCAAAAAACATTAAAGGAAAATCGTGGATCAAAAAATGCATGTGACTCAGACAATATAACAAAATGACCAAAGAAAGTACTGCATTATCAGTAATTTCTTTAAATGTAAAAGGATTATATTCTCCAATCAAAAGGCAGAGATCAGGAGAATGGATAAAAACGTGATTCAACCATACGCTGTTTACAAGAGACTCAGTTTTAATTCAAAGACATAAGTAGGCTGAAAGTGAATAGATAGGAAAAATTACACCAAGCAAGTAACAACAAAAAGAGGGCTGAAAAAAAGCTAAAATCATATCATAAAAATAGACTTTAAATCAAAGTCTTTTGTTGGGTCAAAGAATTATTTTACTAAAAATGGGGTGAATTTAGCAAGAACACCCTGTGCATAAATAGTACATAACAGCAGAGACCCAAAATATATGATGGAAATATTGACATATTTGTTAGGAGAAATAGATGTTAATACATTAGCAGTAGGAAATTTCAACTCTACCTTTCAGTAATGGTTAGAATATTTGGACAGAGCATAAATAAGGAAAAGAAATAAACGACACCCTAAATCAACTGAACCTAACAGACATATATAGAACACTTCAAGAATGAGAAACTACATATTCTTCTCAAGTGTATATGAATCATTCTCCAGCAAAGACATATGTGTTAGATTCCAAAACAAATCTCGATAAATTAAAAATTGTGAAACATATATGTTTCACATGTGTGTCTGTGAGCACAAGAAAATAAAGCTGGAAATAACAGCAGAGGGAGAACTGGAAAATTCACAAATACATGAAAATTAAACGTGCTTTTGAACAACCAGTAGGTCAAAGAAGAAATCACAAGGGAATTTATTAAATATCTTGAGGCAAATGATAATGAAAATACAACATGCCAGAATGTATGAGATGCAGCAAAGGCAGAGCTGAGTATGAAATTTATACCTCTGCTTACATTAAGAAAAAACAGATCTAAGCTCAAAACTGAAGGATGTAGAGAAAGAATAATAAACTATACCCAAAGCAAACAAAAGAAAGAAAATAACACAGCTAGAGTAGATTTAAATTAAACAGAGAATACAAAAACAAAAATTGCTTTATTAAGTAGATCAATAAATTTGACAGATATTTCGCTACCTTGACAAAGAAAGAGAGGTAACAAAATCAGAAATGAATAGGAACACATGACCTCCAACCTCAACCTCACAGAAATAAACAGACTGAGAAGAATATTACTGATAACTGTATGCCAACAAAATAGTTAATACACATGAAATAGATGAATTCCTAGAGATGCACCAACTGCCTATACTGACCCAAGTACGAAAGCACTTCTTAGCAAACTTTTAACTAGTAAAGACATTGAATCGATTATCAGAAACTTCCCAAAGAAGAAAAGTTAAGGAATATATGACTTCATTGGTGAATTTTACCAAACAATCCAAAAATAATTAATACCTATTCTGATAAAACATTTTAAAAAATTGAAGAGGGATCACTCCTAAAGCATACTTTCAGGCCAGCATTCCCCTAACAGCAAAGCCAGATAAAGATAATTCAAGAGAAGAAAACTACCGGCCAATATTCTTTAAGCATGTAGATGCAAAATCCTCAAAAACTACTAGCGAGATGTGTTTAATGGCACATGAACAGAATTATACCACTTGACCAAATCGGATACATCCCAGGTGCGAAAGGAAGGCTGAAGAAAAGCTATAAATATAATAGGATTTATAAAATATTAAAAATACATATTATATAGTGTAAATGTTATATAATATATATAATACATATAAAAGTATCTTCACTGTCACCATTGTTATTTAACATCATACTGAAATTTCTTTCTAGGGCAATTAGGCAAGAGAAAGAAAGAAAAGGCAAACACACTGGAAAGGAAGATGTGACACTTCCCCTGCTTGCAGATGACATGATTCTAAAAACAGAAAATCCTGAAAAAGTCCACATTAAAGCTACTGGAAATAATAAATGATTAATCAAAGTGACAGGAGACAAGATCCACAATGAAAAATCACTTCTAATCACTACACTACTAATAAGTACTTTGAAGAAAATATCAAGAAAATAATTCCACAAGAAAAATATTCAAATATTCAGAAGGAAATCTAAGGAAAGATGCAAAGGACTGATAAGCAGGTGAAAGAAATCAAAGAGGACCCAAATAAATGGATATTCCACGTTCATGATTTGGAAGACTAAATATTGCTAAGGTGTTAATTCTACAAAAAGTGATGTACAGATTCAACACAATCCTAATCAAAATTCCAACATACTTCTTGAATGGGAAAATGTGAATCATCAAATTCATAGGGAAAGGTAAGAGAATGCAAAAAGTCAAAGCCTCCTGGAAAAAGAAGAATGAAGTTGAAGGGTTCAAACATATCTATCTGAGAATGGCTTAATGTCCAGAATATAAAAAGAAATCCTACAACTCAACAGACAATGACATATAATCCCCTGAAAAGTTGGCCAAAGTTTTGAATAGACCTTTCCCCAGAAAAGATATACAAATGGCTAAGAGCTCATAAAAAGATGCTCAACATCCTTAGCTATTAGGGAAATACAAATGAAATCCACAATGACAGCACATTTACCACCGAATAAAATGGTGGTAAAAAATAAAATACTAAAAAGTTTGCTATTTAAAAAAAAAGGTATAAAATCACAAATGTTGGAGAGGCCCTGGATAAATAGAAACACTGATTCATCATTGATAGGGATATAAAATGGTGCAGTCATTGTTTCAAGGTTCCTCAGTAAGTCAGGTGTAAAATTAACATATGGCCCAGATATTCCACTTCCAGGCATATATCTAAAAGAACTGAAAGTAAGGATTCAAACAGATATTTACATACTGATGTCACAGAGGTATTATCCATAATCACCAAAAGATGGAAGCTCCCTTGTGTTCATTAACCAATGACTGGAGAAATAAAATATATAGAGACAAACAATGGAATATTAGTCAGTCATAAAAAAGGAATAAAGTTCTACTACACACGATAACCTGAATGAATCATAAAGACACCATGTCAAGTGAAATGTCATGCACAAAAGAACAAATGTTGTATGATTTCACTGATATGAAATATTTAGGATCAGATATTTCATATAGACATAAACTAAAATATAGGTTACCAGGGCCAGCTTGGGGGAATAAGGAGTAAATGCTTAAACCGAGCAGAGTTTTTATTTGGGCTGTTGTAAAAGTTCTGGTAAAAGATGATTGTAGTGGTAGCACAATATTATGAACATAATTAACTGCCCTGAATTATTTATTTGAATGTGATTAAAAGGGAAGTTTTAGGTGGTATGTATGTTATTAGAATAAAAATTAAAAGCAGATAACATAGAACTATACAACACAAGAAGTGAAACCTGTTGTAAACAACACACTGTAGTTAACAGTACAATTATAATTGTTTTTCCATAATTTGTAACAAATGTACCACACTAATTCAATAACATGGTGTATTTAGGGATGCTGTATTTTATGCATTTTTCTGTAAACCTACAACTTCTTAACTGAAAAAAAAACTTTTGTGCATCAAAGAACACTCTCAGGAAAGTGAAAATCCAGTGTACAGATTGAAAGAAGATATTGGCATTGCATAGAAATATTAAGGGTTTAGTATTAATAAAATAAAAAAGAACTGGGTGCATTTCAAGACCTTAAGACAAACAACCAATTTTAAAAAGGGACTTCGAAAGACATTTCTCAAAGATATAAAAACATCCAAGAAGCATATGAATAGATATTCAATATCTTTAATCATTAAGGAAATACAAATCAAAACTAAAATAAACCTGAATCAAGACTGCAAAATGAGATTTTCCAGGGGTCTGTCCCCCAATAAAACCTTTGAACAACCAGAAAGAAAAGGCAGAAACATCTTTCTCAAAGATTTGAAATATAGTTAAAGGGCTGTAATTATAATGCAAATAGCAAATCAAGAAAAAGGCATCTTAAAATCTTTAGGATCTTGTGGGCGGGCCGCGGTGGCTCAGCGGGCAAAGTGCTTGCCTGCTATGCCGGAGGACCTCGGTTCGATTCCCGGCCCCAGCCCATGTAACAATAACGGAGAAACAAAATACAATAAAACAAGAAAATGTTTAAAAAAGATGTTTCCCTTTCTTCCTCCCTTCCTTCCTTCTATCCTTCCTTCCTTCTCTCTGTCTTTCCTTTAAAAAAAAAAAAAAATCTTTAGGATCTTGTGACACCCTCCGCTGGTCCTTCTCCCATGTCCTTACCAGTGTAGGGTGAAAACCAACCTGGAGTCCCAGTGAGAATTCCTGGTCATGGTTTTGGAAGGTGCACAAAAAGCCTCATGTACATATTTGTGCCTGTATATCCATGGCAACATATCTTGTGGTGACCTGAGGAACTAAACCAGGACAGTTCTTATGGGATTGTCACCTCAGCAGTTGCTCTGTATATAAAGACAGCTCATAAATCTCTCCTCCAGAATGCTGAGGAATAGTCAAGTTGCAGCTGCCAAAGGCAAAGATTACCTGGTTCTGGAACATAAGGGATGGTACACAGGAGTGTGAAGAAGCAATAATTTTAGAAGAAAAGGTGACTTTCAGATCCACGTAAAACAGGAATTCCTAAGGCTGTGCACATGTCCAGGAGACCATGCACAGAAAAAGAAAAGGGAGTCCTTACATTTCTGACTTGGTATTTTCTCTAAATTATGTGCATGGAGGATATCTGAAGAAAAATAGTTCACAGGTCAATCTGCAAAATTGGAGAAATAAGGATTTTTTATTCCATTATTTCTTTTTTGTAAGCTTATGATATTCAAGGAAGCCTCTTCTACCACATTAGCTGGATACAACCTTAAGGAATAAGGCCTCTGTGTTCACAGTTAACTGAAATGTCAAAAAGCCCATTCTGCAACAATTTACTGTAAAACATACAAAGAAACAGAAAATGATGGCCCATGCAAACGAACAAGATAAGGCATTAGTGACCATTAAGAAGGAGAACCAGATTAGGGACATAGAAGATTTTTATAAAATGGTCCTAAATATGCACAAAGACTAAAGAAAGTAACAAAAAAAAGCAATAAGGGAAACAAAGAAAATGACAGATGAACACAAGAGAATATTAACACAGAGAGAAAAGTTTAAATGAATCAAACAAAACTGAAGACATTGTTAGAAAAAATAAAATTCCCCCAGAAGGAATTTGGTAGGAATGATGTCATCAGGATTAAAGCATAAGACATTCCTGGGAAAGTTTCCCCAGAGAGACAACTAAATATAGGTGGCATATTCCCATTGTCTTTGCACTGTGGAAGAAAAGAGAGACTGGAAAGAGACTTCACAAACACTGAATAAAATAAGAAAAAAGTGAAAAAGGAAGATACGAGAATTGTAACTGGGACCTGCCAGACCAGACTTCTTCCCCAGACTTGGTTCTGTGCAGCTTAAGGGTCAATAGCCACAATCAGACTGAACAAGTCCCTCTGTTGTCACTGATAATGACAGTCATTCAAGATAGTGAGTTAGGGCCATAAGCACTAGAAAAGGGGACCAAAGGCCAAATAGACCCAGGGAAAGCCCCTAGCAGTTGACAAATGTACACATATAAAGTGGCCTACAGGAAACACAAAACAAAACAACCACAGCAGATCTGGTGGCAGGTGGTTTACACTGCCAATCGAATCCCTAATTATTAGTGCACCTTGACAAGAAAAAAAACAGGGATTTGTGAACACTGAGTTCATCAGGCTCACTGGGGAGGGATACCATAACACGGAAGCTACCAGAGGCAGAAAAGCCTTTTGAGAGCAAAAGAAAAGGGGCTGGGGGTGGGGAGACTGAACCACTGTAACTATAAATAGAAGTCAGAAAGGTATAGTGAAAAGGCAGCCTAGAGCATGGGAGAGGAATTAAAGAAATCATAGCCATTGGGACAGAAAATTTGCAAAAAATTAAAATAAAATAAACCAAACAACAATGCCCAGGACTCTTAGAGAAGGAACTGAGGAAAGGAAATATTTTCCTGGAGGTGAAGGAGGCACACATAATAGATAAATCTTAAAAGTTACAGTGCATGCCCAGGACCAGAGACAGGTACAGATGACATGAGAAAAATCTGAACTGTTAAACATGGGTGCTCTAAAGATTCAATATAATCTGGACCAAGTGTTGAAAAGAGCCATAACACGAGGTCAATTTTCAATAAAAGCCTAGGAAAGATGGAATTAGTATAACAAATAATCAAATGTCTGGATAACTAGAAAAATCCATAAGCCATCCAAGAAAACAAGAAAGATATATCTTGTTCAAGAGAACAAATTAAAACTTCAAAGTAAAAGCAGACACTGGGACAAATAATAAAAAAAAAAAAAGGTCAAACAGGTCTAAATCAATTTAAGGACCTAAGGGGAAACTTTAAAGAAAAATTTAATTCAGATTTTAAATATTAAGAAGACAATGTGTGAAGAAAAAATAGAATCAGAAAGTATGAAAAGGAATAAAACAACCGTTCTGTGGAGTTGAATGGAGATTAAAATATACTAGATGGAGGTGAGCCAAGATGGTGGCTTAGCATGGTGTAGGATTTAGTTGGTCCTCCAGAGCAGCTAATAAGTAGCCAGGAACAGTACAGAAGAACTGCTGGGGCCACAGCAGTGACCCAACATGCAGTGTACCCCAATCTGGACCAGCTGAACTGGCTGTGAGCCTACCCATAACCATGAGTTCCCCAAGACACAGTGGCTGGCACCCCATCTACACAGGCTGCTTCCCAGAGGGGAGAGGAAAGGGAATTTACTAGCAGCAGGGGCTGAACACAACCAAATGCCAATTGTGGAATTAATTAACAAATTCTGACTACTAAAAATAGGCCCCCAGCTCACTAGAGGTGAGCTTGAGTAAAAGCAGCAGAGGTTGCTGGTATTTGCTCTGGTGCAGAAGAGGCAAGTCTGAAAAAAAAGAAAAAAAACAGGTTTTTTTTGAGGATCTGGAAAGGTCTGGGCCCTGCAGGAAAGGAGGGGATACATAAGACCTGGAGATACACAGAGCAACGTACCAACTGAAGCTCTTGATTGGCAAACCTGAGGAATGGGATCCTGCTCGAAAAAGTATTTTTCTTTTTCTCTTTTGTGGCTGTGTTTCTATGGCTTGTTTACTCTTTGGATACAGCTGCAAGGCTTCTCAGCTTCCATTGCCTGAGGGATAGGTAGAAACAGGTTTGTTTGAGAGCTTCTCTGGAGCCTGTGCCTCCTCCAGAAGAGGGGTGGGGCCCAGCTCAGGTGGAATTCCTCCCTTAAGGAATTGAGACCACAGGGTTTGGGAAATGGAAGCATTTAAAGGCAGCCTATAACCTCTCCTCTATCTCCACCATGCCCCCAGCAGGAGAGTCTGCTGAAGTTAAGTGTACCACATCACCTTATGCTGGTAGGACCCAAAGGCAGAAAAGTGTCACATATTGGGCAGGATAGGAAAAATACAAAGTCCAAAGACTTCATAAGAAAGACTTTTAATCTACTGGCTCTCACCCTCAGGGAAAACTGATGCAGGGAACTCTTTCCTCCTGAGAGGAGTCCAGTTTGGTCTGGGAAAATTTGACTGGGGTCTATAATACCTAAGTAGACCCTCCTAAGGGGTAAAGGCACCATACAGGCAGGGCAAGAAATAAAAAAAAAAAACAAAAACAAGAACTAAAAAATTTTGATCTATTAAACAAAACCTAATCTAGAAGACTAGAATAAGCTGACCTGAATGTCAAAGAACAGATAGACAAGAAAGTCATCCAGCAAGAAAACCCTAGGAAAAAAGAAAGTGAAAACAATCTCCAGAATAAACAAATTAAGGTAATTAAATGCCTAGATGCTAGCAAAAAACAACAAATCACAGTAGGAAAACTGAAGAAATGGCCTAGCCAAAGGAACAGACCAACAATTCAAATGAGATACAGGAGTTGAAATAATGAATCCAGAATGTTTGAACAGATATGGAAAACCTCATCAAAAATCAAATCAATGAAATGAGGGAGGATATAAAGAAGGCAAGGAATGAACAAAAAAGAAATAGAAAATCTGAAAAAAAACAAATCACAAAATTTATGGGAATGAAAACCACAGTAGAAGAGATGGAAAAGACAATGGAAACCTACAATGTCAGGTTTCAAGAGACAGGAGATAGGTTTAGTGAACTGGAGATGGGACATCTGAAATCCAACAAGCAAAAGAAAATATAGGGAAAAGAATGAAAAAAATATGAGCAGGGACACAGGAAATTGAATGACAACATGAAGTGCACGGATGTACGTGTTCTGGGTGTCCCAGAAGGAGAAGAGAAGGGAAAAGGAGGAGAAAAACTAATGGAGGAGATTATCACTGAAAATTTCCCACTGTTCTAAAAGACTTAAAATTACAGATCCAAGAAGTGCACCATACCCAAAGAGAATAGATCCAAATAGATGTACTCCAAGATGCTTAGTAATCAGAATGTCAGATGTCAAAGAGAAAGAGAGACTCTTGAAAGCAGCAAGAGATGAGCAATCCATCACTTACAAGGGAAGCCCAATAAGACTATACACAGATTTCTCAGCAGAAACCATGGAGGCAAGAAGGCAGTGGGATGATGTATTTAATGATATATACTAAAAGAGAAAAACTACCAACCAAGAATTCTATATCTAGCAAATGTGTCCTTCAAAATGACGGGGAAATTAAAACACTTGCAGACAACAAAATCACTGAGAGAATTTGTGACCAAGAGACTGGCTCGGGAAGAAATACTAAAGGGAGAACTAGAGACAGATAAGGCAGAAAAGAGAGATGTGGAGAAGAGTATAGAAATGAAGACTATCAGTAAAGATAAAAAGAAGAAAAATTAGATATGACATATAAAATCCAAAAGGTGAAATGGTAGGAGAAAGTACTGCCAATACAGTAATAACACTAAATATTAATAGATTAAACTCCCCATTCAAAAGATATGGACTGGCAGGATGGTTTAAAAAACAAGACCAATCTGTATGCTGTCTACAGGAAATGCATCTTAGACCCATGGATAAACATAGTGTGAAAGTGAAAGGTTGGGAAAAGATATTCCATGCAAATAACAATCAAAAAGGAGCAGGAGTAGCGATACTAATATCCAACAAATTAGACTTCAAATGTAAAACAGTTAAAAAGAGACAAGGAAGGACACTATGTATTAATAAATGGAAAAATTCAACAAGAAGACATAAGAATCATAAATACTGATGCACCAAGTCAGAGTGCTTGAAAATACATGAGGCAAACACTGAAAGCACTGAAAAGGGAAATAGACACATCTACCATAATAGTTGGAGACTTTAGTTTCTCACTCTCACCAATGGACAGAACATCTAGACAGAGGATCAATAAAGAAACAGAATTTGAATAATACAATAAATGAGCAAGACTTAACAGGCATATATATATAACATTACTCCCCACAACAGCAGGTTACACCTTTTTCTCAGTGCTCATGGATCATTCTCAAGGATAGACCATGTGCTGGGTCACAAAGCAAGTCTCAATAAATTTTAAAAGATTGAAATCATACAAAAAACTTTCTCAGATCATAAATGAATGAAGCTGGAAATCAATAATAGGCAGAGTGCCAGAAAATTCACAAATATATGGAGACTCAGCAACACAGTCATAAAAAACCAGTGGGTCAAGGAAGAAATTATAAGAGAAATCAGTAAATATCTCAAGGCAAATGCAAATGAAAACTCAACATATCAAAATTTATGGGATGCAGCAAAAGCAGTGCTAAGAGGGAATTTATTGCCCTAAATGCCTACATCAAAAAAAAGGAAGAGGAAAAATTGAGGAATTAACTATTCACTTGGAAGAACTTGAGAAAGAACAGGAAATTAACCCCAAAGCAAGGAAAAGGAAAGAAATAATAAGGATTAGAGCAGAAATAAATGAAATTGAGAACCTGAAAACAATCAAGAAAATCAACAAAACCAGAAGTTGGTTCTATGTATGAGAAAATCAGTAAGATTGATGGACCCTTAGCGAGGTTGACAAAAAGAAGAAGAGAGGTGATGCAAATAAATAAAATCAGAAATGGAAGAGAAGACACTACCACTGACCCCACAGAAATAAAGGGAGTAATGAGAGGATATTATGAACAGCCTTATGCTAATAAACTAGACAATGTAGATGAAGTGGACAACTTCCTAGAAAGGCATGAACACCCAACAGTGACTCAAGTACAAACAGACAATCTCCACAAACTAATCACAAGTAAAGGAATTGAATTGGTCATTAAAAAGCTCCACACACACACACACAAAAGTACAAGACCAGATGGCTTTACATGTGAATTCTACCAAACATACAAGAAAGAATTAGTTCCAATCCTGCTCAAACTCTTCAGAAAATTGCAGAGGAGGGAGTGTTTAAGCCAGGCAAAGATATAAAAAAAGGAAAGAAAACTACAGACCAATCTCTCTAATGAATATAAATACAAAAATCCTCAACAAATAGAATCCAGCAGCACATTAAAAAAATTATACACCATGACAAAGTAGGATTCATCCCAGGTATGCAAGGATGGTTCAACATAAGGAAATCAGTTAAAGTAATACACCATATCAACAAATCAAAGCACAAAAGCCTTGTGATCATCTCGATTGATGCACAAAAGCCATTTGACAAAATTCAGCATTATTTCTTGTTGAAAACACTTGAAAGGATAGGAATAGAAGGAAACATCCTCAACATAATAAAGGGAATATATGAAAAACCCACAGCTGGCATCTCCTCAATAGGGAAAAACTGAAAACTTTCACCCTAAGGTCAGGAACAAGATATGGATATCCACTACCACCATTTTTATTCAACGTTGTGTTGGATGTTCTAGCCAGAGCAATTAGATAAGAAAAAGAAATACAAGGCATCAGAATTGGAATTGAATAAGTAAAATTCTCACTGTTTGCAGATGATATGATATTATATGTCAAAAACCCTGAAAAAATCCACAGCAAAACTACTACAGCTAATAAATGAGTACACAAAAGTGGCGGGTTATAAGAGCAACACTCAAAAATCTGTAGTATTTTCATACACTAGTAATGAACAATCTGAGGGGGAATCAAGAAAAAAAAATTCCAGTTATAATTGCAACCAAAAGAATAAAATATTTAGGAATAAATTTAACTAAAGATACAAAAGACCTATAGAAAGAAATCTAAAATAAAATGTCAAAAGAAATTACAGAAAGACCTAAATAAATGGAAGGGCATAATGTGTTCATGGATTGCAAGACTAAATATAATTAGGATGTCAATTCTACCTAATTGATTTGCAAATTCAATGCAATACCAATTAAAATCCCAAAAACTTACCTTTCAGAAATAGAAAAACCAATAACCAAATTTACCTGGAGGGGTAAGTTGCCCCGAATAGCTGAAAATATCCTGAGAAAGAAAAATGAAGTTGGAGACCTCATGCTATCTGACTTTAAGGCATATTATGAAGCTACAGTGGTCAAAATTGTATGGTACTGGCATGAAGATAGATATATTGATGACTGGAATAGAGTGTTCAGATATAGACCCTCTCATCTATGGACATTTGATCTTTGATAAGGCAGTCAAGCCAACTCACCTGGGACAGAGCAGTCTCTTCGATAAATGGTGCCTAGAGAACTGGATATCCACATGCAAAAGAATGAAAGAAGCTCCATATCTCACACCTTATACAAAAATTAACTCAAAAGGCATCAAAGACCTAAGCATTAGATCTAAGAACATAAAACTTTTAGAAGAAACTGCAGGGAAATATCTTATCAATCTTACAATAGGAGGTGGTTTCCTAGGTCTTACACCCAAATCACAAGCATTAAAGAAAGAAGGAAAGAAATGGGAACTTCTCAAAATTGAACACTTTTGTGCATCAAAGATCTTCGTCAAGAAAGTAAAAAGACAGCTGACACAATGGGAGACAATATTTGGGAATGATAGATCAGATAAAGGACTAATATCCAGAATATATAAAGGGTTTGTTCAACTCAACAACAAAAAGACAGACAACTCAATTTCAAAATGGGTGGAAGACATGAGCAGACACTTCTCAGAAGAGGAAATACAAATGGCCAAAAGGCACATGAAAAGATGCTCAACTTCCCTGGCTATTAGGGAAAAGCAAATCAAAACCACAATGAGATATCATCTCACATTTGCCAGAATGACCATTATCAATAAAACAGAAAACAACAAGTGCTGGAGAGGATGTGGAGAAAGAGGCACACTTATCCACTGCTGGTGGGAATGTCAAATGGTAGAACCACTGTGGAAGGCAGTGTGGTGGTTCCTCAGGAAGCTAAGTATAGAATTGCCATATGACGCAGCAATACCATTGCTAGGTATCTACTCAGAGGACATGAGGGCAAGAACACACAGAGACATTTGCATACCAATGTTTGTAGCAGCATTATGTACAATTGCCAAAAGATGGAAAATAGCCAAAATGTCCATCAACAGACAAGTGGCTAAGCAAGCTGTGGTATACATGTACAACAGAATATTATGCAGCTGTAAGATGGAATAAAGTCATGAAGTATGTAACAACATGGATGGACCTTAAGGACATTATGCTGAGTGGGATGAGCCAGAAACAAAAGAACAAATACTGTATGGTCTCACTGATATGAACTGACATTAGCAAGTGAATGCAGAGAATTTCAGTTGGTAACAGACCATCAGGAGACAGAAATACCATAAATAATGGGCAATTGGAGCTGAAGGGATACCAATTGTACAACAGGACTGATTGTAAAAATTCAGAAATGGATAACTAATACAACCTAACTATAATACAATAATGTTAGAACACTGAATGACGCTGAATGTGAGAATGATAGAAGGAGGAGGCCTGGGGGCACAAATGAAATCAGAAGGAAAGATAGACAATAAAGTCTGATATAGTATAATCTAGGAATGCCTAGAGTGTATAATGACAGTGACTAAGTGTACAAATTTAAAAATGTTTCTGCATGAGGAAGAACAAAGGAATGTCAATAATGCAGGGTGTTGAAAATAGATGATAATATTTTAAAACTTTATTATGTGTGAGACAAGAAAAAATGTTTATTTGGTACAAAATTTTTATTTTGACTAGTGCATTTCCTAATATAACTTAAGTGGACAGCTTAACTGAATACCATAGTACTTGGATAGGGCATGAGATTTTATAGGTTTGTCCAGAGTAATGCCCAGATAAATCACAGAGCGATTTGAACAGTGAAGAGGGAAGTATCTGCAGAGTCCCCTAGGGGGAATGGTGAGAAAGGGAGAAAATTCAACTTCCCCAAGTGGAAAACTCTTGATATTCTCAGAAGCAGTGGGGACAGCCAAAGCAATAGGCCTAGCCTCCAATCTTGGGGTTTGTTCAAATGAAACTTAATCCCACAAAGGATAGGCTAAGCCTATTTAAAATTAGGCCTGGGAGTCACCCCGAAGAGAACCTCTTCTGTTGCTCAGATGTGGCCTCTCTCTCGGCTGACACAGCAAGCAAACTCACTGCCCTCCCCCTCTCTACATGGGACATGACTCCCAGGGGTGCGGACCTTTCTGGTAATGTGGGGCAGAAGTCCTAGAATGAGCTGGAACTCAACATGAGAAAGAATAAAGTGTCAATGGCTGAGAGAATCCAAACAGAGTTGAGAGGTTATCCTGGAGGTTATTCTTACACATTAAGTAGATATCACCTTGTTAGTCAAGATGTACTGGAGAGGCTGGAGGGAACTGCCTGAAAATGTGGAGCTGTGCTCTGGTGGCCATGTTTCTTGAAGATAATTGTATGATGTTATGACTGTCGCAGTTTGACTGTGTGGTTGTGAGAGCCTTGTGTCTGCTGCTCCTTTTGTCTGCCTTATCAATGGACACGTAAAACATGGATCAAAAATAAATAAATAATGGAGGAAACAAATGTTAAAATAAATTTAGTAGATTGAAATGTGGGTGATCGGTGAAGGGGAGGGGTAAGGGGTATGGTATGTATGAATTTTTTCTGTTTTCTTTTTATTTCTTTATCTGAATTAATGCAGGTGTTCTAAGAAATTATCATGATGATGAATATACAACTATGTGATGATAGTGTGAGTTACTGATTATATAACAAGAATGGAACAATCCTATGATAAGAATGTTTGCATTTATATGTGGTTATGTATCATAAATTAAAAATAAATTGGGCGGGCCGCGGTGGCTCAGCGGGCAAAGTGCTTGCCTGCTGTGCCGGAGGACCTCGGTTCGATTCCCGGCCCCAGCCCATGTAACAAAAACAAAAAAACAAAATACAATAAAACAAGAAAATGTTTAAAGATGTTTCCCTTTCTTCCTTCCTTCCTTCCTTCTATCCTTCCTTCCTTCTCTCTGTCTTTCCTTTAAAAAAAAAAAAAATAATAAAAATAAAAAAATAAATAAATTAATTAATTTAAAAAAGAAAGGGAGGGGTACGTGGTATGGTATGTATGAATTTTTTTCTGTTGTCTTTTTATTTATTTTTTTGAGTTGATGAAAATGTTCTAAGAAATGATTATGAGGATGAATATCCAACTATGTGATGATATTGTGAAAGACTGATTATATACGTAGAATGTAATGATCTTATGTTAAGAATATTTGTGTTTCTTTGTTGTCATGATTTTTTTACATTTAAAAATTAATAAAAAATTAAAATATATATACTAGATGCATGCAGCAGCAGAATTGGACAGACAGAAGACAGCATCAATGAACTAGATCAAAGGACAATAAAAATTACACAATCAGAGAAATAAAGGAAGAATTGTTAAATTGAACAGAGCCTGAGGGACCACAGGAAATCAGGAGGAATAGCAACACATGCATTAATCAGTAAAGGAAGAGAAGGTCAAGGGGGCAGAAAGTATTTTGAGGAAATAAAGGCAGAAAATCTCCTAATTGTTACAAAAGACATAAATATACATGCTCAAGAAGCAAAACATACTCCAAAAAGAATAAACCCTACAGAATGACTCAAAGACAGACTAATCAAAATGTGAAATGCCAAAATAAAAAGGGTTCTGAAAGCTTCAAGAGAAAACAAATGATTTTCAATAAGAATTCAAACACATGATTTTCAATAAGAATTCAAAAAAGTGCCAATTGCTCTCCAGAAACCAGGGAGGGAGAAGGCAATGCAATGAGAAAAGCAGTCTTTATCTGACGAAGTTCCCTTTGAAAATGAGAAAGAGTTTAAGACATTCATTGATAAACAAAACTGAGAAAGTTCAACAAGAAAAGCTGTGCCCTTCATGAAATGCTCAGCAGAATTCTTCAGGTTAAAAGAAAAAGACAGGTAAATGGGTAAATGCAAAACCAATTTGTACTGTATACATAACATGTAATTCTATTCTTTATTTCCTTATTTAGAATACAAAAATATGAAACAAGCATAGTTCCTTGTACTGAGCACACAAAATATAAATTTTTTTTTATAAAACAACTTACGGAAGAGAAATGGAAGGGACAGAAGAACAGAGACATTGTATACTATGGAACTTAGGTTGGTATCCTTTCAAACTAGTTTTTTATAGACCTAGACTGTTAAATACAAACCACAGGGTACGAAAAAGAGACAAAATGAGGCTGCAATAACAAAAGACAGACAAAAAAGATATGAGATGAAGGATATGAAGTAAGAGCAATTAAACATTTTGGCACTAAACCTGGAGTGCCTAAATACGTTAGGCAATTACTGTCAAAACTGAAGGGAGAAACAGTTTACAGTAACAGTTGGAGGTTCCAACACAGTACTTCCATGCATGGATAGAACATCTAGATCAAAGATCACTGACGAAATGGCGTACCTGATCACTATTATGAGTGAGATATAAATCAAGAAAAAAACAACTTAAAAACAGCAGGATTTTGTGATTCTATCCCAAAACAGAACTCATACATAATTATCAGATGTGCATTGGTCATACTGTAGGATAGATCATATTAGACCAAAAAATAAATCTACAAAATTTTAAAACATTGAAATTATACAAAGCATATTTCTGACCATAATGGAATGCTGCTAGAAAATCCACAAATAGAGGAAAATTAAATAATACACCCTTAAACAACAGTGGATCAAAGAAGAAATTGCAAAGGAAATTAGTAAGTATCTTGAGATCAATGAAAATGAGAACATATGTGAAATCATATGGGATATAGTGAAGACACCTAATTAGAGAGAAATTCATAACCCTAATGTTTATGTTAAAAAGAAGAGATAAATTCTGAGATCTAGCCACACACCCTGGAGAAGCTGGTAAAGAAATCCAAAACAACCAGAAAGAAGAAAAAAAACAAAGACTAGAGCAGAAATTAATTAATCAAAACCAAAAGTTGGTTCTTTTTGAAAAGATCAATAAAATTGTTTAACCTTTAGCTACACTAAGACAAGAAAGATGGAGGATATAAGTAAAATCACCATTCCTTTCTGCGCTGGTTCTTGTCATGATTATTTTCACATGTGAACTTCACTGGAAACTATGCTACATTTACTTGGTCAAAGAGAATTTCTGTAATGGCCTCTCAGTGTTTTTTGTCTACTGAGAAGATGAAGATGTTTGAGAAAAAGACTGAATGAACATTTTACATACGCTTCCTAGAGAAACACATCTTCCTGAACGAAGCTAGTTAACTACGATTGCTTCCTGGGAGCATATGTCTTGTCTGCCAAGCGAATCAAAGAACATTTACACCTTTATCTTTCTAGTGGGAACTTTTCCTACTTTATATACAAATTCTGTGAGAGAAAATATATATATATGTATTTAAGTACAGTTTTTGGAGGAAATTTTAGAGGTCATTTTGCTAATTTTATGAAAAGGATTTAAGTACTGGGCGAAGTATTAATTTATTCTTTTCTACAGTGATATCATAGACCTGAAGTTGGTTTTGTCTTTAAATCTTGTAAATATATAGTGCCTATTTCAGATAGCTCTTAGTAGTGGTGTTGGACTCATATTGAACTTTAAACATTTTTAAAAATTTGCTTAAAGATCAAAGTATCTTGGATTGACCTAATATAACTTATGTGGACAACTTAATTGAACACTGTAAGTATCTGGAACCTTGATTAGGGCATGAGATTTTGTTGGTTTGTCCAGAGAGATGCCCCAGTATATCCCAAAGTGATTTGAACAGTGAATACAAAAAGTATTTGCAAAGTCCCTTTGGGGGAATGGTGAGAAAGATGGAAATTCAATTCCCCAAGTGGAGAATTCCTGCAGTGGGGACAAGCAAAGCAATAGACTGAGCCCTCAATCTTGGGGTTTGTTCATATGAAACTTAACCCTGCATGGATAGGCTAAGCTACGTAAAATTAAGAGTCACCCCAAGAGAACCTCTTTTGTTGATCAGATGTGGTCTCTCTCTAAACCAACACACCAAGCAAACTCACTGTCCTCCCCCTCTCACATGGAACATGATTCCCAGGTGTGTGGACCTTCCTGACAATGTGGGACAGAAATCCTAGAATGAATTGAGACTCAGCATCAAGGGATTGAGAAAAAGCTTCTTGACCAAAAGGAGGAAGAGCAAAATGAGACAAAATAAAGTCAAGAGGTTATTCTGGAGGTTATTTTTACACATTATATAGATATCATCTTTTTAGTTAACGTGTAATGGAGAGGCCAGAGGGAAATGCCTGAAAATATAGAACTGTTTCAGTAGCCATGTTTCTTGAAGATGAAGTATAATGAAATAGCTTTTGCAATGTGACTGTGTGATTGTGAAAACCTTGTTGATGCTCCTTTTATCTACCTCATTGACACATAAGTAAAACATATGGATAAAAATAAATAAATAAATAGGAGGAACAAATGTTAAAATGAATTTAGTAAATTGAAATGCTAGTGATCAATGAAAGGGCAGGGTAAAGGGTATGGTATGTATGAATTTTTTTCTGTTTTCTTTTTATTTCTTTTTCTGAATTGATGCAAATGTTCTAAGAAATGATCATGGTGATAAATATACAACTGTGATGATATTGTGAGTTACTGATTATATATCCAGAATGGAATGATTTTAAAAAAAGGCCAAGAATACTGCAGGATCTCTATAAGTAGAATCACTGACAATCTGGACTGAGAAGGACAGAAAAGGGACACACTGGAAAAATAACTTCAGGGGAAGAACTATGAAAGCTAAAGTCTAGAGTCAAGATGCCTCAGGCCAGGAGAACAGACCCACCCAAGAACATGAAGAGGGTGAGTTTCCCTAAAAGCAGAGGTTGCACTGTCCACATAATTGAAGTGGAAGAGTTCTGCCACCTCAGACTTTGGAGAGAGTGCAGTACATACCTTGGAGGTTGGGGAGAGATAAATAGTGGGGTTGAGGGTGTGCCGCAGAGATGGCAGAGAGCCTGGGTATAGCCCCAGTGCTTGGAGAGGGTGGAGCCAAGAAAATGGTGGTCTCTATAAATGTTCCCCAAGTTTGCATTTGGAGAGCAGCAAGCCACTGCACAGCTACTGGAAAGAGTGGGAATGCCACTTCCTAAAGCCCTGAACATAAATGACTTAGACTTTGAAATCTTATAGACTTTGCCCTGAAGATTTCCAAGACTGCTTGGGTCCAGTCACCCTTGTATTCCTTCCAATTTCTCCCTATGGAAATGCGAATATGTATCCTATGACTGCCCTCCTTTGTTTACTGGGAGAAAACAACATGTTCTGAGTTTTACAGGTCCAGAGCCAGAAAAGAATTTTGCCTTAGGACACACCATGCTTGTAACAGACTTTGATGAGACTTTGTACTGGTTTTAATCTTGTATTGTTGCTGAAATGGTTTAAGGCTTTTTGGTATTGTGATGGAAGGAATGTATTTTATATATGGGAAAACATGTCTTCTAGGGTCCATAGGGTGGAATGAGCTGGAATGATAGGATTTGTGTGCCCGAGAAAAGCCATGCTTTAATCCTAATCCAATCTTTAGGGAGCAACCATTTCTCTTAAACCCTACTCATCACTGCACATTAGAAACTTGATTAGATTGTCTCCATGGAGATATGACTTTCCCAATTGTGGGTACTGACTTGTGATTAGAGGGAGATGTGACTCCACCAATTCCACATGGGTCTTGATTAGTGTACTGGAATCATTTAAAAGAGGAAACATTTTGGAGAAAGCTTGAGAATGATAAGAGAATGAGGAGAGCGCTGCAGAATCATGGCAGAGCCATGAGGCTGAGTCCACCAGCCAGAGACTTTGGAGCTGAAGAAGGAAAATGCCCCTGGGGGAGCTTCATGAAACAAGAGGCCTGGAGAGGAAGCCAGCAGACATCATCATGTTCACCATGTGCCTTTCCAGTTGAGAGAGAAACCCTGAACATCATCAGCCTTTCTTGAGGGAATGTAATTTTTTCTAGGAACCTTAGTTTGGACACGTCTATAGACTTGCTTGAATTTGGACAATTTCACAGCCTTAGATACGTAAACATGCAACTTCCAAAATTCCCCCTTTTAAAAGCCATTCCATTTCTGGTACGTTGCATTTTAGCAGCTAGTAAACCAGAATATCCACAAATTCTGTAGAGTCAGGGATGGACACTTTTTTGGGGCGCCTTTATTCAGCCTACCACAGAAATGTCACTGAGCTTTATAGTGGTAAATTGTATGTGGAAATGAACTATTAAAGCTTCAAAAATGCCCAGGAAATGATAAATAAGCAAATAAAGAAATAAATAAGCAAGCAAGCCTATGGTTAAGCTTACTAAGAAATCCATCTTTGGTGGTTCTAAGTATATTGTTTGTTTTCTTAAATAAAAAAATCCACTTCCCTGAAATGAGGGTGGAGAGGGACAAGGAAGAGGCAGGTCACTGATACTGCTGTTGATTTAGTACCTCATGTTGCTGGTAGTCCAGCTATGAGGGCAACCACTGAAACGACCTGCCAGGGAGAGAGAAGCAGTGGAGGAGACTTGAAGATGGAACACTTCCTCACAGGTGCAGGGGTCAGCTGAAAGGCTGCATTTTTTTGGACCAGTCAAGAAAGCACATCCCGGGGAACCATGAAGAAGCTGCTGGCAACTTTACTAGTCTTCCCATATTCCCTATCCAAGCCATTTTGGAGCAAGGGTTTATCTAACAAAGAAAACATAACATTATAGCAAGAAGTCTTTTGGGAGTTGTCAAAAGACTGTATAACATATTACATCACCAAACACGTATGACAGGCAGATTATTGACTGGTTCCAAGACCAATCAATAGTAAAAGGATAATCTCTTGTATAAATCCTTTTGAGAAACTGGACACCGCCATACAAAAGAATGACGTTGGAGACTTACTTCACATTATTTACCAAAAAAAAACAGCTCAAAATGAAGCAAACATAAAAGTAAGAGCTGGGGCCTCTAAAATTTATACAAAATACCTGAGTGAATATCACAACCTTGAATTTGACATAAATTCTTAAATATGACATCAAACACTTGAATAAAAATAAAAATAAATGGGCTTCATTAAAATTAAAAATGTTTGTGTATGAGAGGACACTATCAAAAAAGTGAAAAGACAACCCACAGAATGGGAGAAAATATTTTCTAATCTAATAACTCATAAAGGCCTAACATCAAGAATCTATAAAAATTACTATAACACAATGACAAACAACCCAAATATAAATGGATCATCAACTTGCATAAACATTTCCCCAAGGTATAAAAACTCCAATTAGCATATGAAGAGGTATTCGCACAACATCTTTAGTTACTAGAAAATAAAAATTAAAAACACAATGGAGATACCATCTCAAACCTACTAGAATGGCTGTAATTTAAAAAGCAAACAGAACTGAGAAGTAGATTGGCAAACAATGGTAGATATTTATGAACAAATGATGTGCTGCTATAAAAAAGGTATGAAGTCATGTCAACCCTGTCCTCACTAGGAGTGGAGGTGGTGGATTTTCAAAGACCCAGGGTCACCTTAGGCCTGCAGGAAACAATTTGCTGAAGAGTTCCATCAGGTAGGAGAGCAAGAAAATGCAGCATAAGGGAGTCATCAAAATAGCTTTAGGCATCTTTCCAGACCCTTTCCTTGGAGTTCTAGGAAGCTGGTCTCTGCTAATTTGTGAGTCCCTGGCCCTGTCTTCGATGGGAACACTGACTTAAGAAGTATTTTCTGGGGTGGTACCCATCCTAGAACATGTCCTTCCAAGCAAAAGGAGCTAGACACATGAAAGGAATGTTTAAAAAAAACAACAACAACCCTGTAGAGGCAAAATAAAAACAGACCAGATCAAGATTCTTGGAGAAGGAAGACAGGAAAAAATGTTTTCTCTGGAAGTAAAACAATTATACAAGGAATGCAAACTTAAAAATTATGCAGCATATTCCAAGGCAAGAATCAATGAAGAGACATGAAAAAATTTTCATCAAATGAACACAACAATTCTGATCTAGAATAATTTGAACTAATTGTCAAAGAAGAGCTTTAGTACAAAGACAATAAGAAAACCCCAGGTAAGAGAGAAAAACTGACCTTGAAAATAAACTCGTCAAGATAATCAAATTCTAAATCATCAGCAAAAAATTACAAGCCATGCCAAGAAACAGGAAAACATGGGACAGTGGCATGAATTGAAACTTCAGAGAAAAAACAGAATTTGGAAAAACTGGTCAAAGATGCTAAAACAAATCTCCTAAATCAATTCAAGAGGAAGGAAAATAAGGCTAAAGAAACAGCAGGTATTAAAAAGACACTGGGTAAGCATAAAGAAGAATTTGATAGCATAAAAGGAGCATAAGAGAAATTGTGGGAATGACAGACAATAGAAGAGATTAAAAATACACCAGAGGCATACAAAAGCAGATGTGAACAGTCAAAAGAATAAAACAATGAACTGGCACACAATGTAATTAAATCTTACAGACTGAAGAACAGACATAGAGAAGAATGGGAAAAAAAAATGAGGAGAGTCATAGGAATTTGCATGACAGCACAAAGCACGCAAAATTGCATGTCATGCATGTCCAGAAGGAGAAGAGAAGGGGAAAGGGGCAGAAAGAATATCTGAGCATATAAGGGCTTAGAATCTCCCAGTGCTTATGAAAGACATAAATAGACAAGTCCAAGGAGCACAAGGTACTCCCCACAAAATAAATCCTTACTGACTTACCCCTAGACATATACTAACAAGAGTGTCAAATGCCAAAGATAAAGAGAGCATCCTGAAACCAATAGGAGAAAAATGAGTCATCACATGCAAGAGACCCACTAAATACCAAATTTTAGGACTAAATGCCAGTTTTTTAATCTGAAACCATGGAGGCAAGGAAGTAATAGTATGATGTATTTAAACAGATGGAAAAGAAAAACTGTCAGCCCAAGAATAATTTATCTGACAAATTGTCTTCAATAATGGGGGAGAACTTAAAATATTCACAGATAAACAGAGAGTGAGTCTGTCAGCAAGCGACCTGCCTTCTAAGATGTATTAAAGAGAGTTCTACAGCCTTAATGGACTAAACTTGGAGGATAAAAAGAGAGCCAGAAATAAACTATTAAATATAAAGCCCAAAGGATAAAATGACTGAAGTAATTACTGCCTTTGTAGTAATAACACTGAATGTTAATCTATCAAATTTCCTAATCAAAAGATATATGATACACCTATGAACTGTTTACAAGAGACAAATTTTAAACCCAAAGATACAAATAGGTGGAAAAAGATATTCCCTGCAAGCAGTAATAAAAACCAAAAAACCGAAGTAACTGTACCAATAACTGAAAAAACAGACTTTACACGAGAAAAAAAATCATCATAAGAGACAAAGAAAGGCATTATATATCAATAAAGGAGGTAATTCGCTAAGAAGAAATAAAAAGCATAAACATCTATGTGAGTAGATGAAGTGAGTAATAGATGATGCTACAATAATAGTGGAAGACTTCAAGATACAACTCTCTTCAGTAGAACAAAGGATTAATAAGAACATAAAGAACATAAATAATATATGAAGTACAACCAACAGGCCTATATAGAATACTACACCTCAAACAGCAGGATACATATTATTTCTAAGAACTTATGGAACATTCTTCCTGAAATACCACATTTGGGAGCACAAAAAAGGTCTTAAATTCCAAGACTGAAATTACACACAACATCATAGAAAGAAGCTGGAAATCCTAACTGGGAAATTCACAAATATACAGAAGCAAAGAAGAAATTCCAAGCTATATCAGTAAATTTCTAAGAACAAATGAAAATGAGAACATGGCTGTTCTAGTTTCTAAACTGCCAGAACACATCAGACAAGAAACAGAAAAGGGGAATTTACTAAGTCACAAGTTTACAGTTCTAAGACTGTGAAAACGTCCAGATTAAGGTTGTCCAAGTTAAAGCATCCAGGGAAAGTTATCTTAGTTCTAGAAGGTCGATGACATTCAGGGTTTCTCTCTCAACTAGAAAGGCACATGGTGATGTTGGCTAGCTTTCTCACGGCCTTATCCGTTCTGTTGTCTCTCTTGGTCCTGGTGGCTCTGATACCTTTTTCCAAAATGGTTTCCTCTTAAAGGGCTCCAGTAACCAATCCCATCTTGAGTGGGTGGAGACACATCTCCATGGAAACCACCTAATCAAAAGTGAGCACCCACAATTGGGGTGTCCTTTATCCATGGAAACAATAAAAAAGATCCCACCCAACGACACTGAACGAGGACTAAAGAACATGGCTTTTCTGGCACAGATAATAGCTTCAAATCAGCACAACGACATGTCAAAACATATGGGATGCTGTGAACGCAGTGTTAAGAGAAAAGTGTATGGTCTAAATGTATACCTTAAAAAAAAGAAAGAGCTAAACTCAAAGACTGAACTGAACACTTGGCAGAAATAGAGAAAGAACAGCAAATTAATCCCAAAGCAAGCAGAAGGAAAGAAATAAAGATCAGAGCAGAAATACATGAAACTGAGAACAAGAAAACAATAGAAAAATCAATAAAAACAAAATTTGGTTCTTTGAGAAGATCAATAAAATTTACAAATCCTTAAGTAGACAGAGAACGAAAGAGAGAAGATGCTATTAAAATGAGAAATAAGAAAAGTGTCATTACAAAAGACCCAGTAGAAATAAAAGGTCAAAAGCAGATACAATGAACAACTGTATGACAATAAATTAAGACAACATAGATTGCTGTGGATAATGATGGTGATTAATAGAACAACTTGTAAAAATTGTCTTGCATGAACTAGTACAAAGTACGTCACTACTACAAAGAGTTACTACTATACAAAAAGCATACATACAATAGAAGCTAATGTATGAGGAGTATATGGGGAAAACTGTACCTATTAGAAACTATGAACTGTTAATAGTAATATCTTAATATTCTTTCATCAGTTGTAACAAAGGGTCCAAAGCAATGCTGTGTATGAGGTAAAAGCAGTATGGATTTTTTTGGGTGTGGATCAATGAAAATGTAAAATTGATTGTGGTGATGAATGTGCAACTCTGTGATTATACTAAAAGCTATGTGATCGAAAACTTTGGATGGATTGTTCAGTGTGTAAATAAAACTGCTTTAAAAAAGACTCACTATGAGTTGGCCAATATATTCTTCAACCATCCAAACCATCTTATGTGTCAGTTTCTTCTATCATTCCCATTTTTATAGAAAGGATACTGAGTGTCTGAGAATTAAAATGTGCCTAAAATCCACACCTAGTTGAGATTAAAATCCACGTGCTTTAGTTCAATAGCCTATTACAATGCTTATTCATTTCATTTACAAGACAGAGAAAGAGATTGTAAGTGTTTATATTCTCGTCATTCACACTACTGTTTAAGTCACAGAATAAATGACCATGTCACTAAGATGATGTAAAAAACATAACTGTGCATTAATATATCATCAGTGACATGGCTTTCAACAGAGTTTCCTGTACTTTCTAGACTGTCCCTTTCAAAGTAGCTGAAATTCTGTTTTATTTTTCTATAAATGAATACTTACCTCCTATGTAAATAGTTATAGCTAATGACGTTTGCATCACTTTTTTTTTACTTATTGACTTTAAATAATTCTGTTCGTAGGTAAAATTATTATTCAGCTGTCTGATAATTCCTCTAAATGGCTCTATTTCTAAGAGAAAACTTTTTAAATTACCAGTCGAGATATTCACGAATGAGGAAAACTGACACCACACACTTCCTATTCAAAATATTTGCAGATTTACAGATTGTAAAGCTGTTTAAAAATTATTTTTCACAATAATGAAAAACAGATGTACAGTAAATTTTTCTTTTTTATTATTTTTTCCAGATTAAAGAATCCTTTAAAACAGCGTTCTTGTGGCTTTGCTATTTTGCCCATGATATCTGAAAAATAATTATATATTAGTTTACTCTCTATTGAAAGTTCAAATTTTTATGTTGTGATGCAGTCTGTTTTAGTTTGTTAACGCTGCTGCAAAGCAGTATATCAGAAATGGATGGCTTTTTAAAGGGGATTTATTGTTGCAAGTTTATAATTCTAAGCCTTAACAATGTTCAAACTAAGACATCCAGAGAAAGATACCAAGACTCCGAAGAAAGGCTGAATGGTATCGGAATTTCTCTGTCATCTGGGAAGACATATGGCTGGCATTTGAGGTCCTTGCTTCTGATTGTTGCTTTGTGCTTCTGATTCCAGCAGCTTCTCCTAGAATCTGTGGGCCTTCACTTTGCTTTTTGGAGATAAAACTTAAGATTCTGGCTTGCTCAGCATTTCATGGGAAGGCGCATGGCAAGTGAACCCTATTTTGGAAGATGGACTGTGGTTAATGGTACAAATACAAAAATGGTCTTTCATGAAATATAACAACTATATGACACCTCTATTACTAGTAAGATGCTAATAATAGGGTGGTGTTCGGAAAAAATGCATCCAATGTAAATAATGAAACATTGATTACAGTAATATTCTAATATACTTTCAACTGCCTCAAAAGTAACACTAATGTGAAGTGTGAACAACAGGGGTGTTTAGGGGAAAACTATATTTTATATGACTTTTGTATAAACCTATTAGTCTATAATTAATAATTATTGAAATAGAGAACAGCTGGGAGTGGGCCATTCACAATTCTGACTCAGCTGAATCACCGATCACATACACAAATCCTGCATACAAATGCTCCCAGTACCACTATCCACAGCAGTCAAGTTAGAAACATCCCAAATATACACCAATGAATGGACAAAATTTATGGCTCTAATATAATGCTCTATTGTTCAGCCATTAAAAAAAAGAAAGGATACAAGTTACAATATGGATGAACCCTGAAAATATTAAAGTCAAATAAACCAGACTCAAAGGGTCGGATATTATATGGTTCCAATTAATAGAATATCCAGAATAAGCTAATCCATAGAGAGAAAAGACAGTCTATTCGTTGCCAAGGGCTGGAGTGAGGAGGAATGTATTTTTACTAGCTATAGAATGTCCTTTTGAGGGTGATTGAAATGTTTTAGAATGAGACAGAGATGATAGTAGCATGACACTGTTAATGCACCACATTGTATACTTTAAATTTATTAATATTTAATTTTATGCTCTGTGAATTTTCTCCCAATAAGAAAAACATACACCAAAATTAGGAAAAGGTATTCTTTTTTAAAAAAATGCAATACTACTGAGGTATATATTCACATACAATATGTATTAGTTTGTAAAGCCACCACAATGCAATATACCAGAAATGCAATAGCTTTTAAAAAGGGAATTTAATAGTTACAAGTTTACAGTTGTAAGGCCTTGAAAAATGCCCAAATTCAAGCCCACCAGGAGATGACCTTCATTCAAGAAAGGCTGACACCATTCAAACACCTTCATCAGCTGAGAAGTGCATGGCTGGTATATGCAGGTCCTTTGCTCCTGGGCTCTGGTGCTTCCAGCATCTGTTTCCTGTGGACAGTCACTTAGCTGCACCAGGGCTTAACACTCTGGATTTCATTTCTTAGCATCTGCTGGGGCCAGAGAGCTCTTTTCTTCAGGTTCCAGCTATTTCTGTGAGTTGCTGCTTAGCACTGAGGCTATTTCTGCTTCAATTTCCCAATATCTACGTCAGCTCTCCTCTGAACTCCCTCCAAAATGTTTCTTCTTTTAAAGGACTCCAGTAAACTAAACAACATCCTAATCTAATAAAAAAGCCACACCCATGATTGGGCATGCCACATCTCTGAAGATAATCTAATCAAAAGTTTCCAGCCTACGCTATTAAACCAGGATTAAAAGAAATAGAGATAGCTATCCCCACAAGATTGGATCAGGATTAAAACATGACTTTTCTGGGGTCCGTAATATTTTCAAACCAGCAAACCATATAATCAACAAAAGTGTACAGTCAGTGGTTCACATCATTATCATCTAGCTGTGCATTCGTCAACACAATCAATTTGTTAACATTCTCATGACTCCAAAAAAAGAATAAAAGTCAAAACAAAAGTGAAAAAGAACACTCAGAACATCCAATTATTTATTGTCCGTTTTTTATTCATCTGTTCATGCACTGGATAAAGAGAATGTCAGTAAAAAGTTTTCACAAACACAGGTTCAACTTTAAAAACCCAGTTATTCGATCATCTTCAAGTATTTTTGATAAAAATTGTTAAATTTTGCAATTAAACTACTGAAGAAAAGCAAAAGGATTAGACTCAAGTTGCCAGCAAAGCAAAACAAAATAAGGCGAAAAAAGCAGTAATACTAATATAAGTAAAAATTAACTAAGTTACCCAGGAGTACAGGCCTTCTTAGCAATGTAGGACATGATTTCCAGGCATGAGCCTGGATCTGGCACTGTGGGATGGAGAATGCCTTCTTGACCTAAAAGCAGTAAAGAAATGAGCCACAATAAAAGTGCAATTGCTAAGTGATTCCAGATAGAGTCGAGAGGTCATTCTGGAGGTTCCTGCTATCCAAGCTTCAGCCAAATACTGCAAATTACCACTGCATGCCAACCACAACCAACAGCATTACTGAAAGTTCTATGGCATGTTCTTGGTGCTAAGTCTGTATAGTTTTGTTTAGTAAATGTATTTTCCCCCGTAGACTGAGAGGAAAATCACATCAGAGGGAGGTGTAATTGAGAAATTAGGATGCAACAAATGACTGATTGTGACTACTGACTCATTATGTAAATATTTCTTTATAGTGTCTAGTGTTTTAGAATAGCCAGAAGGAAATACCTGAAGCTGTTACACTGTAATCAGTAAAACTGGTGTTTGAAGATGATTGTAAAAACCATGACTGTGTATTTTGGATGGGCTGTATCGTGTGTGGATATATCTCGGTAAAATTACATTGAAAAGAAAAAAAGCAGGGACGCAAACAGATATTTGCAAATGAATGTTCTTATTGGCATTTTTCACAATTCCAAAATGTGGAATCAACCCAAGTGTCCTAAAATAGATGATGGATAAACAAAAAGGGGCCTGTATACCCAGTTGAGTATTAACTGTGAAAAGTAATGATGTTCCGATACACGCAACAATATGGATAAACACTGAACACACCATGTTGAGTAAAATAAGGACAAATATTTTATGATCTCATTGATGAAATAAATAGAATGTGCAAATTCATGGTCAGAAACTAGAACACAGGTTACCAGGGACCAGTGTGGGACCAAGAAATGGGAAGTTAGTCCTTAATTTTTTAGGATTTCTGTTCAGGGTGAAACAAATTTTTGGTAAAGAATGATTGTGATGGAAGTCCCAGAATGTGAATATAATTAAATTATATATTTGAATATGGCTAACTACATTCAAATATAGTTTGAATGAAAATACACTTTCATTACCTAATAATAGTTTTCATTCTTTTAAAGGAACTCATTCTTTCAGGATGAAATTTGTATAATTAGATAGTAAAATTCTATATTAAAGGAGGAATGTTTGCCTCTTTGGACAAGGTGTGTTTTTGAGGCTTGAGAGTGAATACCATTTAAAAAAATGAAATTTTTTTCATTTCAAATGTTGGAATTTGTTATTCTTGAACTATCATTTCCCTATCAAGGAGCTTCAAAATAAAAATATCAATTTTTCTTATAGAGGAAAGTTCTGATTTAATGTTCTGGGTTTTTTTGGACTGCTTTATTGAGTTTCTCCTCCTCAAGTGAATATTTTGGAGTTTGATTGTGTCTCTGCTTTCTAACTCAGTTAATTAAGAAAAAAATTACTTGCTTGTTTTTACTAGAAAAGTTATAGGTTCACACGAAACTCATGCAGAACAGAGTTCCCATACATCCAACCACTCACACATGCAGTTTTTCCTGTTATTAATGCTTTGCATCAGTGAGGTAACTTTGTTAAAATAGATGAAAGATATTATTATAAGGTACTACTAAATGTAGTCCATAGTTTACCTTAGAGCTCACTATTTGTGTAGCACACTCCTATAGTTTTTCTTTTTAAGTTTTATTCTAGTAACATGCATACCACTTAAAATTTGCCCTTGTAGTCACATTCAATATATAATTTTATTACATTATCTAATTACATTCTGAATCCTAAAATTTGAAACAAAAGAATAAATTTCATTTACATGAAATAGAAAAACAGTAACTTTAGAAAATAACCAATGTTGATTCTATAACTTTAAATCTTAATTATGAAAATACAAATCAAATGAATCTCAAATACTGTTCAGGTTTTTTTTTTTTAAAAAAAAGGACCCAGGCTTTCCATTTCTTAAAATGTATCCTATTTTTATTCAAGTTTACCAAATACAGGTAGAAATTCCAAAGTTTCATCCTATGAAATATTATTTGGTTTCTAAAGTAAGGAAGTGCTTTTTGTAGTAGAAATAATAATCCAATATGTAGTTTCAGCACAATAAACTCAGCAGACATCAGTTTTAGGACATGAAATAAAAGAAAACAGAAAGATGAAAAAATATCAAGGAGTAAACTGTGTTATAAAAGCAGAAAAAATAAATTTAAAAATTTTCTAAAATATGAAATTATTTTGAATAGGAAACAGGTAAATTTTTCCCTGACAATTAAAAGTAGTAACCGAAGGTGGAGTTATGCCTTTACAGTGTAAACTAAGAAGTGGAAACTTGAGTTAATACAAAAGATGTGGTTTTTTTTAAAAAAAAATTTTTTGTATTTTTTAAAAAAAAAAGAATAATTGTTTGTTCTATTTTGTAAGCTGTCAGAAGGCTATGTAACAGAAACAGAATGGCTTTCAAAAGGGAATTCATTAGGTTGCAAGTTCACAGTTCTAAAGCCATGAAAATGTCCAAATTAAGGCATTAGAAGTTATCTTCACTCAAGAAAGGCTGATGCCATCCAGAAAACTGTGTCAGCTGAGAAGGCAACGGGCTGGCATCTGCTGGAGTCTTTGGGTTTTGGACACCTATGTCCACTGGAAAAACACATGGCAGTGTCTACTAGCTTCCTCTGTTCATTTCCTAAAGCTCCCCGAGAGGCATTTTCTTCTTCATCCCCAAAGGGCTCTGACTGTGTGGGTCCTAAAACTTTTTCCAAAATGGTTCCTTCCTAAAGGGCTCCAGGAAGCAAGCTCTCCTTGAATGGGTGAAGACACATCACCATGGAAACCATCTAATCAAAAGTTACCACCCACAACTGGGTGGGTCACATCTCCATGGAGACAAGTAAAAAAGATCCCACCCAGCCATACTGAAGGAGGATTAATGGATGTGTTTTTTCTGGGGTACACAATAGATTCAAACTGGCATACTACTGACAAAAAGATGATTTCTTTACAAATTTTACATGAAAAAAAAAAAACCAACCGGGTATTCAATAGTTGTATAGAGTTTCTAATTTCTTAAAATGATATGAATATTTTCTTGGAAATTTTGAAATGTATCCACTCATTAATGGATATGATCTCATTTCATTTTGTTCTAAAAGGTGCATGTTTCTCACTACATTTTCTAAGTTATCAGAAGTTTAAATTATTGCCTTTTGAGAACAAGTGGAAGACTATCACTTAGCAATATGACAGAGCTGTTCTTTAAGTAGATGGAACACAGGAAACGTAATTTGTAAAGCCTTGTCAATCTAGTATGATACTTCAGAAATCCAGGGAGCTGTTTATTTTTATAGGAAAACAAAGGATCAGAGATATGAAACAATTTTCCAAAGGTCACGTTTCTCTGAGATGATATCATGTCTGGACCCGAAGTCTTTGGGGTCCAAAACCCTGAATCATGCTGCTAATCCTTCAGAAAATTTAAAGTAACTCTTTGGATTTAAAATATGACAGCAACAATAAGGAATGGGGAAGAAAGACCAGAACCTGTAATCCATGATTATATTACCTTTAAAGTTTTTAATTACCAATTTCTTGGCAGAGCCAATGCCAGGCTTAATACTTGCAAAACTGGACAGGTTTGTGGGAGTTTTAGTCAACTCATCTGTTTTGTGTTCTACAAGCACAGGGAATATTATCAAGCTTCTCATCTTAGTCTTTTTTTGCTCCTGAGAGGTAACAGCAGATGAGGAAGATGAGTCTTCTTTGAGCATTATCACCTCAAGTCTTAAAAATTTCCACAGAATGCGATTTCTCATTTAGACTTCTGGAAGATTTAAGAAGTTCAGATAAAGGAGAATGCTAAAGAGATGGAACAGATGAGCAAAGGAAAGCTTTAACACCTTAAGCCCCCTGTATATCGTCATTGTATACCACCTCCAGCCCTGGCTGCTAGTATAAATTTTTTCTTTAGTAGTATGCAGAAGTGAATGAAGAACTATCAGCAGTAGTTTTCTCCAGAAAAGATTTCACAAATGGTGAAATTTACTTAGAACATGAAAACCTAAGAGAACAAAAAAACATGAGAAAGCATGACATCAAAGAGGAAAATAAGAGCAAAAGAAAGAAGTCAATAAAACTGAAATAAAAAGCATGTCTCAGTATTAGAATGGTGGGACATGAAGAAGGCAAAAATGGGAAGTAAACACTATATAGTTACAGCAATAAAGAATGAAAAAGAATGATGGCCAAGGACTGATTAAAAAAGAAGAAAAAAGACAGAAATCAGAAATGTAAAATGAAGGAGAAAAGTATAAGTCAACCAAGGTTTACACAATTCACAACTTGCTACACCCATGCACAAAGCTACTTTAAGAAAAAGTACATAGTCATAAACAAAAGCAAAGAAATAATGAAGACACAGATATAGAAAAGCAAAAAATATATAATAGGTACGCAAGTAGAGAAACAAGTGAGAAACATTTGATTATTGTGCACCAATTTACTCCATGTTTAGTCATGTTTGTTTAGTATACATGAGTAAATAAAAGACACAGAGAGCTTCCTGCTTTCACAAAGTCAATATAAAAGAGCCAGAAAAATCTTGATAAGTGAACAAAGCAAGATTCAACATGAAAGAAAAACATAAAATTGCACACAGAACAAAAACAAAGTTAAAAGACAGTTTTAAAAAAGTGAAAAACTGTAGAGGCAATGAAAAAGAAAAGGGAATGTGAGACAAAACAGAAAAGCAAGAGAGAAAACTAAAGAAAGGCAAAATGAAATCACTCAGAGACAAGGAGGTAGAAATTATAAGAAAGGGATATGTGAAGGAAATGAGCAACTGAGAGAGAGGCAAGCAAAGCTCTGCATGGGCAAATGCACTGGAAGGTACAAAAACCCAAAAAGACAACTTAAAATACATAGAAAAAAATAAAGACAGGATCAAAGACAAAAAAAAAACTGGTCAAAGAAAGTCTGGAAATTACATGATTTGGCGTATAATTGGTAAAATAGGATAAAGTGAGCTAAAGGTATCGGGCATGGTAATCAAACAGTGAGAGAGATAGCAATTGAGCCTGGATCAGGTGGAAGTAGGAAAAATCAGTTTTTATCCAGATGAGGAAGGTGAGGGAAAGACAGAAAAACATTTTTTCAAAGTCATTCAAATCCTTGTCCCAAAAATCAAAGTTAGAAAAATCTGAAGACAAAGAGAGACAAAGCAGTAAGTGTGGGAAAGTAAAGAACAAAAAAAAAAGGAAAAAACCCAGAAAGGGTGGGGGCCGGTGGGGAACAGAAGAAAATGTATAGAGAGAAGAAAAGTTGAAACAGAATCAGAAATAGAATGATGAGATGTTCTGAGAAAGTCGTAGATTTAAAAGAGGAATAGAAGAGGCAATTAGCCCAGATAGTGGACACAAGATAGTATAAAGAAAAACAGAGAAAGTAAGTCAGAGAGATAAAATCACGGTACAAAATAGAGAAGAAAAGAGAAACCTTGGGGAAAAAAACATCAGAAGGAGGGACTTCCGGAGAAGATGGCAGTTTAGTAAGACGTGCGGGTCTTAGTTCCTCCTCCAGAACAGCTACTAGAGAAGTAGAAACGATTCAGAACAGCTCCCGGAGCCACAAAAGAGACCAAGAGGACAGCGTACCCCATTCTGGAACGGCTGACTACCTGGGAGAACCCTCTCTGGTGAGATCACCGAGGGGCACGGGCTTCCCCAGACCAGAGCGGCAGGCGGCCGGAGTCCCTCCCGCCCTCCTTCCCGGGCTGGCAGGGAGAATTGAACAGGTGATCCCCTCAAGCTGTGGCAGCTGGCATCCCCCCCCATGCATGGCCCCCCCCGGACCAGCTGGGAGAATTGGATCGGAGATCCCCAAACTGCGGAGAATGGCGACCGGGATCCCTTCCAAACATGTGGCTTCCCAGTCTGGCTGGGAACAGTGGATAGACACTTCCCCAAGCCACGGCGACTGGTGCCCCCCCCACCACGCTTGGCGCCATGGGCCGGCTGGGAAATTTGGACAGGCGTTCCCCCAAGCCGCGGAGACTGGCGACCCTCCCCACGCGCGGATACCTGGGGCGGCTGGGAGAGTCAGATTGGCACTCCCCCAAGCCGCTTTGGCTGGCAACCCCCCCCCTACAGCCAGAGTTTTCCAAAGTAAAAGGAGCCACAGCATCTTTTACTGGTGGGACCTGAAGACAGATGAGCACCATGAGCACCACCTACTGGGCAGGATAAGAAAAGCAGAGCTCAGAGATTTCACAGAAAAATCTTTCAAATTGTGGGGTCTTACACCCAGGGAAATCTGATTAAATGCCCAGACGCCAGCAGAAGATAATGGATCACGCTCAGAAAATTGAAAATATGGCCCAGTCAAAAGAACAAACCAATAGTTCAAATGAGATACAGGAGCTGAGACAACTAATGCTGAATATACGAACAGAAATGGAAAACCTCTTCAAAAACCAAATCGATAAATTGAGGGAGGACATGAAGAAGACATGGGCTGAACAAAAAGAAGAAATAGAAAAACTGAAAAAACAAATCACAGAACTTATGGGAGTGAAAGACAAAGTAGAAAAGCTGGAAAAAACAATGGATACCTACAATGGTAGATTTAAAGAGACAGAAGCTAGAAACAGAAACTATAGGGAAAAGAATGGAAAAATTTGAACATGGGATCAGGGAACTGAATGACAATATGAAGCGCACAAATATACGTGTTGTGGGTGTCCCAGAAGGAGAACAGAAGGGAAAAGGAGGAGAAAAACTAATGGAAAAAATTTTCACTGAAAATTTCCCAACTCTTATGAAAGACCTAAAATTACAGATCCAAGAAGTTCAGCACACCCCAAAGAGATTAGACCCAAATCGGCATTCTCCAAGACACTTACTAGTTAGAATGTCAGAGGTCAAAGAGAAAGAGAGGATCTTGAAAGCAGCAAGACCAAAACAATCCATCAAATACAAGGGAAACGTAATAAGACTATGTGTAGATTTCTCAGCAGAAACCATGGAAGCTAGAAGACAGTGGGATGATATATTTAAATTACTAAAAGAGAAAAACTGCCAGCCAAGACTCCTATATCCAGCAAAATTGTCCTTCAAAAATGAGGGAGAAATTAAAACATTCTCAGACAAAAAGTCACTGAGAGAATTTGTGACCAAGAGACCAGCTCTGCAAGAAATACTAAAGGGAGCACTAGAGTCAGATACAAAAAGACAGAAGAGAGAGGTATGGAGAAGAGTGTAGAAAGAAGGAAAGTCAGATATGATAAATATAATACAAAAGGCAAAATGGTAGAGGAAAATATTATCAAAACAGTAATAACACTAAATGTTAATGGACTAAATTCTCCAATCAAAACATAGACTGGCAGAATGGATTAAAAAACAGGATCCTTCTATATGCTGTCTACAGGAAACACATCTTAGACCCAAAGATAAACATAGGTTGAAAGTGAAAGGTTGGGAAAAGATATTTCATGCAAATAACAACCAGAAAAGAGCAGGAGTAGCTATACTAATATCCAACAAATTAGACTTCAAATGTAAAACAGTTAAAAGAGACAAAGAAGGACACTATCTACTAATAAAAGGAACAATTAAACAAGAAGACATAACAATCATAAATATTTATGCACCGAACCGGAATGCCCCAAAATACGTGAGGAATACACTGCAAACACTGAAAAGGGAAATAGACACATATACCATAATAGTTGGAGACTTCAATTCCCGACTCTCATCAACGGACAGAACATCTAGACAGAGGATCAATAAAGAAATAGAGAATCTGAATATTACTATAAAGGAGCTAGACTTAACAGACATTTATAGGATATTACATCCCACATCAGCAGGATACACCTTTTTCTCAAGTGCTCACAGATCATTCTCAAAGAGACCATATGCTGGGTCACAAAGCAAGTCTTAACAAATTTAAAAAGATTGAAATCATACACAACATTATCTCGGATCAAAAAGGAATAAAGTTGGAAATCAATAATAGACGGAGTGCCAGAAATTTCACAAATACGTGGAGGCTCAACAACAAATTCTTAAACAACGAGTGGGTCAAAGAAGAAATTGCAAGAGAAATTAGTAAATACCTCAAGGCGAATGAAAACGAAAACACAACATATCAAAACATATGGGATGCAGCAAAGGCAGTGCTAAGACGGAAATTTATTGCCCTAAATGCCTATATCAGAAAGGAAGAAAAGGCAAAAATTCAGGAATTAACTGTCCACTTGGAAGAACTGGAGAAAGAACAGCAAACTAACCCCAAAGCAAGCAAAAGGAGAGAAATAACAAAGATTAGAGCAGAAATAAATGAAATTGAAAACATGAAAACAATAGAGAAAATCAATATGACCAGAAGTTGGTTCTATGAGAAAATCAATAAGATTGATGGGCCCTTATCAAGATTGAGAAAAAGAAGAAGAGAGAGGATTCAAATAAGTAAGATCAGAAATGGAAGAGGAGACATAACCACTGACCTCACAGAAATAAAGGAGGAAATAACAGGATACTATGAACAACTTTACGCTAATAAATACAACAATTTAGATGAAATGGACGGGTTCCTGGAAACACATGAACAACCAACTTTTACTCAAGAAGAAATAGATGACCTCAACAAACAAATCACAAAAGAAGAAATTGAATCAGTCATTCAAAAGCTCCCTAAAAAGAAAAGTCCAGGACCAGACGGCTTCACATGTGAATTTTATCAAACATTCCAGAAAGAATTAGTACCAACTCTCGTTAAACTCTTCAAAAAAATCGAAGTGGAGGGAAAGCTACCTAATTCATTCTATGAAACCAACATCACCCTCATACCAAAACCAGGCAAAGATATTACAAAAAAAGAAAACTACAGGCCAATCTCTCTAATGAATATAGATGCAAAAATCCTCAACAAAACTCTAGCAAATTGAATCCAACAACACATTAAAAGAATTATACATCATGACCAAGTAGGATTCATCCCAGGTATGCAAGGATGGTTCAACATAAGAAAATCAATTAATGTAATACACCATTTCAACAAATCAAAGCAGAAAAATCACATGATCATCTCAATTGATGCAGAGAAGGCATTTGACAAGATTCAACATCCTTTCCTGTTGAAAACACTTCAAAAGATAGGAATACAAGGGAACTTCCTTAAAATGATAAAGGGAATATATGAAAAACCCACAGCTGATATCATCCTCAATGGGGAAAAATTGAAAACTTTCCCCCTAAGATCAGGAACAAGACAAGGATGCCCATTATCACCACTGTTATTCAACATCGTGTTGGAGGTTCTAGCCAGAGCAATAAGACATTGGAAAGGAAGAAGTAAAACTATCACTGTTTGCAGACGATATGATACTATACGTCGAAAACCTGGAAAAATCCACAGCAAAACTACTAGAACTAATAAATGAGTACAGCAAAGTAGCATGTTACAAGATTAAAATTAAAAATCTGTAGCATTTCTATACACTAGCAATGAACAAGCTTAGGGGGAAATCAAGAAACGAATCCCATTTACAATTGCAACTAAAAGAATAAAATACCTAGGAATAAATTTAACTAAAGAGACAAAAGACTTATACAAAGAAAACTACAAAAAACTGTTAAAAGAAATCACAGAAGACCTAAATAGATGGAAGGGCATACCGTGTTCATGGATTGGAAGACTAAATATAGTTAAGATGTCAATCCTACCTAAATTGATTTACAGATTCAATGCAATACCAATCAAAATCCCAACAACTTATTTTTCAGAAATAGAAAAACCAATAAACAAATTTATCTGGAAGGGCAGGGTGCCCCGAATTGCTACAATTATCTTGAGGAAAAAAACGAAGCTGGAGGTCTCACGCTGCCGGACTTTAAGGCATATTATGAAGCCACAGTGGTCAAAACAGCATGGTATTGGCATAAAGATAGATATATCGACCAATGGAATCAAATAGAGTGCTCAGATATAGACCCTCTCATCTATGGACATTTGATCTTTGATAAGGCAGTCAAGCCAACTCACCTGGGACAGAACAGTCTCTTCAATAAATGGTGCCTAGAGAACTGGATATCCCTATGCAAAAGAATGAAAGAAGACCCGTATCTCACACCCTATACGAAGGTTAACTCAAAATGGATCAAAGATCTAAACATTAGGTCTAAGACCATAAAACAGTTAGAGGAAAAATGTAGGGAGATATCTTATGAAACTTACAATTGGAGGTGGTTTTATGGACCTTAAACCTAAAGCAAGAGCACTGAAGAAAGAAATAAATAAATGGGAGCTCCTCAAAATTAAACACTTTTGTGCATCAAAGAACTTCATCAAGAAATTAGACAGCCTACACAATTGGAGGCAATATTTGGAAACGACATATCAGATAAAGTTCTAGTATCCAGAATTTATAAAGAGATTGTCCAACTCAACAACAAAAAGACAGCCAACCCAATTACAAAATGGGAAAAAGACTTGAACAGACACCTCTCAGAAGAGGAAATACAAATGGCCAAAAGGCAAATGAAGAGATGCTCAATGTCCCTGGCCATTAGAGAAATGCAAACCAAAACCACAATGAGATATCATCTCACACCCACCAGAATGACCATTATCAACAAAACAGAAAATGACAAGTGCTGGAGAGGATGCGGAGAAAGAGGCACACTTATCCACTGTTGGTGGGAATGTCAAATGGTGCAACCACTATGGAAGGCAATTTGGTGGTTCCTCAAAAAACTGAATATAGAATTGCCATACAACCCAGCAATACCATTGCTAGGTATCTACTCAAAGGACTTAAGGGCAAAGACACAAACAGACATTTGCACACCAATGTTTATAGCAGCATTATTTACAATTGCGAAGAGATGGAAACAGCCAAAATGTCCATCAACAGACGAGTGGCTAAGCAAACTGTGGTATATACATACGATGGAATATTAAGCAGCTTTAAGGCAAGATAAACTTATGAAGCATGTAATAACATGGATGGACCTAGAGAACATTATGCTGAGTGAGTCTAGCCAAAACCTAAAGGAAAAATACTGTATGGTCCCACTGATGTGAACCGACATTCGAGGATAAACTTGGAATATGTCAGTGGTAACAGAGACCAACAGGACTTAGAACCAGGGTAAGATAATGGGTAATTGGAGCTAAACGAATACAGACTGTGCAACAGGACTAGATACAAAACTCAAAAATGGACAGCACAATAATACCTAATTGTAAAGTAATCAAGTTAAAACACTGAATGAAGCTTCATCTGAGCTATAGGTTTTTTTTTTTTAACTATTATTATTATTTTTATTTTTTTCTCTATATTAACATTCTATACCTTTTTCTGTTGTTTTGCGAGTTCTTTTCCTAAATCGATGCAAATGTACTAAGAAATGATGATCATGCATCTATGTGATGATGTTAAGAATTACTGATTGCATATGTAGAATGGAATGATTTCTAAATGTTGTGTTAATTTCTTTTTTTCTTTAATTAATAAAAATAAAAAATAAAAAAAATAAAAACATCAGAAGGAGCAAGGCAATATGGAACAAAAACAGGGGGAAGCAGACTGAGAATGATAAACAGGAGTCAAATAAATGACTCATTTGAGTCATTCTCAAAGCAGGAGTCTTAGAGAAAGGTTATATGAATGATAGAAAGAAAGAGAAATAAAGAATAAGAGCATGAAATCAAGGAAGGTAGGGTAATGAGGTAAGGCTGGACAATGAGCACAACTAAGGTGTATAATAAATTAAGAGAAAAGGGGAAAAGTCACATAGATAAGAAATGAGGGCAAGGAAACAAGCAGAGAAAGGAAACTGAGGAAAATAGGAAGTCCAAAGCCAAAAAGATATTTAAGATTCTGAGAAAAGTAAATGTTCCTCGTAACTTAGGGAAAAAATATGAAGAGAAAAATGGATCAAATATAAGGAATAGGGAGGAAAAAGCAAATAAAAAAGCTAGTAAACAAAGATTGCAGAGTACATAGTAGCAATACTAAAAATCGTCAAAAGTAATGGAAGAGCTATGGATAAAATGAAAAAGAGATTCAGGCATTGGGGAGGAAAAAATAAGGATGTTTTTAAGATTAAATTATTTGAAAGGAAAGAAACAAAGAGGACAGTTCTCTATACTCAAACCCAACAAAGAAAATGATACAGAGCAGATGGGGGGGGGGGCGGTGACTGGAAAAGGCAGACCAAATGTAAAAGGAATATGGTAGAAAAAGCCTAAAAATAAGACAGTGATAAATTGAGGGGTAGGGGTATCAAAGGGTGACAGTGATACACATGAGAAATTGAATACAATAAAATTAAATTAACAGAGAGAAAAACCTTAAATATCTGGAAAAAAAGGTCAAATACAGCAATAAAAACACGTTAAAATAAAATAAAAATAAAACTCAGAGACAAAGTATCAGATGAAATGACACAAGATAAGGAAAAATCGGGGGCAAAGACAGTAAGAAAAAAAACTGAGAAAAAAAAAGACATATCCACAAAAAAGTTTTGGGAAAAAAATTCTCAAGTACAGACAGACAAAACTAAAAGAAACACAAACACGCTGCAGAGAAAGGTACAGGGTTAAGCATTGTCACAGATTCTGTAACTCTAACCCAACAGAATCCTTAACTGCAGAAAACAACACATTGCACTGATTTACCTCTAAGATTAAGGCATAATGGCCCAGTAGTGAACTCCAGACTGCCATAAACTGACCATAACAAGAGTACCAGCCTCCACAGAAGATGGAGGAAATACCTCAGTAATCACGGTTGACTAATCTACCCACTGCCTACCCATGATCTCGCGACAGAACTCAACCCACTTGCACTGTAAATTACTGGGTCAAAATTCTCATTACGACGACAGCGAGCAACCTACAACCGAAAATGCTCGTTTTCCAAGAAACGTGAGAAGGTGCTAGAGAGTTGTACAAAGAGAAACGATATTATACACTTGAAACATAATTAAACCTTTGTGAAAAAAAAAAACCAGAGAAATTAGGTTTGATGGTTGAAAATTCAACTGCCATGTAGTTCTTTAAACTAAAGTGATGAAATTACATGAGTGGAGAGCACTACAGACAGTGATCCTGCATGCATAAACCAACAGGCAAAGCTAGAAGAATCATATTTCTTAATCCACTATTTTTCTAAACAGTGCACAAAGGCTACCAAAAATTACAAACAATAATACACGGAAAAGTAACCAGCAGCCTACTTAATAAAATGTGCAAATTTAATGATTCTCTTTCTCATAGGAAAAACCATACTAGCTGGAATCTATTATTCTGCTGTAATTCTTCATAATTTTATTTAAATCAACCACAAAACAGGATGTAGATCCCAATAAATCTCTACCATTGTTAAACCCAACGTCTTTTCTAAATTCTTGAGGCCCTATAAATTTAAAAGAAAAATAAAGCTAATCCCATTTCTCTTGTTAATCCCACTTCAGTACATCATATAGTCTTACTGTTCCTCATTCACGCATCTTTAAAAATCTGTCACTGCTAGTCGCTCCATCTTGAGTTCCTCTTACCTAATGTTCAATATAAAATAATGTATTCATGAAGTCACAGTGGGCCAATGTCCCGCAAGTAGTCATCAGTAAATTCATATCTATCTTGCTTTTATATTAAAGACAAAATATCCATTTTTCCCCTTTTCCTTAACCATAACAGTTTTAAGCAAGACTTTTTGAACTGCCTTAAGAACCACCCTCCTTTATATTATAGGTAGTAATGATACTGTTTATAAATAACATAAAATGCCAATCACACTGTTAATTATGTCATTGCAGTTATTTCACTCAACCATGCCCACAACCTTCTGTGATGTATACTATAATTATTCCTATTCCACAGGTAAGAAACTGAAGTTCAGCATAATTAAGTAGCTCACCTTTTTCTACAGCCTGAGGGGAAAAAAAATCACCTGTGCTCATAGTGCAGCATTAAACATTAAACCCTTAGCCATAGTGCTCAAAAGGTACTTACAACAACAAACATATAATCCATAGTTTATGACATTCATGGGGACCTGAACTTTCTGTCTCATTTATCCCTACCTGTACCTTTAGCACTAGAATTGTAGAACAATGAATAATTTCTGACTGAAGTGAATCATTTGTAATCAACTTTAAAGAAGATGTAATTAAATATAAATACTGGTTGGTGCTCATAAGAGTGGAGAAAGGGCAGATTAAAAAATATTTGATCTTCAAATTCAGTCTACTCCAATTCAGTCTGACTATTAAATGTCTTGATAGTTAATATTAATGCTCATTAGCCAAGTTCAATTATAGAATACTTTAATGTCTTGGGTAATTGAAAGCCATAAAATCAAAGTTTTCTGGCAGGAAGAATTTAGCATATTGAATTAAAGAGCACAGACACCCCATATTTGTTTTCCAGGGATGTATAGAAGTGTTTCTGTTCTTGAAAAATTATGCCTAAATTTCAAACAACCCATACGACTTTCAGTGGACTAATGTAGTGCTTCAGATGCTGAACTTCATATCTCAAGTATGCAAGTCAAGAAATGAGCAACATTCTAGGACCTTTAACTTCTTACCTCAAAATCAAACAAACGCAAGAGTTTGACACCTTCCCCATCTTTACTCATAAATTTGTTGAGACGATGAAACTGACTCCTTCTCAATGGGGCTGACAGTCAGAGATAAGAGTAGAATATTAGATTAAAAATGTCTAAAAATGTACAAAGTGAGTATACTTTTTCTCTTGAGCAGTTAACAGATTTTGATAAGAAACAACATGACTGTGAACATGAAACAAATAGAGAATCTGGTATTCGTAGTTAAAATGGGCAGGAATATCATTTTTCTTTCCACATTATCTCAAAAATTTTCTGAAACCCCTACGGACTCTTTAACCTTCTTAGGTTATTCTATTGGAGTTTCTGTATCTGAGTATATATACTCCCATAAATAACCACATTGAATTGCCTGACATCTTCAAGGTGCCTTCCTTCTATGGTCCATGAAGTAAACTGGAACTGGATTATCAGTCTAATAGTAACAGGAAATTTTGATCTAAACATTTCTTAAAGACCCTCACAAACATACTCATCCATTATTCTTTCCTCTGTTCTCAAATAGTGGATTATTGGACCAGAAAGAATGAGATTTACCATGAATTAATTCTGCTCTCCATTTGACTTGGTATAGCCATGTGATTTACTGACGATTTTAGCCTTTAGCTTGACAGAAACGGTGTAGGAGTTGGTTAAGAGAATTATGATGTAAAAAAATTAACCCAAGGAAGAGTTTCTAAAAGAGTATTACATATAGTAGAAAAAATCTTGACTCATAAAATTCCTCAGGGATCATGGAAGCAGGCTGGAGAGAGGAATGGCAGTGGGCTTGGGGAAGATTTGAAATATTTCATTAGATAGATGACAGATCAATGAATAAATTCTCCTACTGTTCTCATGTTTCCTGCAAAATTATCAACGAAAGATGGTTTCACAGATGGTGATGCACATTTTCATAAGTTTGTACACAGTTTCTGGATATCTGTCCCATAATGACTTTTTACATTTTTTAAATGACATATTATTTATTTCAAAATAATATATGCATTCAGTGAATGTATAATAGAACTCGGTGGAATATAAAAAGAACTCACACACCTGAAAAGTACAATTTAATAGCTTTTTGACAGTTGCATATATACATGTAACCTACCTTCCAATGCAAACTCAGTTCTAGTTTGCAAGCTACCAGAACGTGGTATACCAGAAACACAGTGGCTTTTTAAAAGGGGGAATTTATTAAGTTGCAACTTTACACGTTCTAAAACAGTGAAAAGTCCTTATTAAAGTAAGGCTAGAGAAATGTCCAATCTAAGGCATCCAGGGAAAGGTACCTTGGTTCAAGAAGGCCGATGAAGTTCAGGATTTCACTCTCAACTAGAAGGGCACATGGGGAAGTCTGCTGGCTGCCTCCGCAGGCTTTCTGTTCTCATGAAGCTCCCCCAGGGGCATTTTCCTTCTTCATCTCCAAAGGTCTTTGGCTATATGGGCTCTAAAACTTTTTCCAAAATGCTTCCCTCTTAAAGGGCTCCAGTAAGCAACCCTTCCTTGAATGGGTGGAAACACAACTCCTTGGAAACTCTCTAATCAAAAGTTACCACCCACATTTGGGTGGGCCACATCTACATGGAAACTAATCAAAAAGATTCCAGCCAGCAATACTGAATGAGGATTTAAAAACTTGGCTTTTCTGGTGTACACAACTAAGATTCAAACCAGCACAAACAGTCTATCCCTTCAAAAAGTACCTAAGGCTTTTCCCGATCTTCATCTCAAGCTAGGAAACAACTGTTTTTAGCTTATTATTGTTTCTTTCTCTTTTTTTTTTTGCCAAGATTAATTTTGCCTTCATTGGGCTTAATTTACATTAAGTCATACTCATTGTACCTGCAAATAGTATTCCACTGTATCAATACAGTGAAATTTGTTCAGCAATTCTATATTTGATGGATAATAGGATTCTTTCCAATTGTAGGCTACTATGAATCAGAGTATCTATGTACAAGTATTTGTACAGTACCAATTTTTTTTTCTTGGATAAGTTCCTGGGTATAGAGTTGGTGGCCTTAAGTTTTATAATAAAATACCCATCTGTTTACCAAAGTGGCTGTCCCATTTGACATTCCCACCAATGGGACATGAGAGTTTCAGCTGCTCCATGTCATATCCTCACAGACACTTGACATTTTTTAATGGACTTAGTCACCCTAGGGGGTATACAGAAATAACCTTGTGGTTTTAATTTGCATTTCCCTAAGGATATTACGCATCTTTTAATATGCTTTTGGCCATTTCTTTATCTTCTTTTGCAAAGTATCAGTTCGATATTCCTTCCAGTTTAAAAACTTGAGGTTCCTTTCTTCATTAAAAGATCCTATTCATTTTTTTGACACACTCTGCAATGTTTCCAGTGGGTTATATAATTGAAGGAACTTAAGCATCTCACAAAATTAATACACAGAAGCTTTTCTCAAAGAAAATGAGTCAAGGCCAGAAGAAGGCAACATTTAGAAATTCTAGTTATCTCACTCGCAGAAGAAGCATTTCTCCAGGAACAGTAAATCATAAAGATCTATGTTATTCACATGATCTGTGATACAAGTTATAAGAATGGAATTTTTATGATGATAAAATATGCATAATATAAAATTTAACATTAGTAATACAATACATTGTCACAATGTTGTATAGCCACCATGACTATTTATACCCAGAATATGTTTATCACCCCCAAAGAAAATCTTGTACCCATAAAACAGTCAGTGCTTATCTCTCTTTACCCCCAGCATCTGCAAACTACTAATCGGCTTCATGTTTCTAGTGATTTGCCACTTTCAGATAATTCATATACAGTATACAGAATCCCGAAGTACTTGATCTTTTGCATAATTCTCCATTCAATTGGCTTAATGTTTTCAAGGTCCATCCATACTGTAGCACGTATCAGTTCTTCATTCCCTGTCATAGCTGAAAATTTTCATCTTGTATGAATTCCCCACATGTTGTTTATTTATCAGTTGATAGACATGTAAGCTATTTCTACCTTTGGACTGTTGTGAATAGTGTGCTGTGAATATTGATGTCTGAGTTTTTGTTTGAATATTGTTTTCAGTTCTTTGAGGAATATATCCAGAGGAGGAATTTCTGGATCATATAGTAATCATATGTTTAACTTTTTGAGGAGCGGCCAAACTGGTGTAGCATGATGGCGACATCATTTTACACTCCCACTGCCATTGTATCAGTTTCCAGCTCTTCTGCCTACTGAATAGCACTTGTCATTTTTTTCATTTGATTATAGCCATTATTACTGATGTGCATTGCCATCTCCTTGTGGTTTTATTTTTCATATCTCTAATAAAAACAATACTATACTTTTTTGCATGTACTTTTTGGTCACGTTTATATGCTATAAGCCTACTTATATTCCGTTGATATTTGATGTGTCTTTGAGAAATACCTATTCAAGGTCTCAGCCAATTTTTCAATTTGGTTGTCTTTTTCACTGTTGAACTGTAACAGTTCTTCATGTATTGTACACACTTGGCCCATGTATTGTACACACTTGACCCATATATTGTACACACTTGACTTAGATATATGGCATGCAAATAGTTTCTTATATGTATTGTCTTTGTTCTTTCTTTATACAAGTGACTGATGAGCAAAACTTAATTTTGGAGAAGGCTAATTAATATGTTTTTTCATTTGTTGCATGTGTTCATTTTTGCATGTGCAAAACATATGCAACAATTTCTAAGAATGCTATGCCAACATATCTAAGAATGCAATGCCAAATAAAGATATGTGGTTTTTGAATATTTTCTTCCCATCAGTAGGCTACTTTTTCACCTTCTTGACAAAATCTTTTGAAGCACAAAAGTATTCAATTTTAACGGGGTCCCATGTATCTGTTTTTCTTTAATTGCTTGACTTTTGGGTGTAAACTTAAGAAATGACCTCTTACCACAAGAAGTGGCATGGACTTGTGTATATCTCTGTCCTGTTGTTTGATGCAAGCAAAATGCACTGTAAGAGAGAATCAGTAGTTAGCTTTCCCAAACAACACCACTTTGCTCTAGACATCTGAGTCTACAATACCCACCCCTGGAACAGACACAAAATTAAACAGCATGATCCTCCTTTGCTTTTTACCCATATTTGTCATTTAGCTTTCATGTTTTGAGGTCTTACTAAAAGACTTTATTTTTACAGTTTGGTTTTCAAAAACACCAAGTATAACTCTGCATTGAGTGAAAAAGGTCTAACCTGGGGCCTGCAAACAGCCAGACTTGTCAAGCTGTCTGCCCAGGGGGAGCAGAGAGAATGAATGAAGTCCTGAAGCACACAACAACATGGATTAACCTTGACGACATTATGTTACTTGAAATAAGTCAAACAACAAAGGTCAAATATTTTATGATGTCTCTAATATGAATTAAATTATAATGTGTAAGCCCATAGTCATAAAATTTGCAGTACAGGTTACCAGAATAGAAATGAATGAGGCAGGAGAGCAGGGATGGGATTCTTAATATTTGCAGAATGTTTAACTAGGTTGACTTGAAATATTAGGAAAGCTAAAGGTAGTATTGGCACATTACTGTGAGTATAAACAACAGTGGAGAATGCTGGGGAAATGGGAACTTTACAATCAGGTATGCTACCAGAAAGATATCTGGAAGCTAAAACATTGGGAATGTATAACACAGTGAATCTTGTGGTAGACAATGTCTATGATTAACTGAACAAACATAAAAGTGTTCTTTCATGAACTAGAACAAATGTTTCACACAACCAAAGGAGTTAATAATACAGGGAAAACACATCTATTGCAAACTATGGACCAGAGTTAAAAGTGATGACTTACTATTCTTTCATTACCAGTAATAAATCTACCACACCAATACTGTAGGTGAGTAATAGGGGAAATCATGGATCTGGGAGGATTAGATTTTATTTATTATTATTATTATTATTTATTTTTCTGGAGTAAAGAAAATATCCTAAAATTATTCATGGCAAAGAATGCACACGTACCAATGGTACTATGAGTCACTGATTTGTATGGTTTGTATGGTATGTGAATATATCTCAATAAAATTGCATTAAAAATAAAGTAAATGAAAAATAAATAAGTAAATAAAAGAAATGAAATGACAATGACAATGAATTTATTAAAGCAATTCTAAAAAATAAAATTTAACAGGAATAACTTTAACCAAAAACATGAAAGACTAGGATACTGAAAAAAGTGTACAATGCTGGAAAGAATAAATAAGAACAACGTAAATGGAAAGACATCCTGTGCTATAGACTGGAAAAATTAATATCATTAAGATGGCACTATTATGCAAAGTATGCACAAAGTTCACGTAATCTCCTAAACATGCCAATGTCATTTTCCTCAGAAATGAAAAACTGTTGCCTAAATTATTTATGTAGTTACAAATCAAAAAGACTGTGCATGGGAAGGCAATGGTGGCTCAGCAGGCAGAGTTCTTGTCTGCCATGCCAGAGACTCGGGTTCAATTCCTAGTGCCTGCCCATGCGAAAAAAAAAAAGACTATTTACTATGCATGGACTATTTTTGGAAACTGACAAAAATATTCTGAACTAGATAATGTTGGCTGTTACCCTATAACATGAATGTACTAATACAACAGAAATGTACACCTTTAAATGTTTAAAATGACAAACTTTATATTATATGTAGAAAAAGAAAATGAAAGTTCAGTGAATAAAAAAACCTTGGACATCATGTAGAACTCACTATTAGTCTATGAATCACAACAATTATAGTAAAACTCAGGATGGGTAAAGAAGAATGCACCATTCCCAAACAAAGAGAAGAGATGAGCACAACTCCATTTAGAAGAACTAAATTGCAGAATAGAATAATATTTTACCTGGAGCAGATATTCTGTGCTATGAGAATGTGAAAGTCCACAACAGGTTCTGAGGCACTCAATGCAGGTGAAGTTAAGCCCATAATATTTCAGTAATATGTGGATGAAGACAATATAGGTGTTTTAAAAATGGATTTTTTTAACCAATTGTAAAAAGTATTTGAAACAGAAAATAGAAGACACAATGGATGTAACAAAATTCCTATTCTATGCAGAAAATATCCAGATAAAGTTAACAGAACCCATTATGTTTAAAGTGGGAATGTAGAGGAATACACTAGGGGTTTAAAGTAAATCATCTGATCTGGATTTTATAGGAACCCGCTGAGTGTTTCTCTAAAAAATATACAGCTGCTGTAAACAATTGTTCAAATTTGCCGGCTGCTGGAATGCAATATACCAGAAATGGAATGGCTGTTAATAAGGGGGATTTAATAAGTTGCTAGTTTACTGTTCTGAGGCCGAGAAAATGATCCAATTAAAACAAGTCTATAGAAATGTCCAATCGAAGGCATCCAGGGAAAGATACCTTGGTTTAAGAAGGCCAATGAGGCGGGCCGCGGTGGCTCAGCGGGCAAGAGTGCTTGCCTGCCGTGCCGGAGGACCCCGGTTCGATTCCCGGCCCCAGCCCATGTAAAAAACAAACAAACAAACAAAATATAATAAAACAAGAAAATGTTTAAAAATGTTTCCCTTCCTTCCATCCTTCCTTCCTTCTCTGTCTTTCCTTCCTTTCCTCCCTCTCTCTTTAAAAAAAAAAAAAAAAAAAAAAAAAAAAGAAGGCCAATGAAGTTCAGGGTCTCTCTCTCAAGTGAGGAGACACATGGCGAACATGGTCAGGGCTTCTCTCTCAGCTGAAAGGGCACATGGCCAACACAGTGTCATCTACAGCTTTCTCTCCTGGCTTCTTGTTTCATGGAGATCCCCAGGAGGCTTTTACCTTCTTCATCTCCAAAGGCCACTGGCTAGTGAACTCTCTGCTTCATGATGCTGCAGCATTCTCTCCTCTCTCTGAATCTCTCACATTCTCCAAAATGTTTCATCTTTTATAGGATTCCAGTAAACTAATCAAGCCCCACCCAAATGGGTGGAGACACATCTCTACCTAATCCAGCTTAGCAACCACTCTTGATTGAGCAACTTCTCCAGGGAGATGATCTAATTACAGTTTCAAATATACCATATTGAATAGGGATTATTCTGCCTCTACAAAATGGGATTTTGATTAAAACTTGGCTTTTCTAGGGTACACACAACTTTTCAAACCAGCACAACAACTTAACTAGTAATTTTAAAGTTGGGACTGTTGGGATTCTGCCATTTGTAAGCTATGTAATGAACAAACAGCATACCTGTAGAAAACAGAACCAGTGACATTAGAGCTTAGGATGTTTTTGAGTAGCTAGCCATATTTGTAATGGAATATACAGGGTACATTATAGGTGCATAAGAACTTTGCTAAAAAGATCCCATCATATTATTAGTATGAATGAATTGGAGCATGAGGATTGCAAATCAGGATGACTTTAGATTTCTTCTCCTAGATTCGGTGTACCCAACATGTCCATAATGACAACACACAATTGTGCAGTAAGATTGTATAGCAACTCACCACTAATGTACAGATGAATAGAAGTCCATTGGTTCTGTGGAGCCCAAGACATTTTTACAGCATAAGGTGGAAAGTTATATCAGCACAACATGAGAGTCAGGAAAATATCTTGAGTTTCATTAAAGCTCTGAAAATGGGGTAGAAGAATAATAATATAGTGAGGGCACCAAGCCAGAGCAGAGGAACACACCATACGTGCAGCATAGTACAAAATATTAGTAAGGAGAATTTAATGGGGAACAATACAGATTTGGAACTAAAATATAGGAGAACATCTGAAATGAGAGGAGAAAATCTTAGATGAAGAGGATGCAGCTGGAATTTAGAAGAATGTACCTGTTAGAAAAGAACTGTCAGGATAAAAACTGCACAGCATATGGAGGGAAATATCATCATGCTTCAAACTGAAATTTAAATAAATTCCATAACATTGAAAATGTTTCCATCATTAGAGATATAAAGGATCCACCATGCATGGATACCGGAATGTGGAATGGCAACAACAGATTTGGGGTCAGCAATCTTGGGAGTGGAAAATACCACGCACAATAAAAGTAGATTAAAAATTTATTGTGGGCTGTGCAATGGTGGCTCAGTGGCAGAATTCCTGCCTATCAGGGTACAAAGGTCAACATTTCAAAATCAGTAGTGTTTCTATACACTAATAATGAGCAATCTGAGGGGGAAATCAAGAAAAAAATCAATTTACAATAGGAACTAAAAGAATAAAATATTCAGGTATAAATTTTAATTAATGATAAAAGAGACCTATCCAAAGCAAATTGCAGAAAATTTCTAAAAGAACTCATGGAAGACCTAAAGAAATGGAAGGGCATACCATGTTCATGGACTGGAAGAATATATATTGTTAATACGTCAATTCAGCCCAAAGTGATTTATAGATTCAAAGTAATACCAATTGAAATCCCAAAAACTTACTTTGCATAAATAGAAAAAACAGCAACCAAATTTATTCGGAAGGGCAGGGTGCCCCAAATAGCAAAAAAAATCTTAAGAAAAATGAAGAGGGAGATCTCACACTACCTAACTTTAAAGAATATTACAGAGCTACAGTAGTCAAGATAGCATGGTACTGGCATAAAGATAGAAAGACTGACCAATGGAATCGATAGAGTGTTCAGATGCAGACATTTTCATCTATGGACAATTGATCTTTGATAAGGTAGTCAAGCCAACTCACCTGGGACAGAACAGTCTCTTCAATAAATAGTGCTTGGGGAGCTGGATATACATCATATACAAAAATTAAGTTAAAATGGATCAAAGACCTAAATATTAGAGCTAATACCATAGAATTTTTAGAAGAAAATGTAGAGAATTATCTGATAAAACCTGTCATAGGAGGCAGTTTGCTAGATATTACACCCAAAGCACAAGCACTGAAGAAAGAAATAGATAAGTGGGAATTCCTCAAAATTAAACACTTTTATACATCGAACAACTTTGCAAGAAAGTAAGAAGGCAGCCTACACAATGGGAGACAGTATTTGGAAGCTACATATCAGATAAAGGCTTGGTATCCAGAATATAAAAAGAGATTCTTCAACTCAACCACAAAAAGACAGACAACCCAATTTAAAAATGGGCAAAAGACATGAATAGATTCTTTTCAGAAGAGGAAATGCAAATGGCTAAAAAGCCACATGAAAAGATGCTGAACTTCCTTGGCTATTAGGGAAATGCAAATCAAAACTGCAATGAGATATGATCTCACACCCACTAGAATGGTCATTATCAAAAACAACAAACAACTACTGCTAGGGAGGGCTTGAAGAAAGTGAAGAAAGAGGCACACTTATCCACTGTTGAAATATAAAATGGTACAACTGCTATGGAATGCAGTTTGTCAGTTCCTCAAGAAGCTAAGTAGAGAACTAACATATGATCCATCCATCCCATTGCTAGATATCTATTCAGAGGACATGAGGGCAAGGACACAAACAGACATTTCCACATCTATGTTTATAGTAGCAATATTTGCAGTTGCCAAGAGATGGACAAAGTCCAAATGGTTATCAACAGATGAGTGGCTAAATGAACTGTGGTATATACATACAATGGAAAATTATGCAGTTGTAAGACAGGATAAAGACATGAAGCATCTGAAAAAAATGGATGGACTTTGAGAATATTATGCTGAGTGAAATTAGCCAGAAGCAAAAGATGAATAGTGTATGGTCTCACAGATATAAATTAACACTAATGAGTGAATTTGAAGAATAGAAGGTAAGAATACACATTACCAGGAGAGAAAAATAGGGTAGAGACTGTTCACCTGGTGCTGAAAGAATACAGATTTTGCAATAGGACTGACTGTAAAAATTCGTAAATGGATAGCACAAAACTGCCTGGCTGTAAGACAATAATGTAAGTAAATGGAATAAAGCCAAATGTGAGAAGGACAGAGGGAGAAGGGTCGGGGCATGTATGAAACCAGAAAGTAAGATAGGAAATAAAGACTGAGGCAATATAATTTAGAAAAGCCTACAGTGTACAATGATGGAGATTAAATGTACAAATTAAAAAGTGTTTTTGCATGAGGGAGAATAAAGTAATGTCAGTACTGCAGGGTGTTGAAAATAGATGGTGTCAGATCTCAGGAAAAGAATTTCACATATAAAAGGGACTTTTAGGCCCAGGACCCCTTGGCTTCTTTTGGCAGAACGAGATGTGGCAGCCAGATGAATGAAGTCATGCCGGCACTACACTCACCGGAAGGCAAATGAAGCCACACCAGATATGCCTGTTGTCAAGGACTGTTCCACCTTGATAGCCCGTGATGGTACATGCAGTTAAACATCAAAGGAGAGCAATGTGCCAGAACCTCAGCAACCAATCAGAGCGAAAGTCAACAAATGGACGGGGCCAAGATGGTGGCTTAGTGAGGGATTTAGTTTGTCCTCCAGAACAGCTAGTAAATAGCCAGGAACAGTAAGAACAAATGCTGGGCCAACATCAGTGACCAAACACACAGCATACCCCAGTCTGGACAAGCTGAACTAGTTATGGGACCACCCAAAACCATGAGTCCCCCAAGATACAGCAGCCAGCACCCCTCCCCACAGGCTGGTTCCCAGAGGAGAAAGGAAAGAGATTTCACTAGCAGCAGGGGCTGAGCTCAACCAAGTTCCAATTGAGGAATTAACTTAGCAAATTCTGACTACTAAAAATATGACCCCAACTCAGCTGAACCTCAGGTAAAACCTGAGGTTGATGTTTGTTGCCACAGCACAGAGGGGGCAGGGCTGATGGAAAAAGGATAAAAAAAAAAAAAGAGGTTTTTTGGAATCAGCAGCACAAAAAACTTGAAAAGGTCTGGACCCTGAAGGAAAAGAGGGACCCTGAAAGTAGAGACAGTTCAACTGGTGCTGAAAGAGGGATGAACGAAAAGAGGAAATCAAAAGTCTGAAAATACAAGTCACAGAGCTTATGGGAATAAAAGGCACAGGAGAAGATAGGAAAAAACAACGGAAACCTGCTATCTTAGTTTTCAAGAGGCAGAAGATAGGATTAGTGAGCCGGAGGATGGGACATCTGGAGATACACAGAGCAATGTGCCAACTTAAGCTCATCATTGGCAAACTGGAGGAATGAGGCTCCTGCCTTGAAAAGTTTTGTTTTTTTCTTTTCTTTGTTGTATATGTTTCTATGGCATAGCTGCTGTTTGGATACAGCTGCAGGCCTTCTCAGATGCCAAATGCCCCAGGCAAGGGCAGAATTAAGCTTGTCTGAGAGTTTCTCTGGAGGCTGTGCCTTCCCCAGGAGAGAAGTGGGACCCAGCCTAGGTGGATTACCTCCCTCAAGGAATTCAGACTGCAGGCTCGGAAAACTGAAGTGATTAAAGCCAGCCTGCAATCTCTCCTGTGTCTCAACAATGCCCCAGCAGGAAGAGTCTGCTGAAGTTTAAGGTACTGCATCATCTTATGCTGGTGGGACCCACAGGCATAAAAGTGCCACATAGTTGGCAGGGTAGGAAAAACACAGGGCCAGAGGCTTCATAAGAGAGCCTTTCAACCTGCTGGGTCTCATCATCCTCAGGGAAAACTGATGAAGGTGACTCCACCTAACAGGAGGCCAGTTTGGTCTGGGAAATACTGACTAGGGTCTATGATACTAAGTAGATCCTCCTAAGGGAAAAAAAGTGGGGCACCATACAAGCAGGGCAATAAACAAGAAAACAAGAACTGCAACATTCTAATCTGTTAAACAAAACCTAGGCTATGAGGTCTAGAATAAGCTAAACTAGAATGTGAAAGAACAGATAGCAACAAAATCATCCAGCAAGAAAATCCAAGGTTAAAAAAAAAGGGGGTGGGGGCGGGAAACAATCTCCAGAATAAACTAATAAAGGAAAATAGAAGCCTAGACACAAGCAAAAAAAATAACAAATCATACTAGGAAAATTGAAGATATGGCCCCATCAAAGGAACAAACCAACAATTTCAAATGAGATACAAGAGTTTGAATAATTAATTCAGAATCTTTGAAAGCACATGGAAAATCTCATCAAAAATCAAATCAACAAATTGAGGGAGGATATAAAGAATGCAAGGGATGAACATAAAAGAAGAAATCAAAAGTCTGAAAATACAAGTCACAGAACTTATGGGAATGAAAGGCATTCCCTTTCATTCTTATCTTAGTTTTCAAAAAGCAGAAGATAGGATTAGTGAACTGGAGGATGGGATGTCTGAAATCTGATAAACAAAAGAAAACATAGGGAAAAGAATGGAAAAATATGAGCAGGGACTCAGGGAATTGAATGACAACATGGAGCATGCAAACACATGTGTTTGGGTGTCCTAGAGGAGAAGAGAATGGAAAAGGAGGAGAAAAACTGGTGGAGAAAATTATCATTGAAAATTTCCAAGCACCTATGGAAGACCTAAAATTATTGATCCAAGTAGTGCAGCATACACCAAACAGAATAGATCCAAATAGACATATGTCAAGACACTTACAAATCTGAATGTCAGATGTCAAAGTGAAAGAGAGAATCTTGAAAGCAGCAAGAGAAAAGCAATCCATCCCATACAAGGGATGCACAATAAAACTATGCATAGATTTCTCAGGAGAAACCATGGAGGAGATAAGATGGTGGGATGCTATATTTAAGATACTAAAACAGAAGAACTGCCAACCAAGAATTCTACACCCAGCAAAACTGTCCTGCAAAAATGAGGGGGAAATTAAAACATTTTCAGACAAAAAAATCAGTGAGAGAGAATTTGCAACCAAGAGACAGGGGCTCTAAAAGAAATACTAAAAGGAACACTAGAGAACAGTTAGGAAAAGACAGGAGAGATAGGTGTGGAGAAGAGTGTAGAAATGAAGACTGTCAAAAACAGGTAAAGAAGAAAAAAATTGGATCTGTCAGATAAAATCCAAAAGGCAAAATGGTAGAAGAAAGTACTACCTTACAAAAATAACACTAAATGTTAATGGGTTAAACTCCCCAATCAAAGCATAGCTGGCAGAATGGATTAAAAAACAGGACCCATCTGTATGCTATCTACAAGAAATGGACCTTAGACCCAAGGATAAACATAGGCTGAAAGTGAAACACTGGGAAAAGATATTTCATACAAACAATGATCAGCAAAGAGCAGGAGTAGCTATACTAATATCCAACAAATTAGGCTTCAAATGTAAAGCAATTAAAAGAGACAATGAAGGACACTATATATTAACGAAAGGAACAATTCAACAAGAAGACATAACAATCATAAATATTTATGCACTAGGCTAGAGTGCTTCAAAATTCATGAGGCAAATACTGGAAAGAGAAATAGACACATCTACCATAATAGTTGGAGACTTTAGTTCCCCACTTCATCAATGGACAGAACATCTAGATGAGGATTAATTAAAAAACAAAGAATTTGAATAGAACAATAAATGAACTAGACTTAACAGACATTTATAGAACATTACACCCACAACAGAAGGATACACATTTTTCTCAAATGCTCATGGATCATTCTCAAGGATAGACCATGTGATGGGTCACAAAGCAAGTCCCAACAACTTCAAAGATTGAAATCATGCAAAACTCTCTCATATCATAAAAGAATGAAGTTGGAAATCAATAATAGGCAGAGTGTCAGAACATTCACAAATCTATGGAGGCTCAACAACACACTCTTAAACCAACAGAGGGTCATGGAAGAAATCATGACATATCAGTAACTATCTCAAGACAACTGAAAATGAAAATGCAACATATCAAAATTCATGGGATGCAGAACAGGCAGTGCTAAGAGCGAAATTTATTGCCTTAAATGCCTCTATCAACAAAGAAGGAAGAGCAAAAGCCAAGGAATTAACTGTCCACTTGGAAGAACGAGAACAAGAACAAGAACAGCAAACTAACCCCAAAGCAAACAAAAGGAATGAAATAACAAAGATTAGAGGAGGAATAAATGGAATACAGAACATGAAAACAATCAAGAAAATCAACAACACCAGAAGTTAGTTCTATGAGAAAATCAGTAAGATTGATGGACCCTTATGAAGTTGACAAAAAAGAAGACTGAAGATGCACATAAATAGAATCAGAAATGGAAGAGGAAACGCGGCCACTGACCCAACAGAAATAAAGGAGGTAATGAGAGGAGGATACTGTGAACAACTTTATAATAAACTAGACAATGTGGATGAAATAGACCACTTCCTAGAAATGTATGAACAACCAACACTGACACAGGAAGAAATGGATGACTTCAATGAACCAACTACAAATAAAGATTTAATTGGTCATTAAGAAGCTCCCAAGAAAGAAAAGTACAGTACCAGATGGATTCACATGTGAACTCTACCAATTATTCAAGAAAGAACTAGTACTAGTCCTACTCAAACTCCTCAAAAAAATTGAAGAGAAGGGAAGGCTACCTAACTCATTCTGTGAAGCCAATATCACCATCATACCAAAGCTAGACAAAGATACTACAGGAAAAGAAAATTATAGACCAATTTCTCTAATGAATACAGATGCAAAATCCTCAGCAAAATTCTTGCAAATCCAATCCAGCAGCACATCAAAAGAATTATAAACCTTGGCCAAGTAGGATTCATTCCAGGTACACAAGGATGTTCAACATAAGAAAATCAATTAATGTAATATGCCATATCAACAAATCAAAGCACAAAAACCATATGATCATCTTATTTGATGTAGAAAAGGTATTTGACAAAACTCAATACTCTTTCTTGTTGAAAACACTTCAAAGGATAGGAATAGAAGGAACTTTCTCAACATAATAAAGGGAATATATGAAAAACCCACAGTCAACATCATCCTCAATGGGGAAAAACTGAAAACTTTCCCTCTAAGATTGGGAACAAGACAAGGATGTTCACTATAACCATTGTTATTCAACATTATGTTGGAAGTTTTAGCCAGAGCAATTAGACAAGAAAAAGAAATACAAGGCATCAAAATTGGAAAGGAAGAAATAAAACCCTGTTGATACCATGTCAAAATCCCTAAAAAATCCACAGCAAAACTACAAAGTCAAATAAATGAGTACAGCAAAGTGGCAGTTTACAAGATCAACATTCAAAAATCTGTAGTGTTTCTATACACTAATAATGAGCAATCTGAGGGTGAAATCAGGAAAAAAAATTCCTTTTACAATGGCAACCAAAAGAACAAAATATTTATGAATAAATTTAACTAAGGATACAAAGACCTTTATAAAGAAAACTACAAGAAATTGCTAAAAGAAATCACAGAAGACCTAAATAAATGGAAGGGCATACTGCGTTCATGGATTGGAAGATGAAGTATAGTGAAGATGTCAGTTCTACCTAAATTGACTTGTAGATTCAATACAATACCAGTTAAATTCTCAAAAAAGAGAATCCATATCTCATACCCTATACAAAAATTAACTCAAAATAGATCAATGAGCTAAACATTAGATCTAAGACCATAAAACTTTTAGAAGAAAATGTAGGGAAATATCTTATAAATCTTATAATAGGAAGCAGATTCCTAGATCTTACACCCAAAGCATGAGCATTGAAGAAAGAAAGGAATTCATGGAAACTCCTCAAAAGTAAACACTTTGTGCATCAAAGAACTTTGTCAAGAAATTAAAATGACACACAATGGGAGACTGCATTTGAAAATGACATATCAGATAAGTTTCCAGTATGCAGAATTTATCAAGAGATTGTTCAACTCATCAATGAAAAGACAGAGAACCCAATTACAAAATGGGTAAAAGACATAAACACACACTTCTCAGAAGAGGAAATACAAGTAGTCAAAAAGCGTGTGAAAAGATGCTCAACTTCTTTCATTACTAGGGAAGTGCAAGTCAAAATCACAATGAGTTATCACCTCACACCCACCAGAATGGCCATTATCAATAAGAGAAAATAACAAGCGCTGGAGAGGATGTGGAGAAAGAAGCACACTTATCCACTGTTGATGAGAATGTCACATGGTACAACCACAGTGGAAGGCAATTTGACAGTTCATTAGGAAGCTCAGTATAGAATTACCATATATCTGGCAGACCCATTGCTCGGTATCTATTCAGCGGATATGAGGGCAGGGACACAAATGGACATTTGCACACCAATGTTTATAGCAGTGTTATTTACAGTTGCCAAGAGACAGAAACAGCCATCAACAAATGAGTGGCTAAACAAGTTGTAGTATATGCATATGATAGGATATTTTGCAGCTATACCACAGAATAAAGTTATGAATTATATGATAACATTGATGGACCTTGAGGACATTATGCTGCGTGATATTAGCCAGAAACAAAAGGACAAATACTGTATGGTCTCACTCATATGAACTGACATAAGTGAATGAATTTGGGGAATTTCAGTTAAGAACAGTGTAGTGGTTTGAAAGGATGCATGTCCACTAGAAAAGCCATGTTTTAATCAAAACCCTATTTCATAAAGGCAGAATAATCCCTATTCAATTCTATATGTTTGAAACTGTAATCAGATCATCTCCCTGCAGATATGATTTAATCAAGAGTGATTCTTAAACTGGATTAGATGATGACATGTCTCCACCCATTTGGGTAGGTCTTGATAAGTGCCTGGAGTCCTATAAAAGAGGAAACATTTGGAGAATGTAGGAGATTCAGAGAGAGCAGAGAATGCTGCAGCACCACAAAGCAGAGTCCATGAGAGTGTGATCTTGGAAGATGAAGAAGGAAAACACCTCCCGGGGAGCTTCATGAAACCGGAAGCCAGGAGAGAAAGCTAGTAGATGATGCCGCATTTGCCATGTGCCCTTCCAGCTGAGAGAGGAACCCTGACCATGTTTGCCATGTGTTCAGCTGAGAGATGAATCCCGACTGTATTTGCCATGTGCCCTGCCCTTCCAGCTGAGAGAGGAACCCTGACCGTGTCTGCCATGTGTTCAGCTGAGAGACGAGCCCCAACTGTATTTGCCATGTGCTCTTCCAGCTGAGAGAGGAACCCTGACCGTGTCTGCCATGTGTTCAGCTGAGAGACAAACCCCGACTGTGTTTGCCATGTGCCTTTTCACTTCAGAGAGAAATTCCGAACTTCATTGGCCTTCTTGAATCAAAACATCTTTCCCTGGATGGATGCCTTTGATTGGACATTTCTGTAGACATGTTTAATTGGGACATTTTCTCGGCCTTAGAACCGTAAACTCGCAACTCATTAAATTCCCCTTTTTAAAAGGCATTCTGTTTCTGGTATATTGCATTCTAGCAGCTAGCAAACTAGAACAAACAGAGAACATCAACAGATAGAAATAGGGTAGATATTGGGCGATTGGATCTGAAGGGATACAGTTTGTGCAACATGACAGACTACAACAATTCAGAAATAGAAAGCACAATACTACCTAACTGTAATGCAATAATGTTACTACACTGAATGAAGCTGCATGTGAGAATGACAGAGGGCTGAGGCACAAATGAAATCAGAAGGAAAGATAGATGATAAAGACTGAGATTGTATAAATCTAGGAATGCCTAGAGTGTACAATGATAGTGAGTAAATGTACAAAGTAAAAAATGTTTTTGCGCGAGTAAGAACAAAGAATGTCAATATTGCAGGGTGTTGAAAATGGATAGTCATTCATATTTTAAAAATACTTTAGCTTATGGGTGAGACTCAAGCAAAAAATGTTCATTTGGTTCAAAATTTATATCTTGACTAGTGCATTTCATAATATAACTAATATGGACAGTTCAAATGAATACCAGAAGCACATGGAACCTTGAGTAAGGCATGAGATTTTGTAGGTTTGTCCAGAGTGATGCTCCAATAAATCCCAGAGTGATTTGCAGAGCCCCTTGTAAGCATGGTAAGAAAGCAGGAAAATTCAACTTCTTCATGTGGAGAATTCCTGATATTCTTACAAGCAGTGGAGACAACCCAAGCAATAGGCCAAGCCCTCAATCTTGGGGTTTGTTCACATAAAATTTATCACTGCAAAGGATAGGGGAAAATCTACTTAAAATTAGGTCCAAGGGCCACCCCCATAAAACCTCTTTCATTGCTCAGATGTGGCCTCCCTCTTTCAGCTAACACACCAAGTAAACGCACTCCTCTGTCCCTCTATATGAGCGACATGGCTCCCAGGTGTGGACCTTCCTGGCAATGTGGGAAAGAAATCCTAGAATAAGCAGAGACTCAGCATCAAGGGATTGAGAAAACCTTCTTGATCAAAGGGGGAGGATCAAAATGAACAAAATAATGTGTCAATGGCTGAGAGATTCCAGAGTTGAGAGGTTATACTGGAGGTGATTTTATGCATTATTCAGGTATCGCATTTTTAGTTAAGGTGTAATGGAGAGGCTGGAGGGAACTGCCTGAAAATGTAGAGCTGTGTTCCAGTAACCATGTTTCTTGAAGATGATTGTATAATGATACAGCTTTCCCAACGTGACTGCGTGCTTGTGAAAACCTTGTGTCTTCTGCTACTTTTATCTATGTTATGGACAGATGAGTAAAACATATGGATTAAAAATAAATAAGTAATAGGGGGAACAAATGTTAAAATAAATTTAGTAGATTGAAATGCTAGTGATCAATGAAAGGGAGTGGCAAGGTGTATAGTAAAAGAATAAGTGTAAGAAAGGCTAAAATATATTGGGCATATGGAAATATTAGCAATCAATGAGAGGGAGCAGTAAGCAGAATGGTATATATGAGTTTTGTTCTTTTTTCTTTTTATTTCTTTTTCTGAATTGATGCAAATGTTCTAAGAAATTATCATGATGATGAATATATAACTATGTGATGTCATTGTAAATTATTGGTTATATACCAAGAACGGAATGCTCAGATATTAGGAATGTTCATGTTTGCATGATATGTCTAAAACAAATAAATAAAATTTTTTAAAAAGTCAACAAGCCCTGATCCAATTAAGAGACAGCACATCATCTAGCATGCATCCTCCCTTCCTGGTGTGTTTTTTCTTTTAAATGACGCAGCTCTCATAAAGAGACTCAAAGCCATCTCCTTTCATTTTGAAGGCTCCTGTGAGCTATTTTCTTTCCTTTCACTGGCTCCCACTTGCTTTTTCCTGTCATGTCAGGTTTTTCATGAAGTAGGCCTCTGAGTGTTGGCAAGGCCACATCAGAGTAACCTTGGAGGCACAGCCCCTAGGTCTCTGTGTGATGAGGTCCGGCCTGGGTTGCACCTTATCTAATCCAGCCTCACTGTGGGAAAGTTGTGCCTCTGCAGACTTTGAGCAGGCTAATTAATGCTCACTCTGTTCTCAAGAAAATTCTGTACCCCTACTCATTATGTCAAGTACATTCTCATGTACTGTACTGCTTTATCTAGATTTCTGTTGTTAAGCAGTATAAAATCAACTTGTGCTGGCTTCTCATGGTCATTGTCTTCAGTCAGTCAATGAACTACCTAGCCCTCCTTTCTCCTAAACTCTGTGTGTGTCATTTTTCAACCTCCCACTGTCCCTTCTGACCCTGTTTGGACAGTTGCTTGAGCTGGACTCGGCAACTGGTGCCCAAACAGGGACCTTATAGGGGAAGTCTTACAGTGTAAAGTAAGGAGATGCTTGAGGGACGTCCACTACAAATAGTACAAAGAACTACTAAGAGCTACAAAAAAGTAAGGAGTGAATTGGAGATATTTTAAGCTGGGTGTAAAACATGGGGTACTCAGGCCCAGCAGGAGGAAATTCTATAAATCTATGATGTCCACTAGAGGCACAAAATTTTCTCAGTCTCAGTTAAAAACTTTTCTTAGTCATGTACAGGATTGCTGCTCATGGTTTCTAGAAGAAGTTACAGTTAATCCTCAAACTTGGGCAGAAGTAGGAGAACAACTAAAAAGCAGATATGAGACTCTTGGTCTGCCTTTCTTGACTTATCCTGATTTAATTACATTTTCTATACAGGAAACATTGGCTAATTTATATCATGATATGCTTCCCTGAATGCAGGCCCACATCCTATGAGGCTGTGGTGACCTGGGGAAAAAGAGACTACTGAAATTGCAACAGGAAACTGGATTGTTCAATTATACTGGCCATTAAGATGGTCTTTGCAAACACTGAGCCAGCCATTACATGGAATTGACACGGTTAACACTGCCCAACAAAGTGTTAATATCTTATCTTGTAAAAGGCCAGGTGGTCAAACATAATGTCCATTACCCCTTATGTTCTGGACATAGATATAAATCTCTGGGGTAGAGACTTATTAGAGCAATGCGGAGCATATGCTAGCATTCCATTCTTGGCTACTGCAATAAACGGCATGATGAAAAGTGTGGATTACAATTCACTTCAGAGCCCCTCACAAATTTTTAATATTCAAGGGCAAAGTTCTTGCAAATGCCTCAGCTACCCAAATTTATAATTGAGCCCACCACTTACATAACACCCCAACCCATACCTTTAACTTGGAAAACAAATGAGGTTATGTGGGTTGAACAGTGGCCCTTTTTTAAAGAAAAGTTAGAGGCTCTAACTCAGTTAGTTCAAGAGCAGCTTAAAGCAGGATATACAGAAAAATCTCATAGTCCTTGGAATTCTCCAGCATTTTTTATAAAAATAAATCAGGAAAATGGAGAATGTTAACTGGTTTGAGAAAAGTTAATACTATAATTCAACCTATGGGGCTGTTACAACCTGGCTTGCCGACATCAATTATGAGTCCTAAAAGCTGGTTTATTGTTGTGTTAGATTTAAAAGATTGCTTCTTTGCCATAGCCTTAGCAGTGCAGGATAAAGAAAAATGCCTGTCCTTGGTGAGCTGCCTTTACATAAAAAATTCATATACACCTGAATTAGAAAATGTTCAATGGGAACAATGTCATGCCGAACAAAAGTGAGTACTCATTAATGGTTCCTATGGAATTATAATGGATTGGTGCCCTAAGGGGTATGCAATTCAGAATTGTAGATATAATTCAAAGTGTTTGGTCAACACTTTATTGGTTTAGTCTAAATAATTATTCACTGAGATTTATACCAATGCTACAAATAGACTCTTGCAGCACGGGATGGGAATGGTAGCCCCATCTCTCTTTGTTAACTCAGGTCCTCAACAAACAGCGATTTGGAAACTGGTCATGAGTTTAGCCCCTATTCATAAATATTCAAAAGACTTTAAAAAAGCGAAAATTCTTGTTAAAAATTATAATTTGATGTTTCAAATATGCATTAAAGTGTTTTAAGTATTTAACTTTATTCTAACAAATTTGATTTTGATGATAATTGTATGTGGTAATCATATTTGCTTAAAATAATGACAAACATAAAGGATGTATTTTTATGAATAGTTGAGAATAATTTTCTCCTAAGATAAAATGAATAGCTGTTACAAAATGAGAAGTATGTAAGAAAAAGCCTAAACTATTAAAATAAGTTGCTGAAAGTTTGTGACAATGGAAATTATGATAAAAATCATGAAAGATTTAAAGGACCTATCTATACATAACTTTAATATTAAGTAGTACAATAATTCAAGACTAAAATTTAGTTTTCTCTCTGTTAAAGTGACAAAATTTTCTTGGACTCAGACTGTCCTAAGAGAAAGTTATTAAAGTCTTTTCTAGGTAATCAGTGTAAAAAGCGGAGAGTCTGTGTTTTATCAAAATAAGTTATGTTAACTTTTATGATGTCCTTGGCAGTGTAAGAAAAATAAATCATTACACTGTCTGAAAAAGACTTACTAATTTTCTCCTGGGTATCATTACAGTGTTTGGAAAATGTTTCTTTTTTTGTCCCAAACCAGGTGGCTTAATGTATTAATCTAAAGTAATATTACTATAAATGAATCTTTTTCTGGCTAAATGATGTTCAAATCATGGGAATACCTAAAATTCTTTTAGCCAAAATATTTTAATGCTTTGTGTTGTATTTATATAAAATATATATATATGTATAAACTAAATTTATTCCAAATTAACTACGGCTTGCATCAGGAGCAGAACTGATTCTGAGGGCTGAATGCAAGGGAAAGATGCATTTGTGGAGTCTGTTCTGTTCACCTGATATTGCCATCGCATGCAAGTGATGTTGCTATCACGGACCTTGGCAAGAAACAGTTAAAAAGTACACTCTAGCTAGGAGGGCTGGCGATCCTCCCAGAAGGAGGTATACTTTTATAAAAATATGTAAGTCCCAGGAAGCTCCTGTCAGTCCCTAGCCAGTTGCCAGAGGACCCAACTGGGCCCAGTCATGTAAGCAAATTGGAATGTGGACACTATTGTGTGAAAATATCATAAAAACTGCATGTAAAAGTTTAAAATTACCAACTACAACAGATTCTCATTGCTGCATTCCTTCTCAATCCAATTACGGCAAATGGATGTCACTCATTTTGCAGAATTTGGTCATTTACTGTGGGCACATATTACTACTGACACTTACTCTGCTTTCATTTTTGCTACCTGACACTCTGGGGAAAGATCAACACATGTTTTTCGCGTTGCCTTGCTGCATTTTCAAACCAGCAACACTCAAAACAGATAGTGGCCCAGTAACACAAGTCATAGTTTTAAACAACTTTGTACACATTTTCTTATCTCTCACACCACAAGAATTCCACATAATCTGCAAAAACAAGCCATTATTAAACAAGCTCATCCTTTTAAATCAATTCTTGAAAAACTAAAAGGGGGAGAATACTGCACCTCCCTTCAACGAAGATTAGCTTTGGCCCTTTAGACTTTAATTTTTTTTTAATCTTATAAACTCCCTCACACCAGTTGAAAATCATTTCCAGAAGAACACCTACACATCCCACAGCCTTAATACAGAGGAAAGATTTACAGTCAGGTGAATGGAAGGGAACTGATCCTGCTTTAATGTGGGAGAAATGGTTATATTTGGGTTTTTCCAGAAGGTACAGAGTTACCATTTTGGGTCCCAGCACACTGTGTGAGACATGAATCTGGAGCAGCAGACTGAGCCATTGATAACACGGATGAAGGAGTGGACGCTCACCACCCAGAACCAGTGGAAATGCCACCACCAGCTAGTGACTAATACCTCTTCTGCACCTGCTGTAACATGGGAATAAATACAAAAAGTTACCCAAGATGCTTCCTCAATTTTACCATCAACTCGTCAACCTTCTACTCCAAAACTGTTTTTTATAGCTTGCTGTTCTTTGTTAACTCTTCAATTGGGCTTAGTTTCAGGAGCATGCCATTGGCCTTATGTTCCCATTCCTCCCATAGTATCTCCTGCTTCTTGGAATGAACCATCGATACCTGCTTTTGTAGATAACATCCAGCTTTTGGGAGGTCGGTCAGTGGGCTCCATTAAGTATGAACATGGAATAATCAACTATACAGGAAGTTCAGTATTTTGGCCTTTATGCTTTTCTTCTAGAAATGTTAATGGGTGCCTTTTAGTTGGTCAAGAATACCAGATGGCAGCTGGGGGAGCTCCACTTCTTAATTTTGCTAGTTCTGTGATTATGAGAAAATTGTTCAAGTGGTTAAAAAGACAGGATTTATGAATGACATCACTTGGATTCCTTACCAACACCACCATTTCCTTATTGTGCCAATAGCACCCATACTGTTCTTAACCAGCATCCTCCATGGGTTGAGTGTGCTCAACCCTTTGCCTCAGAACATAATATCAGCTTAAGCAGTGACACCTTCATGGTGCGAGATTGGCCACACAACTTAAATCATTTCTCTTCCCACTCCAACCCTCAGCAACTGGGGCGGGGGTTGTTGTAATATACTTACAACTGAAGATGGACATTTTCAAAAGGATCTTTGGAGATTAGTTGCAGCATCTTAGTCTATCCAACTGTCTTATCATGATAATAGTGGATTACGTAAAAAAGATAATTACTATGTTAAAAGAGAGAATTATTGTTGGAATTTATTTAATGTAACTGCATGTGTTAACCCTCCTTAGGTAGTCCTTGCTGGAAATGTAGTTGCAACATAACAAAATGGCATGCTTACTATTACTTGCTTTAACTGTAATTTAACAAATTGCTTATCTGTATGTAATGTTGACCAAGATATTCTTATACTTTGTCAGCCTGCTTTTGTCATACTGCCAATTAATTTCAGTGGTCTCTGGCACTATAATCCAGGACTACAAGTATTAAAAGAACTACACTCTGGACTTACTCATCCAAAAAGAGTAATAGGGTTAATAATAGCTGGTATATTATCTTTAGTAACTTTAATAACCACTACTACCATATCTGCCCTGGCCTTAAGTCAAAGTATTCAAAATGTTAATACTATTAATGATTTGGTCCACAATACTTCTATAGCCTTTCAAACTCAACTCAATTTACATACTAAATTTGATGCTGAACTAAATGCATTGTAATCTGCTGTGGTTCTGATTGGAGATCAACTCCAAGTGCTCAAATTTAAAGATGAGTTCTTAGGTCACCCAGAATATCACAACCTATGTTTAACTGCTCTACCCCATAATCAATCCAAGTGGAACTAAGGTCAAAATTATCTGGCTGGTTTGTGGTTCAATAACAATTGTGAGCCTTAACTGTCAACAATTATTCTTCTATTCTTGATAAACAAAAAAATACATGCTGATGTAATTAATCCTAAAGAATTTGCCAAAGGATTATCAGATGATTTGTGAGGCTATAATCCACTCAACATGCTAAAGCACTCTGCTATAGATATATAACTATTTTACTCTGCTGAATTATTCTTGGTTTTATTGTCTTCTCTCCAGTACTCTGGTGTGGATATCTCCAACTCCTCCAAAACTGAACAATGATTCATCAGCAACACTTAATTTTTAAAGTTATTATGAATGGGATTGCTCAAGAGATGCAATCTCAAAATCCACTAATGTAGCTAAAAACCTTTAAGAGGATTTACTATTAGCATAATGATGATATTAATTCTTCTCTTTTGTCTTTTATGCATTATCTGGAATTGCTTCCAAAGAAAGCAACATAAATCCAAATTTAGGACTGCTGCCTTGACCTCTGTCATGCTAATGCTACTAATATGAAGAGGGTATGATTGGATCCTCTCAGGGAGCATTGCCCCTCCCTCACCTGCACACCTCATACCACCCTGCTTGGCCTTGGTGGATGACTGGTTAGCCAATCATATAAGATGAGAGTTGGGGAGAAGTTGGGGTCCAGGTCAGGTTTTTCATGAAGTAGGCCTCTGGCTGCTGACAAGGCCACATCAGAGTAACTTTGGAGGCACTGCCCCTAAGTCTCCAGTGAAATTAGGTCTGGACCAGGTTGCACCTTATCTAATCTGATCTTACTGTGGGAAAGTTCTGCCTCTGCAGTTTCAAGCAAGCTAATTTATGTTCACTCTGTTCTCAAGAAAATTCTGTATCCCTTTTCATTATGTCAAGCACATTCTCATGTACAGCACTGCCTTATCTAGATTTCTGATATTAAACAGTATAAAATAAGCTTGCACTGGCTTCTCAGGGTCAGGCAGCGAACCACCTAGCCCCCACTTTCTCTTAAGCTCTGTGTGGCATTTTTTCTCAATCTCCCACTTCCCCTTCTGATGCTGTTTGATCAGTTGCTTGAGCTTGGACTTGGCATCCTCCCTTCAGTAAGTCTGTTAAGCTTTGGCTCACTGTCCTGTGCAGATTCCTTATCAACTCCAACCAAAGAGATGGTATATCAGAAAAAATATCATCAATGTAAGCTAATGAGTATAGTCAAAAGTAACCTTGTAATATGCTTCCACTGAAAGCAAGCAAGGCATTATGCCAAAATTAATTGTCAACAGGCTTGAAGACTGGGAAAGGGGTATGGACTCTGTGGAAGAAGAGGAAGGTGTTCTGATAGAGAATGTGGTGAAGGCATGTCTATACACTTAGTCTGGCTTTATGATACACGATAAAACTATTTAAAAGTGAACAGAGAGAAACAAGTGCTAGAGAAAATGCAGAGAAAGAGATGTACCTATTCACTATCAGCAGGGAAATGAGAGGTGCAGCCCCTTGGAGGGCAGTGTGGTGGTTCCACGGGGGGCTAGGAGTGGGGTTGCCATATGATCCTGAGACCCTGTTTCTCAGTTCATACGTGGAGGAGCTGAGTGTGGGGACATGGATGGAGAGTGTGGAGACACAGACGGACATTTGCACACTGGTGTTTCTGGCAGCATTCAGGATCCACAATGAATGGAGGTGGCCTAAAGATACAACTTCTGAGGAATAGAATGGGGAAAACTATGGCGTTTACAAACAATGGACTACTGAGTGGCCACAAGAATGAATGAAGTTGATTGTGAGGCATGGTAACTAAGTGAATGAAACTTAGCTGTTAGTTGAATGAAATGTCAGGAATGAAAAGACATATTATCATACCTTAATCATATGGTCTAACTATAGTACAAAAATTCCGTGAACTAAATTTGAAAACATGGGTTACCACATTGAGGCTTATTGTAAAGGGCCCTAGATTGTAAGCTCTTATAGCAGGCACATGTATTCTGGAGGTGCAACTGTCAATTCTAAATTCTGAGATGCTGAACTGTTGGTATATAACATGGTCTTTCCCAGAAACTTAGGGTATTTATATGATGCCTGACACTCAGAATTAGAGCTCTGAACCAATGAAAGTCAGCAGTAGCCCATATAGAAACTGTTTAAAAGTTGAAAAAGTGATCAGACATTGAGCAGAGATACTACTAAAGCTGATCTGGATAGGACCTGGGTATACCAGATGACTGGGTAAAGGGTGCTATCTTCCGTATTTTAAAATTTCAACTTCTCTGTGTTATGAAAGGTAGAAATGTTTATTTAGTGCAAAATTTTTATTGTGGGTCATGCATTACCTAATTTAACTTGTGTGGTCAGCTGAACACCATAACAACATGGAATCTTGAATAGTGAATGAGCCTGTGTTGGTTTGTCTAGGTTATTGTGATGCCCCAATAAATTTCAGGTTAATTTGAATAATTAATAAAGAAATATTTGCAAAGTCCTCTTGGGGGAATAGGGAGAAAGGGGTAAATATTCAAGTTCTCCATTTGGAGAATTTCTTATATTCTTGCAAGCAATGGGGACAACAATAGGGTGAGCTCTCAATCTTGGGGTTTTTTCATATCAAGGGTAAGCTAAGCCTACTTAAAATTAGGTCTAAGAGTCATCCCCAGAGACCCTCTTCTGTTGCTCATATGTGGCCGCTCTCTCAGCTGACACAGCAAGCAAATTCTCTGCCTTCCCCCTCTATGTGGGACATGACCCTCCCTGGCAATGTGGGATTGAAATCCTGGGATGAGATGGAACTAGGTATTAAGGTGTTGAGAAAACATTCTTGACCAAAAAAAGGAGAAAATGAGGCAGTGTCAGTGGCTGAGAGATTTTAAACAGTGTTAAGAGGTTATCATGCAGGTTATTCTTACACATTATATAGCTATCCCTCTTTTAGTTTATGATGTACGCATCAGAGTGGCTAGAGGGAAGTACCTGAAACTGTAGAGCTATGTTCCAGTAGCCAGATTTCTTGAAAATGATTGCATAATGATATAGTTTTTGCAATGTGACTGAGAAAAACCTTGTGTCTGATGCTCCTTTTTTCTAGAGTATGGACAGATGAATAAAAAATATGGAGAAAAAATAAATGAATAATAGGGAGAGCAAAAGTTAAAATAAGTTGAGTTGATTAAAATACTAGTGGTCAATGAGAGGTAGGAATAAGAGGTATGGCGTGTGTGAGTTTATTTTTTAATTTTCATTACTTTTGCTGGAGAGACGCAAATGTTCAAAAAAAATGATCATGGTGATGAATACACCACCAGGTGATGATATTGTGAGCCATGTATGCCATGTATAGAATTTCTGTATGTCAAGAATGTCTGTATGTTTGTTTGTTGTGTGAATAAGAATATTTTTAAAAAACACCAATGAAATTTATCCCTGCAAAGGATACACTAAGCCTACTTAAAATTAGGCTAAGAGTCAACCCCAGAGAACCTCTTTCACTGCTCACACGTGGCCTCTTTTTCTCAGCTGACATAGCAGGTGAACTCACAGTTAATCCTCCTGCATTATGTGGGACTTGATTTGCAGGGATGTAAATCTCCCTGACAACATGGAGCAGAAATCCTGGGATGAACCCAGGCCCAGCATTAAGGGATTGAGAAAACCTTCTTGACCAAATGGGGAAGAGAGAAATGAGACAAAACAAATTTTTCAGTGACTGAGATATTTCAAACAGAGTTGAGACATTATCCTGGAGGTTATTCTTATGCATTATATAGATATCCCCTTTTAATGGTACATTATATGCCAAAACTTATGGGATGTGGAAAGTTAGAACTAAGAGGGAAATTTAGAGCTCTAAATGCTTCTATTAAAAAAAGATAAAAGACATCAAATCAGAGATCTAACCTCACAACTTGAGGATAAATGGAAAGAAACCCAAACTGAACCCAAATGAGTGCAAGGAAGAAATAGCAAAGGCCAGAGGAGATAACTGAAATAGAGAAATAAAAAAACAATAGAGTCAACAAAGAAGGAATTAGCTCTTTGAAAAGATTAATAAAATCAAAACTTTTAAGGCTAGACTGACAAAGATTAATAAAATCAAACATTTTAAAGCTAGACTGACAAATAATAAAAAGGGAGGGTGCAAATAAATAAATTCAAAAATGAAAAGGAGGTTATCACTTCTGATCCCACAGAAGCAAAAAGAACTATAGGAAAATACCAACAAATTAGATGACCTAGGTGTAAGGGATAAATTCCTAGAAACACACAAAGTACCTGATCTGACCCAAGAAGAAAAAAGAAGACATCAATGGACAAAGCACAAGTAAAGATATTGAATTATTATTATTGCTATTTTATCTTTAATGATAATTATTCTGTCTTCAATAATAATAAAGAAATGGCCAGGACCACATGGTTTCACAGGTGAACTTTCTCAAATTTTCCACAAAATTTAACAAGAACTCTGCTCTAACCTTCCAAAAAATTAAAGCGGAGGGAACATTCCCTAAGTCAACCTATGAGGCTATCACCCTAAAAGCAAAGTCGGGTAAAGATAGGAAAGAAAAAAATGATAGACCAATACACCCTTTAAATTACGGATGAAAAAATCCTCAAACAAATTGTAGCAAACTGTAGCAACAATTGTAGCAAACAAATTGTAGCAAGTTAAAAGAATTATGTACCATGAACTTGTGAGATTTGTTTCAGGTTTGCAAGATTGGGTCAACATAGGAAAAGTAATTAATATAATATATCACATTAATAGAATGAAGGAATAAAACACATGATCATCTCAACTGATGAAGGGAAAGCATTTACCAAACCCAGTACCCCTTCTTCATTAAGACACTTAGAAACTAGGAATGGAAGGAAACCTCCTTGGTATGATAAACAGCACATATGAAAATCCCACAACTAAAATTATACACCATGGTGAAAGACTAAAAGTTTATCCTCTGAGATGAGAAACAAAGGATACCCATTATCACTACAAAAATCCAACATTGTACTGCGAGTTCTAGCCAGAGCAGTTAGACTGGAAAAAGGAATAACAAGCAACCAAATTTCAAATGAAGATGTAAAATATCCCTATTTGGAGATGACAGAATCACAAACTCATAAAATCCTGAAAACTCCACTAATGCTAAGAGTAAATAATATGAGTAAAATGAACTCTTTATTTTATGCATGATTTTTCTGTAAATGTTTTAACTTCCTAATAATTTTTAAGATGTTTGCATAAAGCTCAGTGAGAGGTATTCTAAGAGAACTGTTTTGCCTGGACAGGAAGTCATTTCTGACTGTTTAAACTGTAGGCTCAGAACATGGCAGTCTATAAACACGTCTCAGACAAGAATAAAATGATAACCTGTTGATTAAGTCCGCTTCAGATCTTGGAATTAATGGTTTTATGACTCAGCTATTTTTTTAATATTTATGATTTAAAAAGTGAAAGACTGGAAATTGTTTTAATTATAAGTGAAGATCTGAGAGTATATTCCAGACCACCTCTACCCCTAAGTTTATCCCACCAATTGAAGCCATTGAGCCCATCATTCAATCACTAATCAAAGACATGCAGGTATGTTCACAGCACCAAAGTGATGGGGGTGGAATTAGTGTGCTACTTTCCCAAGAATTAATAACAGCTTGGGAAAATAGGTGTCGTATATGGCACTCCACATGTTACCAAACTGGGGTTCTCTGCATGTTCAGTTTGGAGGACTTCAACAACACGTACAAATCATGCCAAGCATTGGGTGGTTTTAACATCATTATCTTCCACATGAAATTGATAGAACATGTTTTAGTTTGCAAACTGCCGGAATATGATATATCAGAAACAGAACAACTTTTAAAAAGGAGTATTTATTAAAAAGTTCTAAGGTCGTGAATATACCCAAATTAAAGACAAGGCTATGAAAATCTCCAAATTAAGGCACCAAGAAGAGGTTATCTTCACTCAAGAAAGGCTGATGAAGTTCAGGGTTTAACTCTTTATCAACCACCCTCATCATTATGTTATACAGCCCCTTGTTTCATCCTCCATCTTTTCTTCTACTGATAAATATGACCCTAAAGCTCCTGTTCCCACTGTACTCACATACAATATTCAGCACTATTTACACAAACAATGCTGATATCACCTTTAGGCATTTTCAAACAATTACATTCAACTTAATTTTAAAATTCTGCACAAATTAGACATCAGTTCCCCATTCTTTGTCCTCATTCTTTTGGTAACCTATATTCTACATATTCACTAAATGAGTTTGCTTATTCTATTTAGTTCCTACTAGTGAGGTCATACAATATTGTATCTACCTTATTACACTGAAAAAAAAATGCCTTGAGATTCTTACATGTTGTTGCTTGTATTTGGACTTCCTTTTTTGACTGGATAACATTCTATTTTGTGTTTAGATACCAGATTTTGTTTAGCCATTCATCAATTGATGGACACCAGGGTTGTTTCATCTTTCAGCAATTGTGAGTAATATTGCTGTAAAAATCAATGTGAAATGTCTGCCCATGCCCCTGCTTTCTGTTCTTGTGAATACATATGTAGTAGCAGGATTGCCAATTATATGGCAGTTCTACACTTGGTTTCCTGAGGAACTGACAAACTTTTCTCCACAATGACTATACTATTTTATATTCCCACCAGCAGTGAATAATTGTTACTGTCTCTGCACATCCTCTCCAACACGTGTAATTTATTTCTAATAATGGCCATTCTAGAAGTAATGGAATAACATATCATGATGGTATTGATTTGCATTTCCCTAATAGCTAGTGAAGCAGAGAATCATTTCATGCACTAGTTTCCTATTTTCATTTCCTTTTTGGAAAAATGTCTAATCATGTCTTTTATCAATTTTTAAATTGGTTGTTCATATTTTTATTATTGAGTTGTAGGGTATTATCCTGGATATTAAAACCTTCTTGAATATGTGGTTTCCAAATATTTTCTCTCATTGAGTAGGCTGCATTTTCACCTCATTAATAAGGCCCTTTAATGCACAGAAGTATTCCATTTTGAGGTGGTCCCATTTACCATTTATCTATTTTTTTCTTTCATTGCTTGTGCTTTGGGTAAAAGGCCTAAGAACTCACTGTCAACCACAGGATGCTCCCGGATGCTCCCTACATTTTCTTGTAGGAATTCTATGCTACAGGCTCTTATTCTTAGGTCTTTGATCTATTTGAGTTAAGTGTGTATAAGGTATGAAATAGAGGTCTTCTAACACTCTTTTGGATATGAATATCCACATTCTAGCACCATTTGTTGAATAGACTGTTTTGTTCTCAGTTGAGACAACTTGGAAGCCTTGTCAAAAGTGTGAGGGTCTATATTTGACACTTCAATTCCATTGAACTCACAGTTCAATTCCATTAATCAATATGCCTATCTTTGTGCCAACACCATGCTGTTTTTACTGCTGTAGCATTACAATACACTTTAAAGTCAGAAGTGTTTGTCCCCCAAATTTGCCCTTCTTTTTAAAAATCTCCTTGGCTCTTCAGGGCCCCTTAACAATCCTCATTTTCAATTTGGGTGCCTTTTACTTCTCTCTCTTCCCTAATAGCTCTAGCTAGAGCTTCTAGGACAATGTTGAATAACAGTGGAGACAGTGGGAATTCTTTGCATTCTTTCCAATCTTTGAGGGAAAGTTTTCAGTCTCTCATCTTTGGGTATGATGTGAAAGGTGGATTTTTAAATATGCCCATTATCATTTTGAGGAAGTTCGCTTTTACTTCTGTCTTTCAAACTGTTTTAATCAAGAAAGGATGCTGACGTATAAGCTTTTGAGAATCAATTCTCCATCCTGTAAAACATCCCAAGGATTCCTGTGGCCAATGAATCATTACTAAACATGACACAAGCAGAAGCTTAAAGTGGTTGTGGATCTCTTACTACACTGAGACTACCAACAGGCCTACATCTCAGTTCCGAGAGTTTTTGGAGGTAAAATGTTTGTTCCTCATGGAGAGGTCCAGCCAAAAACCAGTATCAACCACAAGGCATGTGAGTGAGGGAGGCAGAAGAAAGGGTGCTGAATTTTGTCAAACAAAAATTTTTTTTTGACAATTTGGGTGAAGATGTTGTTTTTCCCCTTTGATTTTTCAATGTAGTGTATTACATTAATTGATTTTCTTGTGTTAAGCCACCTTGCATATCTGGAATAAAACCTTCTCAATGATAGTGACAAATCCTTTCAATGGGCTTTGGTTTCAATTCACATATATTTCCTTGAATATTTTGCATTTCAATATTCATTAGAAAGATTGTCTTTTTTGTAGTTGTCTTTATCTAGCTTTGTTATTAGGGTACTGTTGACTTCACAGAATGAGTTACCTAGAGTTCCATATTTTTCAAGTTTTTGGAAGATTTTGAGCACAATTGGTATGAAGCATTCTGGAAATGATTGAAAAATTCATCCATAAGGCCATCTTGTCCTGGAGTAGTTTTTCATGACAAATTCAATCTCTTCTGATTGGTTTAAGGCCTTTTATTTCTTCTTGAGTCAGTAAAACTTATTCCTGTGCTTTTAGGAGATTGTTCATTTTATCTTATTTAATTTGCTACCATATCATTCTTCATACTGTCCTCTTATGATCTTTTTCGTTTCCATAAGGCCATGGAAATAGCACTGATTTTATTTGCATCTTTTCTCTTTGTTTATTGTCTTCTGATTTTATTCACATCTTTTCTGATTTTGTTTGTGTTCTAGTTTGCTAGCTGCTGCAATGCAATATACCAGAAATGGAATGGCTTTGAAAAAGGGGGATTTAGTAGTTCTAAGGCTGAGATAATATCCCAGTTTAAAGCAAGCCTATAGAAATGTACAATCTAAGGCCTCTAGGGAAAGATACCTTGATTCAAGAAGGCCGATTGAAGTTCAGGGTTTCTCTCTGAAGTGGAAGGGCACATGGCGAACACAGCCAGAGTTTCTCTCTCATCTGGAAAGGCAGATGGTGAACACAGTCAGGGTTCCTCTCTCATCTGGAAGGGCACATGGCAAACAGAGCATCATCTGCTAGCTTCTTCTCCCGGCTTCCTGTTTCATGAAGCTCCCCAGGAGGCATTTTCCTTCTTCATCTCCAAAGGTCACTGGTTGGTGGACTCTGCTTCTCGTGGCTATGTCTCTGAATATGTCTCTGCTGTCTCTGAATCTCTCATTCTCCAAAATGTTTCCTCTTTTATAGGACTCCAGAAACTCATCAAGACCCACCCAAATGGGTGGAGACATGCCTCTACTTAGTCCAGTTTAACAACCACTCTGGATTAAATCTCATCTCCAGGGAGATGATCTCATTACAGTTTCAAACATACAGTATTGAATAGGGATTAGAAGAAGGAGCTGCCTTTAAAAAAGGGAATTAAGATTAAAACATGGCTTTTCTAGGGTACATACATCATATCAAACCAGCACACTTTGCATCTTTTCTCTTTTGTTTACTGCCTTCTAACGATGGGTTTGTCAATTTTAGTGACAGTCTCAAAAAACCAACTGTGAGGGTTAGGTTCTGGTGTTAACATGGCTAGGTAATTATGTCCAGTTGACTGGTCAGGAAAGCACTGGCCTGACCATTGCTGCCAGGATATTTTGTGGCTAGCTGATAAATCAGAAGGCTGGCATATTACATCATCTGTAAATTGATTGCACACGTGACTAATTACATCTGCAATCAGCTAAGGCATTATCTCCAACCGATGAGATAATCCAGTCAATTGAAGACTTTTACGGCAGAAGAGAAGCTTTTTCACTGCTCTTTCATCCAGTGAGCCTCTCCTCTAGGAGTTTGTCCAGGAGTGGCTAGGGGTGACTGTCCTTCCCCAGACATCCCAGCTTCACCACTTTCCCTACAGATTTTGGACTCTTCCATTCCCATGGTTCTATGAGACAACTTTACATATCTCATGTTTACAGATATCTCCTGTAGGTTCTGTTTATCCGAAGAACCCTGATTATAGAGCTTAATAGCAGGGTAGTTCTAGAGAAACAGAATCTTAAAACAGGTTATTGTATTTGTGAAGTCCCCTTGGGGGAATGGGAAAAAAGGGGGGGAAATTCAACTTCCGCATCTGGAGAATTCCCAATATTCTCACAAGCAGTGATTGTACCAACAACTCAATAGGCCAAGCCCTCAATCTTGGGATTTGCCCCTAAGAAACTTATCTGTCCAAAGGATAGGCTAAGCATACTTAAAATTAAGTCTGAGGCACCCCAAGAGAACCTCTTCTGTTGCTCAGATGTGGCCCCTCTGTCCCTAAGCCAACATGGCAAGCAAACTCACTGCCCTCCCTGTCTACATGGGGCATAACTCCTAGGGGTATAAACCTCCCTGGCAATGTGGGACAGAAATCCTGGGAAGAGCTGGGACCCAGCATTAGGGATTGAGAAAACCTACTCAACCAAAAGGGGGAGGAAAGAAATGAGGCAAAATAAAGCGTCAATGGCTGAGAGATTTCAGAGTCAAGATGTTATCCTGGAGGTTATTCTTATGCATTATGTAGATATCCCTTTTTTATGGTGTATTAGAGTGGCTAGAGGGAAGTACCTGAAATTGTAGAGCTGTGTTCCAGCTCTTGTTCCTTGAAGATGGTTGTCTAATGAGAAAAAGCAGCTGTGAAAATTTTGTGTCTGATACTCCTTTTATCTAGGGTATGGACTGATGAGTAAAAAATGTGGATAAAAATAAATGATAGGGGCAGCAAAGGTTAAAATAAATTGGGTAGATGGAAATGCCAGTGGTCATGAGAGGGAGGGGTAAGGAATAAGGTATGTATGAGTTTTTTCTTTTTCTTTCTTTTTCTGGAGTGACACAAGGGTTCAAAAAATGATCATGGTGATGCATTCACAAGTATGCAAAGATAGTATAAGCCATTGATTGTACACCATATATGGAATGTTTCTATGTTGTTTTCTGAATAAAAATACCTTTTTAAAAAAATATTGGGACAGTAGGCAAGAAAATATCATCAAAGTTAGAATAAGGCCACTGGAACACAGCTCTACAGTTTCAGGCACTTTCCTCTAGCTGTTCCAAAACATCATAAAAAGGGGATATCTAGAAAGTATTAAGTAAGTTGCTCTCTAAGTGTAGAGAGTAATTTAATTGGAGATGAGAATCCAACTTGGATGTGTACATGGACTGTAAGAGTATGCCAATAGTACAGACAAATTCCTCAAATAAGTATAGAATATAATATAACTGTAGTTAGAGTGCAGGGAAGTGCAGCATGTGTTTAGGGAAACTTGCCTTGGGTTTAGAGAACTCACTGTGAATGAAAACCCAGTCAGCAATTTGCAGTGGAAACATAGGGCATAGCATAATGTGTAGTGTTGGGACTGAAGGGAGGTGACAGGGAGTTAAGAGGGAAGATAAGATACAGATACAGTTACAGCTGGGACCATGTAGGACTCTGAGCTCTAATGGAGCCTCAAAGACCCCAAAAGTTGTTAGGGCTGGGAGGCAAAGAAAGTAACAAAAGTGTAACTAAAGAACTTTAGGGAAGGAGGAAGCACCGGCTGAACCATCTGCTTCCTTGTATCCTGATGAGTCAAAAGTTACACACGTTTCCCAAGGCCTCCTTCAGCCCTGGACTCAAGCGGCTTTGCAGCACTTTAGTGTTTTCAGGACATCAGGTGCCTATTCCCACAGAGACAGCTTTGCTATATCTCTGCAGTGGGCATGGGAAGCCTGTCTCATCTGCGCCCGAGAGTGTAGCATGTACCTAAAACATCTACCATGAATGAAAATATTTTCATCACTACAGAGGAACCTACTAGAAAGACGAAAGAACCAGCCATGTCTTGGCGTGAATGTAGACAAGATTACAAGTACTGAATTTCAAAGTAAAAAAGCACACAAACAGATAAGTAAACAGAGTAGTACGTAAGACAGTGCATAACATGTGAATACATCACCATGGATGTAGGATAGCCTACTACAGGGAAAATAGGGTGGCCTGTAAAAGAAAGAATTCACAAGGGATGTAACAAACCTGCAGATAGAGATAAGCACAGCCCACAATACTCACAAGAGAGAATGGAGAATCACACTACAAAAGGAAAGGAAGTGGGCAGGCCACAGTGGCTCAGTAGGCAGAGTTCTCTCCTGCCACACCAGAGACCTGGGTTCAATTCCCAGAGCCAGCCCATGCAAAAAGTAAAAAAAAAGAAAAAAAAAAGGGAAGGAGCTCATCTGAGGTGTAAATGATCACACCAGTTTCTATAGGAACTCACCTACTTCAAGATGGGAATGTACTGAAGCATACCACATATGTGCAGGAGCATACCAGGAAGGTAGGCCATTTCACTGCGGATGTAAAAGAATCTGCCAGACTTATAAAAGTAATTAAGTGAAGCACACCATGAGTACAGTGGAAAATTCCTGTGGTACTGGCCCTGAAGGTTTGCAGAGATGAATGGGAAAAAAGTGCTAGTGTTTCAGATGAAATTGCATGGTATGAAGGATCACGCAATGTCAGTGTGCATCTATTGGTATTTATCAGTGTCAATTCATCCTTTTGTGCGGAAAAGGAAAAGTCAATCATCAGATTTATATGCAAGAGGCCCTAATAGGACGAAGCTGTGGCTGACGAAGAGTCACCACCCCTGTCCCCTTGCCTACCCCTCCTTCCACAGTTCCTCCTGCACAGCAACCCTATTCCACCACTGCCACCTGCCCCCGGACGCTGCCATGGCCCCTCACCAGCACTCTTTCTCTCCTGCGACCCCTGCTGCACCATCCCCTTGCCACACCAGCCACCAAAGTCTCAACCATGTAATGAACCCAACTCCCCCAAACACTGCCGGGAGCTCGTCAAGGATGCCAGTGGACTGAGAGTGGACTAAAAGTGACTCACACCATTTGGCTTCTTACACACAGAAAGAAAGTAGAAAACATCATTGGGAAGAAAGGGAAGTCGGTTAAGAAAATCTGTGAAGAAAATGATGCAGAACAACATCACAGATGCGAACTGTCCCAAGAGACTCATCCCTCTGATGGGCTCTAACAATGCCATTTTTAAGGTCTTCACCATGATCATAGACAAACTGGAAGAAGATGTCAACTACTCCATGCCCAACAGCACCATCGCCAGCAGGAAGGTGGTGTCGGCCACCCAGTGTGGCTCTCTGATTAGGAAAGGAGGGTGTAAGATCCTCAACAGTACTGGGGCCAAGTCCAGGTGGAGGGGACGTGCTACCCAGCTTCACCATGTGGGCCATCACTATTGCTGGCTGCTGCAGTCCAGGATTGAGGTTGTCGACCAGATCTGCCTGGTCATGCTAGAGACACTCACACAGTCTCCACAAGGGAGAGTCATGACCATTTTGCCCATGCCAGCCAATTCTCCAGTCTTCCTTGTGGGCCATACTGTCAACTACCCCCACACCACCTGTAGAGACCACCTCTAGATGCCTATGCAAGGAGAACACGCTATTTCTCCACTCCATCTGGCCAATTCGAGCCAGGTGGCAAGACAATATCTCACTTTGCCACGATGCACATTGGGACCAGATTAGCAGGAGTTGGCACCAGTTCTACAGAGGTGAAAGACCAATGGGCAAGTTTGGATATAATCTTCTCAAACCACCCATGAACTCACCATTTCAAATAACTTAATTGGCTGTATAATTGGGTGCCCAGGCACCAACATCAGTGAGATCCACCAGATGTCTGGGGTCCAAATAAAAATTGCCAGGCTGGTGGGAGGCTCTTCCAGTAGGCAAGTTACATCCCTGGCTCAGTGGCCAGCATTAGTATGGCCCACTGTCAAATCAATGCCAGGCTCCTCTTGCATTGGGTATAGCTAGCACAGTGTACATTCACTCAAAACCTTTTCTGTTTTCTCAGAATCCAACTTTGTGATTTCTGGTCAGTGATTCCAGGTTTTGAAATAATTTGCAAGTGTTCAGATTCTACACAACTTTATCATCCATTGTGAAATTAAAGATCACATTTCCTGTTCAGCTGTTAATGCTGCAACCTACACTTAGTTTTATAACATTTTTCTGTCTTTAATTTTGTTTTGGTTTTTTGGAGTCATGAATTTTATTTCTGTTTGTCAATAGGAAATATAATGCTGGAATGTTAAACAGTTTAGTTCTGCAACGTCAAGAGTTTAAAAATTTAAAAATTAAGGAATGGACTGTCCACCAGCAGATGAGTGGATGAATAAAGTGTGGAATATTATTCTGCTGTAAAAAGGAAAAAATTCTTATATAAGCGACAGAGTGCATGAAGCTTGAAGACCTCACATTGAGTGAAATGACAAATACTGTGTGATGTCACTTACATGAAATAGCTACGGTGAACAAATTTTTTGGAGACAGATGGCATGGTACAGCTTATTAGAGACTGGAGGTGACAGGCATGCATGGTATTGCTTAACAGGTGCTGAGTTTCTGTTTGAAATCATGAAGAATTTGGGTCAGTGAAGTAGGTGATGCGTACAAATATTATGCATAAAATTAATACCATTAAATTATACACTTGAAAGTGTGTAAAATAAGAAACTTTCAGTTGATTATGTGTTTTATGTTTTTTTAAAACGATGCATTTTAAAAAGTTTAAAAGGAAAATATGAGTCCAGAGCTCAAGCAGGGCTGTGCGCAGGAGAAAGTCAGATTGGGGAACCACCTGAAACAACTCCTTGTCAGGGCTTGTGATGGTCAGGTTCATGTGCCAATTTGGCCAAGTTGTGGAACCTGTTTGTCTGGTTGGGCAAGTGCTGGCCTGTTTGTTGCGATGAGGACATTTCATAGAATTAGATCATGATCACATCAGCTGCATCCATTTGTAATCAGCCAAAGGGGAGTGTCTTCTGCAATGAGTGATGCTTAATCTAATCACAGGAAGCCTTCTAAGGAGGACTCAGAAGAGACAGGCTCTCTTCCTGCTTCAGCTGGTGAGCCTCTCCTGCGGAGTTCATCCAGATCTGCCATCCGAGTCGTCGGCTTCACAGCTTGCCCTGCGGATTCTGAACTCTGTGTTCCCACGGTTACATGAGACACTTTTATAAATTTTATATTTGCGAGTGTTCCCTGTTAATTCTGTTTCTCTAGAGAACCCTCACTAATACAGGGCTGTTCAGTCAGAGGACGGTGCAGGAGAAGGGTTTTTAATTGCTCTTTGGCAAAGAAGACCTCCAGCCCCTCAGTCTAGTTAGTACCCTGTGGTACATTTTCTCCATCTCCCTGCCTCGCCTGTGATATGGGCTAAATAGTACTTTCTTGTTTTTCTTTAGGCACCACATCAGCCTGCTCAACCTTTTCAGTTCACTCAGGACCTGGAAGAGTTCCAGTTTTTACAGGCTCACTACTTCAGCCTGAAGCTGCAAATGTGAGGAAGTCACCAGTGAGATATCCTATGGGCTGATATAGAAATGCATAAGCATGTATTTTAAATCCAGCATGTCCCAGAATGCCTCCTCCACCACTTGCTCTTGATCCAGTGACCCCTACCTCAGGAAATGCCAATAACATCCACCCAATTTCTGAAGACAAAAACTGAGGCAGGCAGATTGTCAAGAGACTGAATTCTACCTGCACACAAGATATTTGTTTTCCATCCCAAGAACACCAGCAACAGGTGGTGCAGGCTATGGAACAGGCAAAGCAGGTGACCGTGGCAGAACTGAATACTTTCACTCTCCAGACTCAGCATTTATCACATGGATATGATCTGCCAGTGCTCCTGACTCCACACGCTAAGGATCCTCAGCTCCCTGCCATTCCACCCTTCAGTGGCAGTGTTGGGTTCTGGCCCTCTCCAGAGTCCTGGGTGGTCAGGCCCAGCTTCCAATTAAAGATGAGAAGAAGCACCATTTCAATTATCACCAAAGAGTAACAGCTCTTGGGTATTTTCATCAGCAAGTGTACAGGTGCTGGAAAGCACAGAAACTGAACAGGCTACTCCTCTGACAGCAAAAAAGCAGAAAACAGAAGAAAAGGAAACTACTGTTCATTAAGATAAGGATGGTGAGGGGCGGGCCGCGGTGGCTCAGCGGGCAAAGTGCTTGCCTGCTATGCCGGAGGACCTCGGTTCGATTCCCGGCCCCAGCCCATGTAACAAAAACGGAAAAACAAAATACAATAAAGCAAGAAAATGTTTGGAGATGTTTCCCTTTCTTCCTTCCTTCCTTCCTTCTATCCTTCCTTCCTTCTCTCTGTCTTTCCTTTAAAAAAAAAAAAAAAAAAAAAAAAAGATAAGGATGGTGAAAACAGTGGTGACAACTTGGTGACTGCCGTACCCAAACTCAGACAGCACATGCCCTGCTTAAGAAAGATGGCCCCGTTAATCCAGCATAAGAAATGCATAAGCATGTATTTTAAATTCAGCATGTCCCAGAACGTTCTTTTGTTCTCAAGCTGTATAATTTCTCCATGTATGCAGGATATCAAGCCTTCATCCAGCAAGTGGATTGCAAATTTTTTTCCCATTGAGTTGGGTGCCTCTTCACCTTTTTAACAAAGTTCTTTGAGACACAGAAGCTCTAATCTGTCTAATTTTTCTTTTACTGTTTCTGCTATAAGTTTGAGAAGCTACCTTCTATTAGTAGATCTTGAAGAGGTTTCCTTGCATTTTCTTTTAGAACTTCTATGGTACTAGCTTTTACATTTAGGTCTTTAATCCATTTTTAAATCCATTTTGAATTAACTTTTGTGTACGGTGTAAGGTAGGGGTTCACTTTGATTGTTTTGGCTATTGAACTCCAGTTCTCTCATGCCCATTTATTGAAAAGAATGTTCTGTCACAATTCAGTGGTTTGAGGGCTTATAAAAGATCAAATGTCTATAAATTTGTTGGACAATCTCTGCACTCTCAACTCTATACCACTCATCAATTTTCCTGAATTAATTCCAGTTCCATGCTGTTTTAACCATTGTGGCTTTATAAAAAGCTTTAAAGTCTTGAAGTGAAAGTCCTCCCACTTAACTCTTCTATTTTAAGATATCTTTAGGCATTCACGGTCTTTTTCCCTTCCATAAAAATTTGATAACCAGCTTTTACAAGTCTTCAAAGTATGTCGTCGGAATTTTGATTGGTATTGCAATGAATTTACATATTATTTTGGCTAAAATATACCACTTGATGATATTCAATCCTCTGGTCCATGAGCACAGAACATCTTTCCATCTATTTAAGGAATTTTTTATGTATTTTTGCATTTTAAAAATAAGTTTCCATATACAAGTCCTTGACATCCCTGATTAAACTTATTTCTACCTACCTGGACACTATTATTCTGGTCAGTGTTTTGAATGGAATTTTTCCTTAATTGTCACATCAGGGGGGTCACTGCTCATGTATAGAAGCATTACAGATTTTTGAATATTACCCTTACTTCTGCCACTTTGCTGAATCTTTTAGCTCAAGTAGTTTTGTGGTAGATTTCTCAGGGTTTTCTAAGAGTAGGATCATATCATCTGCAAATAATGAAAGTCTTACTTCTTTCTTTCATGTCTGGATGCTGTTCATTTCTTTCTCCTGTTTAATCACTCCAGCTAAGAATTCTAATACAATGCTGAAGAATTATGATGACAATGGGCATCCTTGACTCGTTCCCAATCTTTGGGTAATGCTCTCCATTTCTCACCATTAAGTATGATGCTGGCTGTGGGTTTTTCACGTATGCACTTTATATCAAGAATGTCTTCTTTCACTCCTAATTTTCAAAATATTATTATCAGGAAGGGATGCTGGCTATTTTGGAAAGCTTATTCAACATCAATCAATATGATCATGTGATTTTTCCCATTCAAAGTGTTTACGTGTTGAGTTATGATGATTGATTTTCTTATGTTGATCACCCGTGCATTTCTGGTGTGAATCCCACTTGGTCATCATCTATAATTCTTTTCATGTGGTGTTGAATTCAGTTTACTAGTGCTTTGTTAACAAATTTTGCATCTACATTCATTGGGGATATTAATCTGCAGTTTTTCTTTCTTGTAGTGTCTCTATCCGATTTTGGTATTAGAGTGATGTAGCTTCCTAAAAAGAGTTAGAAAACTTAGCATTCATTTTTCCTCCATCTTTTGGAAGAGTTTGTGAACTATCTGTGTTCTTTTTGGAATGTTTGATCAGGTTCTCCCGTAAAGACCTCTGGTCCTGGGATTTTCTCTGTAGAAAGATTTTTGATGACTAACTGAGTTTCTTAACCTGTAATTGGTTTGTGGAGAACTATTTCTTCTTCAGTCAGTAGAGGGAATTCATGTGTTTTGAGGAAATTGTTGAGCTCATCTAAGTTGTCTAGTTTGTGGGCATGTGCTTGTTCATAATAATCACTGGATTTTTAGCATTTCTTCATGATCTGTAGTCATAATGCCTCTCAATTCTGATTTTCTTTATTTGTGTCTGCCCAATGTGCTAGCTGCCAGGATGGGATATATCCAAAACAGAACAGTTTTTATAAGGGGGAATTATTAAGTTTTAAATTCAAAGGCCTTAAAAATGTCCAAATTAACACAAATCTATAAAAATGTCCAAATCAAATCAGCAACAAGAGGCTACCTTCACTCAAGATGGGCCAGTGATGCCCAGGGTTTCTCTCAACTGGAAAGAAACATGGCACACATGGCCACTCCTGCTAGCTTTCTCCCCAGACTTTTCCTTTCATAAAGCTGCCCCAAGGGCATTTACTTCTTCATCCCCAAAGGCCTCTGACCATGTGGGCTCTAAAGCTTGTTCCAAATTGGGCTCTAGTAAGCAACCCCTCGTTGAATGGGTGGAGAGACATCACCATGAAACCATCTAATCAAAAGTTACCACCCACAACTGGATGAGTCACATCACTATGGAAACAAGTCAAAAGACTCCCTCCCAGACAGCAATACTCAATGAAGATTAAAGGACATGGCTCTTCTGTGGTCTATGACAGACTCAACCTGCCACAGTATCCTTTCTCTTTTCATCTTTGTTAGTAAAGCAAGGGGCCCATAAATTTTATTGATCTTCTCAAAGAACCAACTTTGGGTTTTCTTGATACTTTCAATTGTTTTATTGTTCTACAGTTTGTGTATTTCAGCTTAGTCTTTCTTATTCCTCTTCTTTTATTTGCCTTGAGCTTAATTTGCTGTTCTTTCTGTAAATTCTCCAGGGGAGTAGTTAAATCCCCCAATTTTGCTCATTCTTGCTTTTTGATATAGCCACTCAGGTCAATAAATTTCCCTCAGCACTGCCTTTGCCGCATCCCATATGTATTTCACGTACTGTATTCTCATTATCATTTGTCTCCAGGTATTTACTAATTTCTCTAGCAGTTTCTTCTTTCACCCACTGATTATTTAAGAGTGCATTGTTTAATCTCTATATATTTTTGAAAGCTCTGCTTCTTTGGTGAGTATTATTTTCCAACTTTATTCCATTGTGAACAGTGAAAAGTGCTTTGGATAATTGCAATCTTGCTAAATGGGTAGAGACTCAGTTTCTGTGACTGTATATGATCTATCCGGGAGAATGTTCCAAGTGCCCTAGAGCAGAATGTATATCCTGGTATTCTGGAGTGTAACAAACTATACATACACACACACACACACACACACACATATATACACACACATATATATACATATGTATATATATAATATATAGATTATATGAGGTCTAATTCCATTATCATAGTTTTTTAGATTTTCCGTTTGTGGCATATTTCTCAGGGACTGGAGCCTAGCCATGCTTAAAATTTTTTAATCCTTCTCTCCCTCTCTACATTCACTCTCTGCCCTCCGTACCTGTAACCTCCCTCTCTGTTCCCCCCTTCCCCCTCTTGTTGTAGACCGCCCATTTCCGTAGCTCACCACTAAACCGCAAGCCTTCCTGTTATTCTCTTCACTCCTCTATACCTAACCTAAGCCCTCAGCCTAGCAACTGCCTCCTGCCTTGTGTGATTGGCTGTCCCTTCCTGACGTGTGCGCCCAAGACTCCACCCCTCCCCGAGAGTACTTAAGCCCCACGCTTACCCTGCTTCGGACCCCAGACGTCTCACTCCTTAGGTTCCCGGGTGGCCCATCCCGGAGTGTAACAATAAAAGCTTAAAACCTGCATCTGACCTGAGTGACGACTTCTCGCGACCGCCGGCTGGGGAAAGCGCCGGCTCCAGCTTACCCAGGTTAATTCCTGCGAGCTCGCCCCAAACCCACCCAGTGTACTGGTCGCACGGCCCAGCTGAAGCTATCAGCGGCAAGTGGCGCCCGAACAGGGACCCTCTACACTTCCGTCGCTGACTGGACACTGGAGATCCTAGGACCTCTCTTCTGAACCAAGGTAAGCCTACTAGACCCTCCTGCTAAATAAACGCAGTCCTAGGTTCTATAAGCAGTGAGTAGTCCCCTCTAAATTCTAGTATGGGCCAATCTCTCTCTAAAAGCCAGGTCCCCCAGGTGCGCGCCCTAGCCGCACTCTTGCATAACAGTTAGAGGAGCGACTCGAGAGGCACCCGCCCTTGCGGGACCATGGCAAACATACTAATGGCAGACAAACAAATTCCACCCTTCCGCCTTCTTCTCCACTACCCAAACTGGAAGACAGCCACAACCTTTACCCCGCCCTCCCTAAGAGCGCGGAGGCAAAACATCCTAAGCCCTCCCCCGCCCCTTCAGCCCCTCCCTCCGCTACCTCCCCTTCTTCCTTTAGCTGCACTAACCCTTTTGTCCCGGAGGCGCAGCCGCCATCTTATGTTCCCCCACTGCCATCTTACGCAGGGCCGTGCCCGGGGCAACCGCCATCTTGCCCACACCGGCCGCCCTGCTACAATCCCACTAACAATAACCCCTCCCCGGGACCTGGACAGCTCTGGCCCTTGGTCCGGCTGCTGCCGCCAACACAGGCAGCGCTCTTCCCCATTAATCTCACCCCATCCCCGCAGTGCCCATTCCCGTGAGTTCCCCACAGTGAGGAAAATATAAAGCAACTGCGCAAAGCACTCAAAGAAGATGGGCTTACCGGTCCCTACGCTACCCAGCAACAGTTGCTCCAAAGGATTGGAGCCTCTTCGAAAGAATCCTACTTGCCATAATTTTCCTGTACATCATCGCGTGTTTTAACCTGCTCATTTTCTTCCTCTAGGTGCTAACCTGCTTATTATTTTCAGTAAAAATGTTCTCCCTAGCACGCCCCTCTGGAATTCCCACCTGGCGACTCCTCCCTGTAACACTTCTAATTTTCTCCACAGCCACTTCTGCAAAACCTCCTGAAAGCGAAGTGTGAGCCGCAGTCCAATATCCCCCAGGATTACTGTTCCTCACCCCCGATTCCCCCACATTCCCACAACCTTTTGTTAACGATTGCTTACTAGATCTCCCATGCGATCCCAATGTCCTCCCTGCTAGTGCGTCTCTCAACCTATCATCATTCCCTGACTTCTCCCCACCTCCTGAAGCCCTAGCAATTAACCTTACCTTCTTGCAGAATTCGTCAATGCAAGCCATCCCCGAAGTCTCCCAGCCAAACAGCAAACTACTAAACCTCACGTTCGCTAATCTTTCAGGACAAGCAGAAGACAGGCTCCCGTGTTCTCCTCGATGGCCTAATTGCATCCACCTTATCTATTCCCGAACCATAAGCGCCAGAGTACTCAGCACGAAAAAGCCAAAAGCCCTCCTTTTCACAGGAACCTGGCCAGCTAGAGGAACTGCACCCGGATATAACCAAACTCACCCACACCCACCGGCACAGCCCCCAGTTCCCCTCTGCTCGCCTGGCAGCTTTACACCCTCGACTTCCTTTACAGAAATCCCGTGGCTTCCATATCATTCTCCCCCTCGAACTTTCAACTCTTCCAAATATAACTTCTTCGTTCCCTATAACCCCCCCTTTCTTTATGGTACCAGCGGCTTCACGCATCTCTCTCTCTGTGGAAACCTCAGTTGCCTAGACCTACGTCCCCTTCTCGGAACAACCCAATCCCAATGGCGCCTGGTCACCTACCACAGCACCCAGCAGCCCATTACTCAGGGTAATAAAGTTATCGGTACGAGCTCTTACGCGTTTAATATTCTAGGCACTGAAAACCTCACGTCCACAGTCTTCTTAAATCCCCCATTCTACTTCCTTACCTGCTCAAACTATAGTCAACCTGACACATGTCACCTACTTAACTACCTTAATACCTCTTTCTCAGTAGTTTTCATAGTACTTCAACCTAGACTCCTGTGGATCCCGCTCAACGCGACCAGGTGGCTCACTCCTGCACTGCCCATGGACAGCTCCGTCACTCAGCTCAGCCCACACGCGAAGCGAGACTTCGGGATCACCGCCGCCATCTCTGCAGCCATCATCGCCTCTGTAGCAGCAGCCGTCACCGCAGTCGTCGCCCTCACCCAAACATCTACCACCGCTAAAGTGCTGTGCAGACCGGACTCAACACCCTTACTCTCCAGGCCATCCGCAAGTGTTCTTCCTTCTTTCAACTCTCTAATCTCATCTTCTACGGCATTATACTAATAATCCTCATCTGCATCTTCTTCCTATTCTAATGCCTTTTCTCAAAAATATCTCACCATAAACGACAAACTCAACTCCTAGCCCTAGCTGCTCTTGAGCTCCAAAATCCCTTTGCCGGTACAAACAATCGTCGGCAAACACAGGTTTGGCTAACTAGTGTCGCTCACCCCCAGGACTGATCACCCTGGGGCCTGGGTCTTGCCCTCAAGACTGATCACCTTGAGGAGCCTGCCCCATACTGCTATAATACTGGCCCAGCAAGCTGTGTGCCTCCGCCACTCCTGTCCTCTCCATTCCCCCATGGGGGCTGCACGTTACCAGAGTACGTGCATCTGGGGCTGCCGCACGGCTACCAGATGGGTACCGCTGGGTGCGACACAAAGTAGTCGCAGAAGAGGGTCTCTCTAACAGACCTCCTCTGGCTCTTCTGGGGCACATGAGATTTGCATAAGGGTCGGCTCAGCACATACCCTTCCCCTGAAATTCTGAGCCTCAAGTGCAAGGGGAATCTCATCCCTACCCCTCCCAGCAAAGGTTAATGCCCACCACCTGTCACACAGGTGAGCCTTTAAAAGAAAAAGGAGAGGAATTGTGGCATATTTCTCAGGGACTGGAGCCTAGCCATGCTTAAAATTTTTTAATCCTTCTCTCCCTCTCTACATTCACTCTCTGCCCTCTGTACCTGTAACCCCCCTCTCTGTTCCCCCCTTCCCCCTCTTGTTGTAGACCGCCCATTTCCGTAGCTCACCACTAAACCGCAAGCCTTCCTGTTATTCTCTTCACTCCTCTATACCTAACCTAAGCCCTCAGCCTAGCAACTGCCTCCTGCCTTGTGTGATTGGCTGTCCCTTCCTGACGTGTGCGCCCAAGACTCCACCCCTCCCCGAGAGTACTTAAGCCCCACGCTTACCCCGCTCTGGGTGGTCCGAGCCCCGGGGTCTTCGGACCCCAGACGTCTCACTCCTCGGGTTCCCGGGTGGCCCATCCCGGAGTGTAACAATAAAAGCTTAAAACCCGCATCTGGCCTGAGTGACGACTTCTCGCGACCGCCGGCTGGGGAAAGCGCCGGCTCCAGCTTACCCAGGTTAATTCCTGCGAGCTCGCCCCAAACCCACCCAGTGTACCGGTCGCGCGGCCCGGCTGAAGCTATCAGCAGCATCCGTTCCCTTATTACTCCTGTGTCTGATATTCTATGGACAGTGGAGAGTGGTTCAACAAAGTCTCCCACCATTACTATAGACACATCTATAGCTCCCTTCAGATGTTCCAATTTGTGCCACGTGTACCTAGGAGCTCCTTGATTGGGAGTGTACTCATTTATGATCATTATTTCTTCTTGGTGATTTGTTCCTTTTATTAACATGTAGTGTCCTTTGTCTCTTATGACATCCACTTTAAAGTCTCTGTTGTCTGATAGTAGTTTTGCTACTCCTGCTTTCTTATGGTTACAGCTTGCATGGACCATCTGTTTCCATCCTTTCACTTACAATGTGTGTCCTTGAGTCTAAAATGTGTTTCCTGTAAACACTATATAGACAGATTATGTTTGAAATCCATTCTGTCATTCTGTATCTTTTCATTGGTGATTTTAGACCATTAATGTTCAAAATTATTGCTCCAAAGAGGTTCTTGACTCTACCATCTTGTTCTTTAGTTTTTTGTTTGTTTGATTGTTTTTGTTTGGTTGCTATTTTTCATGGGTAGGCTCTGGGAATTGAACCCAGGTCTCTGGCATGGCAGGCAAGAACTGTGCCACAGATCCACATTTACCCGCCTCTCCTTTAGTTTTCATTTGTCAAATCTGTGTATTATTTTCCTGCCCTCTCTCTTCCTTTCCTTTTGCTGTCTTCCAAATTACCTTTGCTCATATTCTTCAATTCTGTGTACTCTTCCAGAGCTTCCTTTTCCATCTTCTTTTTTTTCAATCAGCTGATAGGGCTCCCTTTAGTATTTCTTGTAGGGTTGGTCTCTTTTTGACTAGTTTTCTCACCTGCCTTTGTCTCTGAAGATTTTAATATCTCCCTCAATTTTAAAGGATAACTCTCCTAGACAAGGAATTGTTCTCTGTCAGTCTTTCTCATTCAGAATCTTAAAAATACCATACCACTGCCTTCTTGTATCCATGGTGCCATCTGAGTTATCTGAACTCGGTCCTTTGTGCTTTCCCATGAATGTAGCAGAGAGCTTCTCTCATGCTTCTTTCAGGGCTTTCTGCTTCTCTTGAATACCTGACTGTTTGATTTGAATGTGTTTTGGGGTCCTGTTAAAATTTACTCCATCTGGGGTTAGCTGCAACTTTTTTTTGCATATTTATGTCTTTTATAACGGTTGGAAAATTTTCCCTGATTGTACCTTTGACTAATTTTGCAGTGCTTTATTCTTCTCTCCTTCCAGGACACCAGTCATTCTTATGATGGACAGCTCTTGTTGTCCATCATTTCCCTAAGATCTAGTTACATTTCTCCCATCTTCCTTACTATGTGTTCTTTTGTGTGCTCTATTAAATTGTTCTATCATCTTCCTTCTTGTTCTGCGAATCTGCTCTTATGTGTTTGTAGAAAATTCTGTCTACTGTAGCTTTCATTTCTGAAAGATCTGCCATTTTTCTGTTTAATGCTCTGAATTCTTCACTATTGTCTTCTAGTATCTTGCTGTTATCCTCTATTTCTTTATATCTTTCAGTTGTTGTATATTCTCTGTACCCTTTGAAATTTTCACTTGTTTGTTTGGCGGGGCCATTTCTGCTTGGCTCTTCACATACTTTGTGTTTTCTTTCTTGTTCAGGGGAATTGATTATCCTGATATGGTTAGTTTGCAAGTTAGTCTCTCTCACTTTTCTAAGGATTTGTACTTACTTGGTTTTCACTGAAGGTTTGGTTTTGCACTTGGATGGTCAGTCATGCTCTGCCAAATCAAGGACAGGATCCCATGCAGGAGATGCCATTCCCCTTGAGGGTCTGTTAGAAGCTAGGCCAACGTGCATGGTTCTCCAGTGGCAGAATGGCCACCTATCATGTGGGAGACACAGATTAACTCATGACCTTTGCACACTCCCCCCGAAAATAAAAATAATAATAACAAAGTAAAATGAGTATACAATGTAAGTATAGAAAAAATAAAGAAGAACAAAAACAAAAAAACACTCCCCATAATCAAAAGAAGACACCCCAGGTTATACAGAGAGTGAAGTCAGACTGTGCTCACCCAAGGGAGTGAGAGTAAGAGAAAAGAATCATACACATAAATGAAATAGAATAATGAAAAATAAGACATGCAATAAGAAATAAAAAATAATCAATAAAAATGCAAAACATCTGTAGAAATAAAAATTGCTGGAATAAAACATTATACTGGTTATAAAAATGTACATAAACCTTACATTTTAAAAACAGGAGAAGAAGAAATGAAGCATAAGAAAAAGAAAAAAATTTAGAAATAATTAAGTTCAAAGCAAACAAGGAGTTAGCCTGCCTGCATTTACCTGTTGTCCCCAGCAGGAGGTGCTCCTGATGTTGCACCCCCACCCCCCGCCCTCAGGCTCTCTCCCCATCTGGAGCTACTGACCTGCACTTTTCCACTCTTACCAGCAGGTGGCAGGCCTGAGATTCATGCATCCATTGGCACCAACGCTGACCACAGTGGCTAAAGTACTGCATGCTTGGTTAAACGATCCTCCTGGCTGGGCAGCTGGTTGGCCGGTCTCTACCAGCAAGAATGGGGAACTGAGTAGCACCAGGGGATCAGGTGACAATAGTGCAGGTGGGTCTGCCAGACTGCACCCACTCGACTAGTTATTCTTGCACCCAGTTTGGTGAGTGCTCCCTTCGCCTTACAGCCTGGCCCCCCACAGTACATCCTCAGGTCACCTCCAGGGTCCCCATAGGCACTGTCAGGAATGACCCATGCAAGGAGTTACCCTAGCCAGCAGCTGGGTCATGCTGGGGCCAAGGACGGTCAGTTGCTCCGTCACAACTCCCCACACACCATAGCCACCCCTTGGGATGACAGTCACCAACCCACCTGGCGCTCCCCCCAGGTCCACCCCCAACCCAAAACTGCTTCAGATCCTGTTTGATTACTCACAACCATCCCACAGTCCCGTCACTTTCTCCCCATCCCCTGTCTTCTTCCATGGAGCACCAGTGAACTGAAGCACTCCACTCTGCTCTACCATCTTCCTGGAAGTCTTCATACCATGTGTCCATCCTGCAAGCTGAGCCAGGGAGGGTTTTATTTCTGTAACAGGAAAGGAGCAGAAGGAAAGTTTTTGAGTTAAATCGACAGCGAGTAATTCAACAGTAGCCTCTAGACTTTAAATAACTCAGGACTGCTTGAGTGAAATGATCATAATAAACCTGTTTTAGTTACTAAGAATTTTCCAGCTAAAAAAGTACATTGAATATTTTTCGATCTGTCTGGGTATCAAATCCCCATTCTTTTAAGTGATATGTCCTTATTTCTAAGAAAAATCATCTGTGGATATTTATTATGAAGAGAAAATAGGAAAAGTCCCAATATTTAGTAATTTCTTCCTTACTTAGCAAGGGCAGAGAAGTTCTTACATGAAGCTGGGAGATGATCTGGACATGAATGCATGGGTACATACAGGCAATAGCAAATCAATATATGGCAAGCAAAACAGAAGTCATGCTGATGCTACTCTGTTTCATCGATAAATTTATTAATCACTTAGGAAATGAATTTACATTATTGTAATCCTTAACATGATCAGTATCATTTTGCATGTGATTTAATATTGAAGAGATAGAGTCATATTTATCTGCTATATCTAAATGTGCAGCATTTAATACTAATTAAACACTCAACTGTTTTCCTGCGCTGAACTGGAGATTAAGTTTACCAGATGGTTCATGCTGTCCCCGCACGGAAGCAGGCTTTCATGGTCAGTGTGCCTTTTTTGGCTTCCACCATGTCATTCTGGTGATTGTAGTTCTTGGAGGTATGCTCTGTGTACAGTTGTTGTAGTGCAGCGTCATTCGCACTCTGGAAAATAGGCCAGTGGACTCCAGGTGTCCACCGGCCTGTCTCACAGCATCGTCCCGCACTATGACCCCAGAGCCCATCTGCAGGCAGTGTCCACTGAAGAGCCAAAGGGACCGAGGCTTTTCCAGCAGGCAGAGATAAAAGTGTTTTCAGTGCCACCACGTTCTCATCTGCTTCTGGAAGTTGTCCATGTGACGTGGCGGATAATTTCTTCGTTTTAGGGTCCCCAGACATGGGTGTAGGCAAACACTCAAATGGGGAGATAGCACGCATACTGCTAGGACACTGTTTTAGATATGTAAGCCCTCGAGTTAAAGCAAGGGTTCGCTTTTGTACTTGACATTTTTTCTAGGATTATGAAGGTTCGTGGGTACAATGTATACCTGCCTTGTTTGTTTTTCAAAGGCTCTTTCTGTTGAACATGGAGCACTGACCAAGCATTGGAGTAAAACAATGTAATTGACAAGCAAATAGGTCTCTTTCTCTGCCATATGGTGTCTTTTAAAATAATTCAAGCTACAGCTAGCAACATTAGATTGTTGTCTGTTGTCTGGTATTCTGCAGATCAGTAACCAACAGAAGGCTACAAAATACCTCTATAACATTAGCTAAACATTTCTTACATAACGTACAGCATCTCAGATAACTATTATTAAGGCTTTAATTTTTTTGCAAAATGGAAAAGCAAATCCCTAACAACTTTTTGGAATAAAAAGATATCCTTTAGGATTTGCCCTTGAGAAAACTAAATGTTAAAAGTTGTCAAGTTTGGGGCGGGCCGCGGTGGCTCAGCGGGCAAAGTGCTTGCCTGCTATGCCGGAGGACCTCGGTTCGATTCCCGGCCCCAGCCCATGTAACAAAAACGGAGAAACAGAATACAATAAAACAAGAAAATGTTTAAAAAAATGTTTCCCTTTCTTCCTTCCTTCCTTCCTTCTATCCTTCCTTCCTTCTCTCTGTCTTTCCTTTAAAAAAAAAAAAAAAAAAAAAAAAAAAAAAAAAAGTTGTCAAGTTTGAAACAATAAGTGGTTCTTTGTGAACTAAAATTAAAGACTCAACTGTTTTAAAAGCTCTAAGACTTGATAATCTTAAATAACTGAGAACATGATAAAGTTAAAGTACAGGAAGTGATTCTGCTAAAGCCCAGACTTTTCCCCCTTTATAATGATTATTGAGAAAAAAACCTTTGTAACATTTCACTATAACACTAATTATTAAAGTAAGCTTTGTCACTCTAGTGAAAATTTTAGTTTTGCTTCAGTTAACTATTTGAGACTATGGCTTCTTTTAAGTTTTATATATCGCAGGGGTCATATTTCCTTGTTTATCCATGTGAGTATCCCATTATTGCAGCAACATTTGCTGAAGCTTTATTTGTTTCTTTGTTTGCATATTTCTCTGTTTTGGGGAATGTGCACAGGCCCAGAATTGAACCTGGGTGTCCCACATGGCAGGCAGGAATTGTACCACTGAACTACCCTTGCACCTCTGAGACTAAGACTTTACAAAATATGTTATAGATAGAATCATCAAACCTTGAGTATAATCTCTCTTTTCATAAATGTTTTGTGACTTCTCATATTGATTCAGGTGTTGCTTTACATGTTTTACATTATTTGTGTAATGACAAGTCATCTAGGATAAAATCAGTTTCTTTTTCAGCGTGATAAAGACATTCATTATATACTTCGCATATTAAAGTTTCTAAAATAATGTGGAACCCCCTTTTTAAGAAAACGTCTTACAACATACAATTCCCATTAAGATCAAACTCATTAGAATAATGCTAGATTCGTAGAACACTTTTAATGCATTTTGAAACAGCTATATATACAATCTTTGAACAAGGTTGAAAGACATAATATTTCATTGCCTCTCTCCCCAAAAGACACAATATTTTAATTTTGCATGAATTTTATAATTCATGGAAGTATTTTGTCTTTACACTTTAGTTCAATCTGCTAGGGTCAAACTGGCTTTATGAATACATCCACTACTTAAGGGGAACTCAACGAGGGTGAAGCTGGAAAGAAGCTTCACAATCTCGTACAAGAGTTATTAAATCAGAGTATTTGATTTAAATGGCAGAGCTGTTAATAAAAGCTTTTTCCATTGACCACCCTGCTGTGGGGCGCACCGAAAGAGAGATCACACAATTCATAAACTGCAAGCCAATTTGGAGTCTTTATTTGCCCACCGGCGACTGCCTCAGAAACCCTCCAGAAGGAAGATTCAGAGAGCAGCCCTGCGGGACTTGCAGGGTGGGCTTATAAAGGCTGAAACCGCAAACTTATCCACAGAAGCACAAAAGTGGCATTAGTTTCACAGAATCACATCCTGGTTTTGCAGCGGTAAGCCAGCAAGCTTATCTACAGAAGCAAAAAATGTACTATTAGCTTTTGCAAAAACATGTTTGTGTAATTCGCACATCCTGGCCCCGTCACCGGATGTTCTTCATGGGCCTGGGGGGATTTTCCATTTGGCTGGTGTTGAACTCCCTGGATGGCAAAGATTTTCAGAATGAGAAGAACTTTTCATTGCCCAGTGTTAGATTTGGCATTGGATTCATGGCTTGGTTGAGGTGATGTAAGGTGATCTGTGGTTGTGATATTGTCCTAGAATTTGCAATATCTTTCTTGCCCACTGAGAATATCAGTAAAGATACAAAGGATAATTCCACATAAATTCTACAGGTGGTGAATATATATGGCTGAACAAAATCTTTAAAATAAAAGATAAAGGTCAGTCTTCAAACATGCTCAGCGTTTGCAACACAGGGTTGCATCAGAGCTAGTAAATCCTGACAACAGATGATTCCCCAGGATGGGTCTTCTCTTTAGCAGAGACTTTCTTCCCAGGATTTCCCAGAGGGCCTTTGGTTCAGAAGTAGAACCAGGGCAAGAAAAAGAGAAAACTCCAAAAGACATGGCAACATCTACAGGAGAAGGAGCTTGCAGCAACAAAGAAGGCCTCCAGAAGTGACAGTCATTTTCACGAGTGAGATACTGGGGCAAGGAACAGAGTGTAGTGTTGCTGTTACTTTCAGTGCAGGACTAGATGGTGCTGAGAACGAAAGAGACAAAAGACTGGATTCAGGGGACCTCACTTGTCCGAGAAATGCAGGCATGTTTATTTAGAGTTGTATTTCTTTTTATACCCTAGATATGCATGTGAAAAGCTTTGTTCTATTTTCTAACATTCCTTTATGTTGCTTAGAACTTTTAGCAAGGCCAGATGATTCTTGCTAGTCTAAGCAATCTTGCTTTGTTTCTTTTAGCAACAAAAACACACGATGTATTAAAAACATCATCTTCTTTCATGTTCAGCCAGACTGTTTGTGCTTGAACCATGGCGCATACTCCCTGGTCTTTACTTTGGCCTTTTAGCCCTTTGCAGGTTGTTTTTCCATCATTTTCCCCCTTTTATGTTTTTTTGGCCTGGGTGACTGTGCCTGTCTTATGTTGTGCCTTCCATTGGGTCTTACCCATCATCATTGATTACCTGTCACGTGCCCATGACTAGTGGCTTATCAACAGCCAGGGTCTTAAGGAGTATCACATTATTTGCCTGTCCACTGTGTTCAGTCTCCTGAATTCTTTTTAGAAGCAATCACCGAATTATTATTACAACTATTAAAAATAGCAATATTATAACTATACCTCTGCCCAAAGTAGAAAGCTTTGATTTTGATGCCCACCAATGAATGGGATTAAGAGCATCTAATTGTGATGTTAGTGTTTGCCAAGAATCATTTCCAGGACTAACAGCCAATTGATGGTGTGACATTTCCAATATGCTTTTGTCATTTTGTTATATCTAGAGTAAGATTTGGCCGATGGCCAATTCAATGGTTTTTTATTTGGGTCTGATTATAATGGGACTCATTATATGGCAAAGGAGTTTGCAATAGGATCTTTCATTGCAATCACATTTCAAACCTCTGAGTAAATTTAAATTATACAACTGTTCTCCTATATATGTAATTGCTGTTTCTAAGTCATTTAATCGAATATTAATTTGTTCATCTATATGTGCTTGGCTGTGCCACCACTGACTAGCATTCTTGTGCCATTCTTTAACATATTGCTGCGTTTTAATACTTTCATGTAAAGCTGTGCCAGCAACAGCCGCCACAGTTATGATTCCAATAAACCCAATTACAGCAGCAGTAAGCAAACCAATCAGAACTTACTGCATTTAAGTTAGTGATCCAAATGCTGCCATAATAACTGACTCTCAGGTGATGACTGCCAAAAATGATACATCTGTACAGGAAGCCATATACGCCATCACCAGCGAGCAATTAAAACTGACCTGTTTCCCTGCAACAGAGACTCAAACAGACAAGTATATAACGAATAGTTATCCCAATGAAACGAGGATGAATTGGTATCTATTTGGATCTGTCCAACAATAAATACAATGGGATCTCAAACACATGCCTTCACATATCTGTGATGTTCTGGGAGTACTATTATCACATAGTTAGTTGTATTCCAGAAATATGAAGGGGACAGGCGAAGGAAAACTCTCCACAATGTCCCTTGTGTCCTATTGATTTTTTCATCCCAAAAATGAGTCTAGAAGCCAATTCCCTCTTAGGCTTGTCCTTCCCTGAGGAATCTTACCCATCATTGGCTAACCAGCCATCTTCCAAGGCCAAGCAGGGTGAGGTAAGGTGAGAGAGAGGCAACACACCCTTAGAGGGTCTGATTTGTCTCCTTGACAGCTATGCCTCCTGGGCTTTAAGTTAAATCACAGCAGATTTTAATGCTTTTACTCTATCAACAAATTTAATATCTAAACTCCTATTTACTTTTTTTTTTTTTTTTTTTTTTTAAAGAGAGAGGGAGGAAGGGAAGGAAAGACAGAGAAGGAAGGAAGGATGGAAGGAAGGAAGGGAGGAAGAAAGGGAAACATTTTTAAACATTTTCTTGTTTTTATTATATTTTGTTTGTTTGTTTGTTTTTTACATGGGCTGGGGCCGGGAATCGAACCGGGGTCCTCCGGCACGGCAGGCAAGCACTCTTGCCCGCTGAGCCACCGCGGCCCGCCCCCCTATTTACTTTTGTAGCGCTTGCATGACAGAGGTTAAGGCAGCAGTCCTTAATTTGGATTCCTGTTGCTTTCTTTGAACGCATGTCCAGACAATGCATAAAAGATAGAAGAGGAGAATTAATATCACTGTTAAGCAAATAGTAAATCCTTATGATTTTTTTAACAGATTAATATACATCAAGAAATTAATCCATATATAGATGACTTAGAACAAACTGTAGTTATGTTAGGAGATGAAATTCAATCAATTAAAATGCAACAGCACTTGTTGTATGATTGGAATACAGAAAGAAGACTTTCTGTGTTTCTCCATACTTACATAATGAACGTGAACTTAAATGGGAGAAAACTAAAGGACTTTATTAGCCTTCATAAAGGGTGGAGGCTAATCTTCACTGAGGAGAGATAAAGTATTTCCCCCCTTTTTTGTTTTTTAAGCATTGATTTAGGAGAATGATGATCTCATTCAATAATGGCTTGTCCTTGTGGATTATATGGAATTCCTGTGGTATGAGAGATAAGAAAATTGGCACAAAATTATGTAAAACTGTGACTTGTATAAACTGGACCATCATCTGTATTGAGTGTTGCTGGTTTAGTCCTAAAATAATGGGGAATGGGAAATGTAATGGGGTGATGCAAAATAACATGTTTTGAGCTTTGCCCAGAGTGGCAGGTAGCAAAAATGAAAGCAGAGTAAGTGTCAATACTAACATGTATTCATAATAACTGACCAGATTTTGTAAAATGAATTACATTCATTCGTTATAATTAGATTGATTGAAAAGGAATGCAGGAATGAGAATTCTTTATAACTGGCTGTGCGTTTTTGGTCACTTTAAAGCTTTTGCATGAAGTTTTTATGTTATTTTACCCACAATAGTGGCCAAATTCCAATCTGCTTACATGACAGGGCCCAGTTGGGTCCTCTGGGAACTGGCTAGGGACTGAGAGGAGCTTTCTGGGACTTAGATATCTTTATAAAAGTACATCTCCTTTTAGGAGGATTGCCAGTCCTCCTAGCTAGAGTGCACTTTTTAGCTGTTTCTCACCAAGGTCACGTGATAGCAACATCAGTTGCATGCAATGGCAATATCAGGTGAACAGAGCAGACTCCACAAATGTATTTTTTCCTTGCACTCAGCCCTCAGAATCTGATCTGCTCCCAACACAAGCCATGGTTATTTGGGGATAAATGTAGTTTATACACTTGTGTTTTATATAGACACTGATCGAAGCGTTAAAATATTTTGGCTTAAAGCAATTTAGGTATTTACAAGATGTGAATATTATTTAGCCTGTTATAGATTCATCCACAGCAATATCACTTAGAGTAATGCATAAAGCCACCTCGTTTGGGGCAAGAAAAGAAAAAGTTTTTAGCCAGTATAATGATACCCAGGAGAAAATTAGTATTTTCTATAGAGATAAGGATATGATAAAAGGTAACAGAAGTTATTTTGATAAAACATAGGCTGTCTGCTTTTTACACTGATTATTTAGAAAAAATTTCTATATCTTTTCATTAGAACAGATTAAGAGTTTGTTGTCATTTTAACAGAGAGAAAATCAAACTTTCATTTTCCATTACTATATTATTTGATACTAAAGTTCTTAAAAAATTATAGATAGACATTAAATCTTTCTTGATTTTGATCATAATTTCCATTCTTACAAACCCTCAGCAATTTATTATATTAGTTCAGGCTTTGTCCTACATTTTTCTCATTTTGTAACAGGTATTCATTTCATCTTAGGATAAAATGATTCTCTTTTTCCTATTAATAAAAATACATCTTTCATATTTTCATGCAGAAGTCATTATTTTAAGCAAATATTTTGCCACATGATTATCATCAAAATTATATTTGTTAGAATAATGTTAACTCCTTAAAATACTTTAGTTAATGCATATTTGAAACATAAATATATAGTTTTTTACAAGAATTTTCATTTTTTAAATTCTTAAAATATATTTCTTTTTCAAATATGAAAAGGAGCTAAACTCATGGCCAGTTTCCAAATTGCTGTGTATCGAGGACCTGAGTTAACCAAAGGAGATGGGCGATTCCCATCCCCTCTCACAAGACTTTATTTGTAGCATTGCTGTAAAGTTCAGTAGAATAGTTATTTAGATTAAACCAAGGTAACCTAACAGACCACTTTGAGTCAGAGCTACAGTTCTGAATTGTGTACCCCTTAGGGGACCAATCCATCACAATTCCATAGGAGCCATTAATGAGTACTCACTTTTGTTTGGCATGGCATTTTTCCCATAGAATATTTTCTGACTCAGGTGTATGTGAATTTTTATGTAAAGGTAGCTCATTAAGACAAGCTCATGAATTTTTTTCCCATCTTCTTCTGCTAAAGGTATAGTAAAGAAGCAATCCTTTAAATTTATCATAATAATAAAGTTTTTAGGAATCATAACTGGTGTGGGCAAGCCAGGTTGTAATGACTCCACAGGTTGAACTACAGCATTAAATTTTATCAAATCAGTTAACATTATCCATTTTCCTGATTTCTTTTTTATAATAAATTCTGGAAAACTCCAAGGACTATGAGATTCTTCTATATGTTCTGCTTTAAACTGTGCTTAAACTAATTTAGCACTAATTCAGAGCCTCTAACTTTTCTTTAAAAAAGGACCACTGCTCAACCCACATAGGCTCATTTGTTCTCCAAGCTAAAGATATGGGTGGGGGTACTATGTCAGCAGTGGGCTCAATTATATATTTGGATAGGTGAGAAAAAGCAAAAGTACATTGCCAAGTCCAGCTCAAGCAACTGTCTAAGTCTGTACAACTAGTACCCAACCATTACACTTAAAAAAGGATTCGTTTCCTCTTTTTCCTGCATGAGACTGCACTGTTCTGAATTATCACTTTCAGAGAAGTCCTTCTCACCTCTTTCATTTCCTTCTCTTCCTTTTTTATAATGGGCTTTGTAAAAATCACTAACTCTTCATTGTCCCCTTCTTCTGACTCAACAGGATCCAAGGCAGTGGCAATCTGGTGGCATAAAGCCCATACATGTGAAAAAGGCACTGCTTCCCCACTTTAGTATGCTCGACAGAAAGCCCTCATAACCAATTTCCATTGCTAAAGATTGAAAAATTTATGGCCTTGATGCTGAAACCAACAGCAATGCTTCTGTACCAAAGAAAAGAGCTCTAGTGACTCTGAAGTCTTCATTGAGACCCCTGTAGTTTTCAACAATGTCTTTAAGACCTGTGAGTAGTCTTCTAACCGGGATGATTGATAACACATTACCCTGATGCTATATGGAATGATACTTAAAATTTTGATCTTCTAGAAATCTTCCATGGTTCTTTGGCACTGGAACAAAGGAACTAGTTGAGCCCCACTTTGGGCGCTATATGTTGCTGTTACTTTCAGCATAGGACTAGAAGGTGCCAAGAATGAAAGAGAAAAGAGACTGGGATCAGGGGCCATCACTTTTCAGAGACGTGCAGGCACATTTATTTAGAGCTATACTTCTTTTAAAACCTAGATATGCATGTGAAAAGCTTTGTCCCATTTTCTAATGTTCTTTTATGTTGCTTATCACTTTTGGCAAGGTCAGCTAGTTCTTGCTAGTCTAAGCAATCTTGCTTTGTTTCTTTTAGCAACACATGATGTATTAAAAACGTTGTCTTCTTTTACTTTCAGCCAGACTGTTTGTCCTTGAACCTTGGTGCATACTCTCTGGTCTTTACTTTTGCCTTTTAACCCTTTGTAGGCTGCTTTTCCATCAGTGCAAGGCTCTGGGAGAAATGGTCTGGAGCAAATGTCCTCAGGAGGCAGAAAAGATGACATGGACAAATTCCTCGAAGCACATGAGTTACCTATACTGACTCATGAAGAACTAGATCTCCACAAACCAATAACAAGTGAAGAGGTTCAAATATCCATCAAAAATCTCTACAGAAAGAAAATACCAGGACCAGATGTCTTTACAGGAGAATAGTATCAGATATTCCAGAAAGAAATACACCAATAGTTCACAAACTCTTCCAAAAGACTGAAGAAAAAGGAATGCTACCTAACTCTTTCTATGAAGCTACATCACTCGAATGCCAAAATTGGATAAGGATTCTTCAAGAAATAAAAACTACAGATTAATATCCCTAACAAACATAGATGCAACGATTCTTAACAAAACACTAGCAAATTGAATCAACACCACATGAAAACAATTATACAAGATGAGCAAGTGGGATTCATACCAGAAATGCATACCAGAAGTGTAGGAAGGCTTTTTTTCTGCATGTGTAGGTGCTTGGAATTGAACCTGGGTCTCCAGCATGGTGGGTGACAACTCTGACTGCTGAGCCACCATAGCAAAGATGTAATGGCCTAAGAAAATATAAAATGTTATGGTAATAAAACAATAGATTTCTGGTTTCTACCTTTAATAGGGAAATCACATCTATTTAAATACAGGAACTTTAGGAGTTAACACAGCTAGGAGAGAGACATCCATACACAGGCACAAAGAGATTACGGTTTAAATGACCAGTTAGCATGCCATCTATCCAAGAGAAAGAGACTGGGGTTCTTAAGGTCAGGAGGAGCATCACACATATTCACAGATTAAAAAAAAACAAAAGAAAGCAAACACGTGATTTATGCTGCCAGTAAGTGTCAATTCATATCTTACAGTACATGCAAGTCTTATGATCTGGAAAAGAAGATGACACTCCTGCTCAGGGACAAAAAGCAAGTGTTTAACAGGTAGGGAGCACCCATCTAAACCTACAGATAATGGTAGCGTGCATCCTGAAATATGAAGTGTGCAGCTAATTTCCCTATGAACATACGATGTATGATTACCGGGATATTTTTAATCTGTTAAGGGTTTCTGTGCAGATCATGTAGAGGACTGCTACCCGGAACAGCAAAAGATGACAAATTAAAAAGGGCAAAGATTTAACAGCCTATACTCCAAAGAAGATATGGAAATGTGAGATAGCACATGAAAAGATGCTTGCCTACATTGTCACCAGGGAAATGCAAATGAAAAAAGACAATGCAAATGAAATGCACACAAGCAAATCAAAAATACACATCATACTGGGATGGCTACTATAAAAGAAAAAATGGAGGAATTAATTGTTGAGAAGGATGCAGTGAAATTACAGCTGATTCAGTTTGTTGAATAGAATGAAAGTAGTGCAACCAGGTAGTAAACAGTAGATTTTCCTCCAAAAGCAGTAGATTTGCCTTATGACTTAGGTGTATAATTATTTTGCGCATGAACTTCTAGGTGTGTACCCCAAGGAATGGAAAGCAGGGACACACATATCTGCACACCACTGGTCTCGGTATTCTTGATAATACCTAGAAGGCCATGCCACACAGATCAAAGAAATAAATAAAATGCATCATCACATGCATGGAACATTCATCAGCCTTCAAACAAAATGAGGTTCTGACTAGAGGTCACAACATGCCTGGACGGGCCGGACTCCTGGAGGAGCTACAGGGAGAACCTGGACCGACAGCTCAGGGGCCTGGGCCGGGGGCTGTCCGCGTCCTGCCTCGTGGTGTGAAACACCACCACACCGGTGGCGGAGACCATGTCCGGGGATTTTCTCCCCAAGGAGAGCCAGCCTGTGAGAAGACATGAGCCAGGCCAACTTCTACAGCTCTGCCGAGGCCAGCAAACGTGGCTTCGATGTGCTGGACGTGCATTTCCACCCGCCAGTCCGGGCAGCACCAGCGGCGAGACGGCATACACCGGGACGTACGAGCTCACCGCCATGTCTCCCAGCTGCTGCTGTGCCACCTGGCAGCCGCCTGGGGCGTGGACCTCCCTGCTGCACCCCTGTGAACAGGTGGATCCGGGATGACCACACGATGGCATGTGCAGACGGGGAGGGCCACAGGGGACGGCTGGAGAGCAGAGGTGACTCCAGTGAGTCCACCGTGCCCTGGTGCCACGGATTCACATTTCCTCAGCAGTGGGCAGCATCATGCCCCGCTGCTGCTGCACGTCTGGCCACGGTACCCACGGCATAGCCAAGGCACCCCTTTGACCTCAAACCAAACTCCCTTATCCCCCAGCCTGTCAGGGCGGCAGTAGATTCCCGCACATCCAACTTGGTGCTGGGACGAAAGACAAGATTGGCCGGGATAGAGTCAAGAAAGAGTCGCACAGCCTCTCTCAGCACCGCTCAGCCTCCTTCAGCGCCGGGACGCATGTTTCAGAGAGCATCGCCCCTCACCCCCCACGGAACACCAACACTCATGGAGACCAGACAGCAGGCTTTCAGATCGAAGCCCTGCCTGAGGCCAGAGGCGAAGACTCAGATGCCACACTTAGTCCCCTCAGCACCCAGAGTCAGAGGGCTTTGTGGCCTGGTTGATGTTCCTCTACTCTGCCATGCTTTCTGCACACTGGTTTAAGAAGAAACCACCACGTACCCTGCCATGGTGGCTCGGTCTTTACCCCTTACCCTCACCAAGGAGCAGGCTCACCCCTTCCCCTTTGCCTGCCCTCTCACCTGTACTCCTTGGGAGAGGCTAGATACCAGACAGGACCCCATCACCATTCCCCTCTATGGGTGCCTGCAGAAACGATCATCGAATAAAAAGGTTCTCTCATGCACAGACCCTGTGATTCTGCAAGGTCTGTATGGGACTGTATTCTAGGGGTGTGTCCATGTTGGATGGAAGCCGCCTTCTTCCATCATGCTTCAACATCTGTTATACTCAGGGCAGGTCTACTGAGGACAGAGTGGGGAGGCATCCACATGGAAAAGAGTCCAGAGCAGTGCCTCACAGAGGGGCTCTATACATTGGGTTGGTCTCCCTACACACAGTCAGATTTTAACTCCCTGGGTTCCTGCTTGTTTGCTGGAATCTGCTGGAGTAGCTGATGGGTCCAAATATCTGTGATTGGCTGCATATGCCCAAACAAGCCACGCCTTGCTGTTCTCACCAGCCAGGACCTCAAAGTGTGTTGGTGCTGTTCAGTGGGCTCACACATCCCTGTTACCAGTAGGACTTATATTTATGGACAAGAAACTACTTGGCCTTGCATATATGTAGGAGCACAGTGAGGCCCCATGGCTGTGGACTCCAAAGGCCACATCATCACTGTACACACAAGACACACTTCTTCACATCCCAGGAGTGGTGGGGCAAGGTTGCTGGAGGCCTTATCTCACAACCATAACCAAGGCTGAAAGCCCAGAGATTTTATGGGCAGGAGGAAATATCCACACACACATAAGGAGATGAACAACACTGTACCTTGAATGGTATATCTATAGACTGAAAGAAAACGGCCAGAAAATGGACAATAGAGAAGTTCACAGCCTTCCCTGGGAAATAAGAAGAACACAGTCTAGATAACCAAATGATTCGAGACATATGGAAGAATGAAGGTTGACAGCATTAATGTAAATCTAAAAGTTGAAATGGTTGAAGGCAATAGAACAAAAGGTGACTTCGTAGTTATGAGAATGTTCTGTGTATGTAACCTCAGAATATACAATATATATTGCAAGAATGGGGAAAGGGATTTAAGCCATAACCCCTACTTTTAAATCTATAATGTTAAGTCATCCTGTAATTAACTTATGTGTAGGCACCATAGCGCAGCTATAAAACAACTCAAAGCATATAGTTGACTCCTGGGAAGATGCTGGGATAAGGACACATGATGCATTTCTTCATGAGCAACTAGAGAACAGATCAGGAGGCACCCAAACAAGCAGGTTTGGGCCACAGGGGACCAGGGATGGAATACTGCAGCATGTAAGGAAGAGGTGGATGAAGAAGCCGAGAAATTACAACTGCCAAGTTTTAGTATGAGCAACCAGGTGCCCGTTTCCAAATCTCTGACTCCAGCAGCTGTGGAATAGCTTCTGGCTAAGCGGTACGATATGTCGCATTACTTGAAAAACAGAAGGCCAGCAAAGGGAACCCTCTTCTTCCTGCAGCCCAGAGCTTTTCTTGCAGGAGTGTGGAAGCTCTCAGCTCCATCAATGTTACAAACTGAGAGAATGCAGTGAGAGAGTAATCTTCATTGCATTTCACATCACTCACCTCCCACTCTGGATGCCAGTAGTTCTGGAAGATCTCTAGGCCAGAGATGTTTACCTTCTCAGTCCGACAGCCTAGAACCTCTCCATGTGGAATCTTAGGAGCCCACAGCTCCTAAGATTAGTTCCATAAACAGGATAGACTGCTCTTGTGGGCTCTTGAGCTTCACGTTGCTCTCTGGCATCTCTAAAAAGGGGCTCTCTCCAAAAAGCTTCCCCTTTAAAAGTATTCCACTGGCATGGGTGAAGTCACATCTCCTTCTAATCCAAGTTTAATGACCACAATTGGGTGAGTCACATATCTGTGGAAATAGCCTCATCAAGTTTCCCACCTGCACTCTGCCCTAGAGTACCAAAGAGGAATTAAAAGAAAACGGCTGTTTCCACAAGATTGGATCAAGATGAAGCCACATTTTTTCCTGTGTACATAATGCTTTCAAAACCACAACTTTCAAAATAGTCCCATCAAGATAATCAGATGCCTGAAAAACAGAAAAAAATATTAGGAGACACGTTAGGAAATAAGAAGATATGGGCAAACCAAATGATCATGTTAAAAACTCTGAGGAAATGAAGAATTTGCACAACTAACCAATGGTAGACAAACAGATCTCCTAAATATTTCCAATGAGATGTTTAAAGAGATCTAGGATATTAAGAAGACACTAGAAGGGTAGAAAGAAGAATTGAGAGATGACGTAGAAGAAAGCACAGACTTATGGCAATGAAAGATATGGTAGATGAACTTTAAACTGTACTAGAAACATTTGAAGATTTGAAGAGGCAAGAAGAAAGTGTGTGCAGAGTAGAGAACAGAGCAACTAAACTCTAACATGCCAAGGAATAAATGCAGAGAAAACCTCGAAAACTCTGAGCTGGTTCTCAGGGAGATGATGAATAACTTGAAGTGCACAAATTTAGGTGCCCTACAGGGGAAAGAGAAGAGTAAAGGGCTGGGAAGATACTTGAGGACATAATGGCTAAGACTTTTGCAACCCCGATAAAAGAGTTAAATATGCAAATCCAAGAAGCCCAACGTTTTCCAAGTAAAGTAAATCCAGATACATCCACTCCAAGACACATTGTGCTTAGGCTCTCAAGGCCCAAGATAAAGGGAGAATTCTGAAAGCATCAAGAGGAAAGCAATTCACCACAAATAACAAAAGCCACGTGAGGCTTAGCACAGACTTGGAGGTAAGAGGGAGCGGTATCATCTACTGAAGATTCTGAAAGAGAAACAAGGTGAACTAATACTTTTTATATACAGTAAAACTGCCCTTCAAAACTTGGGGAGACAATAAAATATTCACAGAAATCGAATGCTGAGAGAACCTGTTATCAAGAGTCCTGTCCTACAATAAGTACTAAAGGGAGTTCTACAGAAGAAAAAAGAGATTAAAAAAAAAAAAAAAAAAAAACCCGCAATACCCAAAACCCATAAGAGAAAGAAGCTTGGAGGAGAACACTGAAGTGAAGACTGTCAGTCAAGGTTAGTGTTCAAAGTGTTAAAACCGGGGAAAACAATACATCTGAGAATTAAAAGCCAAACAGAAATGGTTGTGGTAAGTGTAGGTTCAACAGCACTAAAAGTGAATTTTAAGGGATTACATTGCAAATGAAATAACACAGATTGGCAGAATGGTAATTTCACTGTAGGTGAGCAAACTCACTCTGGAGTTCTGTATAGAAATTCTATCTATGCAGTGAACATGGACAAGGAGGAAGGCAGGCCTCATATCCCACCAGAGATTTCACACAGGAAAGATTCCCTTTGTTTGCACAAATTGGAAAATCCTATTGACAGAAGTCAGTACTTACTAAATATCAGAAAATTCACATAGGAGAAAAAACCACGGATGCAATGAACATGGGAAAACTTCATCACAAAGCAACAGCTAATTGTACATCAAAGAACTCACACAAGAGAGAGACTCTATGAATACACTGACTGCGGGAAAACTTTTGCTTCCAAATGGGAGAAACATGTAGATTCACTCAAGGCCGAAAGTCCTTCCACAAAGAACAACAGCTCATTACATACACGTGAAACCCTGTTAACACACAAGAAAATCCCGATCAATGTGTGGCTTGCAAAAATGCCTTCAGTGACCCCTCTGACAGCATTATGTATCATCGGGCTCTGAGTGAATCTGAATGCAGTGAAAGTGGTAGTTCCTTCAGTAATATTTTCCTTCACAAAAAAAAACAGTAGGAGAAAAATTCAGATCTATTCAATGTAGAAATACATTGACTAGAAATAGTTAAGCAACATTTAACTAGAAATAGTTAAGCAACATTTTTGGGTACTTATATTGCTAAAAGGTATATACCGAGAGAAATCATATGAATGCAGATACTGGAAAGTCAGAAACACATGTATGCTATATAAATTTCCATAGGGTTACATAGACATACTCTGATATTAGACAGGACACAAGTATATTAGCTGTTCTGGAATGCCTGAGATCACCTAAGTGAATCAAAAAGGTAATTGGTATCTGGATGTTGCTAGAAATGAAAACTTTATAGCAGTTGGCTGGAGGAAAAGGACAAATATTAGTGAAGTTTAGGATACACATGTTAGTTCTGTTTCCCTAGATCATTGTGAAGCACAATCCACCATAAATTTTTAGGACCTTATATTATGCAGAGGCACTTATGGAACGGAGCCTTGCGTTCAATCTAAGTATTCATTTAGCAAGTGGCAAGTACCTGCATTGTACCTGTTGTTATTTCACCTTTCCAGTAGTGAAGAAAACTGAAACTTCATTAACCCCATAGAATGGACATTGGGTTAGCTGGATCATCTGTAGGTGATAACATTACATTCCTTGTAATGTACTCCACCATTTCCATTATGTGAAATGGACTTGGAATCTTTTGTGGTCATTCTAAGTTCAAGTTTTTTAAATTCCTAAAATGTATTCAATATAATTTGAAGTGAAGAGTGGGGGAGAAAGATTCCTATTAATAATGTTTAAGTAAAAGTCAGGACACAAGTATGTTTTTTAAGAATCCACATTATATTTCACCATATCGATTCTAATTTCCTTAGTAGACACAAGCCACATGTGGCCATTTAAATTGATATAAACTCATTTTTAAAATGTGGACAGTATTAGCTTCTCGAGTCATGTATTCCTCACAAAATAGAAGAATGAAAAATAACTATGTATTGATTTGGATGATGATGGTGAAGGTGTTAAAGAGTCTGGGTATTTCTTCCCTGCGTAGAATCAGCTGTTGAAAGGTAGTTCTAAATAATAGTGTGTGATTACAGAAGGTCAATGCCTGAATATTGAAGGGACAAAGCAGAAAGGTGAAAAAAAAGATCTCCAGAGCACATAAAATAAAAAAGGAGGCTGAGAACCTAAGTCTAAGATAGAAGAAAATATAAGAGATAGGAGGGAGGACACTTTGGAATGTTCTGGGAAAATAGCTCATACTAATTTGTTCAGAGTTCTGCCACATTTGAGATTTATCACATTTCAAAAATCTCAGTTCCCTTCTGAACAGCTGAATTAGGACATGTAATTTCTCCTATCTTTGGCACTCCCTCTTACTCTCCTGCAAGTTGGGATCTTTTCCTTCTCTTTCCACAGTTTTTTCCCCAAATCTAGTAAAGTTATTATATCCTGTTTAGGGAAGACAAAAGTGGGCAGGCCGGGGATGGAGGGGGGAGCCTTTGCAACTCCAGCTGTAAAACCCCACCATATCCTGATAAGTGGTTTTTATTATTCCAGTGATGACATAAATAATGGTTACCATGGCTACTGGGCTGCCTAAAGTGTACTATACTCTCAAGCACGAAATATATTTTACCAATCTTCTTTGCCAAACTTTAAAATGGGTAAATGCAATGTAACTGAGGAAATATTAAAGACAATGGGATACATGTACCTTTTCCTTGCATCTACTCCTTTCCCATGCTATCCTAATTTAACTCCTTATTTGATTCATCCCAAATTATCTTTCCTTACCTCCCCTTTACTCCTTTTCCAAATGCTCCCATAGTTTCTTCTTTCTTAAATAATTAATTAAATATATCAATATGAATATAATTTACTTATACATCAAACATCCCTGTCAAATGAACCAAAACTCTGTATAATGAGAATAGTAGAATAGGCTGCCATTGAAAGAAAACAGCAATGAACTTTTATCTATTTCTAAAAATAAGGAAAATGAAACAGTGACAGTAAACACATGAGTTTATTGTCCCAATAAGAGAATTGCAGTATCTGGTTGATATTTGTCAAATAAAATTTTAGTCTTTTTTTTCCTGCATAATTTGGACCTCCTTTGATGGGTCAACAGTAGTTTAGGATAGTGTTGGTATAGTTAAGATGGTTGATGTGTTGACCTAGAAAAAGAGGTGGCAGATGTATCAGTTATCAGAGCCAATGGAAACCATGGGTTACCTGCTTGTTGTAGGGTGGGAGAAGGAGCGTCACTGGCTGCTACATTGGAAAAACAAGCTGGAAAAGTAGAAGGCTCCACCATCAATCCAGAATAATTGTTCTGAATAGGAGATATCATGTGGTACTGAGAAACAGATGTTGTAATTGTAACAAAACCCATAATGTGGCCATTTGGTTGAGTATAGCTGCTATGTGAGTGCATATGAGAAATGGTCAACTGGTTTACAATAGCATATTTATCTGTAGGGATTTTGGGGGATGGTCTAATTGAAGATGATGGAGGAGAAAAATCACTTCTGATGGGGGTGACTGTATCAGCAACTGTCTGGCTAGTAGAAGTCTTCCTTACTAAAGGTACATTTAAATTTGGGGAGGTTGGAAATAATCTTTCCCCACAAGTTACAGCAACTGAACCAGAGTTCTGGTTATCTGCATTACACCCTACTCCAAAGCACTGCTTGTTGACATCTTCAAGTAGTGAAGCAGATACTAGAGAAGCATTTTTAATGCCAATTCTTCTTTTCATTCTTAGTAAAAGTTAGGGACAGCCTCATCTAAAATATGGATTCTGGTAGAACTGTAACTAAAAATCAGAGGAAAACACATTTAGTAATATTTTAAACAAAATAGCAAGTCAGACTATAAAAATACAACTAATAAAATTTTGCACTTCAATATCACCACATAAAGTTAATGACAACAAACAATACATGTACATTTGACTAGTTTCTAATATTTAGTTTTTGGGAAACAAACAGGAAGTATTATGGCTTTCACGTGAAAATGTTATGTTTACAATAACAGTGACTGCCACTGTTTTTCAGTGTGTTTAAAGCTCTGTGATAAAATTCAAATGTGTTAACAAAAGTTCTTATACTACTCAATGTTTCATGTGCAGTCTATCCTGATGTTTTAAAGTAATCTGAACATAAAAAAATCTGTATTATTTTCCAAATTTAATTTTACTTCATATATATTATCATATACTTAAGTGATACACAAAATAAAAGCATTTACTTCTATATCAGAAGTAACTGACAATGTTTGAATACCTTGTTTAAAACAGAGCCTTCTTTTTCTTCTGCCAGAAAGTCAGCTGGGGAAGCAGATCTCTGAAAACTCAGTCGCATTTTGCTAAATCCATAGAGATTAAGCTGTCGAATTAAGCTTTTCATACTATCAGTTTCAAATATTCTGAAAGGCGCCTGTCTTCCCAAAACTTCTTTCTTAAACAGTTCTTCATTAATTAGTATAGAAGTTCCATTTTCATCCCACCAAATTGACTTAAACTGGTCACTTTCAACTATTTTCCAGAGTTTTCTGGGGAAGGTCAGAGAAAGGAAATCATCATCTTCATCTGGTTTGGAAACACAAAAGGTGTAACGTGGTCTTTTTATTAAGGAAACTTCCAACAAAGCCTGAAAAGCACTTTCCTCAATCATAGACCTCAAGTCTGAGTCTCGCGTACAAGTGTGATCACTCAAAGGAGATCTAATGGAGGCCTCCGAACCAGTTGGTCCATCTTCAGAAGAAACATCTTGAGTTTCTGATGAAACATGTTCCATCTTAAATAATTTTTCCTCAGCTGCTATCCTCACCTGCATGGTTTTGAACAGTGCAGCTTCAAATGCTGCTTTGTAAAGGCTGCACAGATCTAATTCTGTACCATCACAATACTTCTCAATTTACACAGCAGTGACATCACAAGGTGACTCTGGTCTCCTAGCAGTTATGTGTAACATACCCTCTTGATGAAATTAATTCCATTAAAGTCAAATATTACATCACATAATGAAAGTAATCAGGCAAGATCTTTAAATCATGGATTTATGAAATGAAAGTGAATTCCTTCCTTGTGCACACACATACTATTCCAAGCTGGTGCCAACAGCAGCAGGCCTGGTGACTGGATTATAAAAACGAGTAAAACAAACCTACGATTTTTAAAAGCTCTAACAATTTGAAACGAATTTCTGTGCAGGATCAACATATAAAAAAGACAAGGCCATAAATACAGGAGATTAGTGGTTGCCAGTGACAGAGACTGCTCTTTACTCAGCAAATCTGCAGACTATGTTCCTGAAAAGACTTGTTCCTTCCCTCACCTGACTATCTTGAAAGAAATATTGTAGCTGAGTGCACAAAATCACATAATTTCAGATTTCCTGGCCTTTAAAAATATCAAAGTTGCCCTCACCCTCTCCTTCCCCACTTCCACCAGAAGGTCTGCTACTACTTTTCCAAGGCCCTGTTTTAGTTTTTCCCTGGCTGTTCCACAAATAGCATAACATCAGTTGTTTTAAACAATGGGATTTCATTAGTCTGGAGGCTAGGGAAACACCCATGTCAAGGAATCATCAGGATGATACTTTCTTCCCCAAAGACTAGCATTATGGGGCTGGCTACCAGTGATTCTGACTCTTCTGCCACATGACAAGGCATACAGCGGAGACTGCTAGACTCACCCTTTCTTCCAGGTTTTGATGATTTTAGTTTCTGGCTTCGGTAGTTTCTGTCTTTCTGTCTGAATTTCATTCTGTTATGAAGGATGCCAGTTTTTACAGGATTAAGAGCTATTCTGAATAAGGTGACACTCACCCTAACTGAAGTCACCTCATCAAAAGGCCCTACTTACAATGGGTTCACACCTACAGGGATGGGTTAAATTTAAGAACATTATTTTTCTAGGGTACTTACAGCTGCAAACCACCACAGACCCTAACCTTAATTACAAAACCCAACCAAATCTTTGCCTTCCTTGGAATTGAGTTCTAGTTGTTCTTCCCTACTGCAGCAGCCTCGTAATAAAACCATTTGTGTCTATTTATGTCTGTCCTGCACAGTTCTTTCTCCCCATACACCATGGCAGGGGGAGAGTGGATCTTCAAAACTCATTGCTTTGGGGTATAGGGTTTCCTTTTCAAATGAAGAAAATGTTTTGGAACTTGAGAAAAGTGATAGTTAAACAGTACTGGGAAGATACCTAATGCCATCAAACTTTACATTTTACAACACTTAACTATACAGTACATGAACTTTTCCTCAATTAAAACAGAGGGGACAGGCTCTGGTGGCTTAGCAGTCATAGTTCTCACCTGCCATACTGGAGACCTGGGTTCAATTCCTGGTGCCTGCCCATGCAAAAAAAAAAAAAAAATGCCATGAGTCTGTCATTTTCACTTTCGATTAAATAAAACAGAAACAGGGTGGTTTCTTACCCTATAGAAACAGACCTTAAACAAAAGACTTAAACAAAGGAATAAACCTTTCACTTGGAAATCTGGAAGTTGATAAGAGACTAGAAAAAGACTCCGCAAACATTGATCCAAAGTAAAAAACAAACCCACAAGAAAGCAAGCTGGAAATACGTGACTGGGAACCACTAGTCAGGAGACTTCCCCTACACTCACTCAGGATAGTTTAATAAGCACACCATGACAGACCTCTGGCCCAAGCACCTATTCACTGCTGACCACAGAGCCACACTGGTAGCAACTCAGAGTCACATGCTATTTCAAGCACAGGATCCAAGGCCATAAGTACCCACAGACAGTCTTTCCAGGCAGTGCTAGGCAAGCAGTTCCCTTGAAACAAGAGCAATGTGCAGTAGAAACTTTTGGAAGCAATGCACACTCCCAACCAATTTCCCAATAGATGCAAACCTAAATGAATTATAAAAGAGTACTCCTGGGAGTTCTGGGTAGATAGCAGAATAGGATAGATTGAGTTCAGCCCTGCTCTGGGAAACAGCTAGAGAAGGGATGGGAGGGCAACTGAGACGGTGATTTCAGAGTGTAAGTGACCTGGAGGAGCCTTCTGCACAGAGGGAGACCCAGCTGCAAAAGCTGAGGAACTGAGAAGCAGACAATGGGAGACCTTCCAGCTGGTACAAACAGCATAGCGCAGAAGACCGGAGCCCTCAGAAGTGCACAGATGGGGTGACAGAACAAGGAAGTAAGCCAATCTGCAATCCTTGAAAGTGCTACCCTTACCAGAGCAGCCCCACAACGTGCAACTCACCCCATACCTCGTGCCCCTGAACTCGGTCACCCATCCCCCCTCCCCATGCTCCAAGCCCCCCAGCCTCGCCAACACCCACCCCAAGCACGCGAAGGCCTGCCCCTTCTGAAACCCACCTACCCTGCTGTGATCGCTGCAGGAAGTGGCCAGTGCATCAAGGTTGCCAGCATTTCCTCCATACCCTGGCTACATCCGTCCCCAACCCATACATTCATGCAACCCGGAGCTCTGCACACAATTGTGTACATCAGTTTATAGCCTCCCCAGATTTGCACATGTGCACTGCCCCCAGCTCTGTAAAAGTGCTGACCTGTTATCAGCATTTGCCTCCAACCCACACAGGCCCAATGCTGAACCACCGCCCTGAGCTTTGCACATGCACACAAAGGGGACTGCAGCCTAGATCAGCGCACTCCAGGGCCCTGACCCCAAGACCCGTGCACCTGTACAGCCACATTTTCCCCACCAGGTGCCCATGCACCTGTGCACTGACTTCCTGAAAACAAAATAAGCCAGAGTCAAAAGAGCAATTATGGGTATGGTCTCCTTTAGAAAATGCTTGTAAGGAAACAGGGCCCTAGAGTGTAAGCTCTTACAGCACTTAAATTTAGTCCACAGTCAGATTATTATTTCTGGATTTTGAGAAGGTGTTTTATATAGGTAGGTATAAACTGGTATTTAAAGATAAGAACAAAGCCAATCAAGTTGGGATTAAGGTAATTCAGAACACAGGGATAAAGAAGACAGTGTCTATATTTCAGAACCACATCTACTCCTTGAGACCAAAGAAGAAAAGGTTTATTTTGTCCAGAAACTAATTTTTTTGTACCAAATAATGTAACTGAACCTATCTGTATAGCTCATCTGAATAAGTGAAACACAGGGAGCCCAGAATAAGAAAGAGGTCCTTTAATCCTATGTAGATTAATTTAACGCCTGGATACAACCTTGAATATATTAAGCACATAATCAAAAAGTTTTGGCAAAGTCCCTTGAGGGAAGGTCGAAAAAAGACTATGGAACTATTAAATCTTACCATCAGGGAATCCCCTGACACTGTGCCAAACATTACAGACACTCAAATCAATAGGCCGAGCCTCCAATCATGAGGCTTACTCTTGTGAAGCTTATATAGGTAGTGGAAAAGCTTAGCCTACCTATAGGCATGCCTAAGAGTTACTTCCGGATGACTTCTTTTGTTGCTCAGATGTGGCCTCAGTCTCTCTAAGCCCAACTCTGCAAGTGAAAGCACTGCCCTCCCCACTACAAGGAACATGACACCCAGGGGTGAAAGTCTCCCAGATGGTGTGGGAAATGACTCCCAGGGATGAACCCAGCCCTGGCACTCAGGGATCAACAATTCCATCCTGACCAAAAGGGGGAAAAGGAGTGTAATACATAAGGTATCAATGGCTGAGAGAGTTCACACAGAGTCAAGAAGCTACTCTGGAGGTCACTCTTATACAAGCTTCAGGGAGACCTTGCTACCTACCATAACCTGCCAACCCCCAACCAGGACCATTCCAGCCAGTCCTAAAGAACACCTAGGGCAATATATAAGAGTCTACATTATTTTTATTTATACTGTGGCATAGAGCAGCACCAACATCCACACCCCAGCTACACCAACACATTTTATTGGCATTTCTTAACTGCAAGAAGCACAAGATTCTGGGGACTGCACTGGGGAACATGTCCCCAGGTTCTCACCTTTCCCCACCCCACCATAGCAATACTCTTTCTGATTCCTTTAAGCTAGGACACATGGAGAAGATCCCAGAATCCCCAAACTCAATCATTCAGTGAGCATTGTCTCTCAACACATGGCTAAAGATGAACAGACTGAGAATTCCCTGCAACTGCTTATTTAAGGTGTGTATTCCTGGGCCCTACTCCAGAATCAATAAGTCAAATGTCTCAGGGATCGTAGGACTTGCATTTAAAGTAGGTCCCAAAATGACTTTCTCAGGTATTAAAATTTCAGAACTGCTCGATTAGAGAAAAATTACTGGCCCTTTTCTCTATTTAAAAATCTTGCTGTTCATCTTGATGGAATGGGGGAAAAAAGTGTAACTGATAAAGTATCAGTGGCAGAGAGTTCAAACACAGTCGAGAGGCTACTCTGGAGGTTGCTCTTATGCAAGCTTCAGGGAAAACTTGCTACCTATCATAATCTGCCAACCCCCAACCAGGACCATTCCAGCCAATCCTAAAGAACACCCAGGGCAATATATTAGATTCCTCAAGGGTTCCGTGCACTAGAGTAACTTGCCAGAAACCTACGACCTCCAGATGGGTCTCTGGTCCAGATAAGTCCTGAAACCCAGCTCAGCCTCTCCACAACATCAGATAGTTCCATCTCCCTACCCCATATTAATGACAGACCCTTCCAATATCAAAAATTCAGAATTGCCATAGCCCAAAGAAACCCAGTGAGAGATGTGGAAAGATCAAAGGTGATGGTGGAGTTAAGCATAGAAGATAGGATTTAACAAATGAATATGAATGCTGAATCATTAAATTGATATCTCTTTTAGTCTCCAGTATTTCAGAGCAGCTAGAAGTAAAAACCTAAAATGGTAAAATTGTAACCCATGTCAAAATCTGAAATATGCTCTACAACTAATTGTGATGCTGTGCTTGGAAATTTATAATTTTTTGTATATAGATTATTCTTCACAAAAAAAGAAGGAAAAAAAAGTCAATTGTGATGATAAAGTATTTAAGTCCTATAGCCTCCTATATTCTGGAGCAGGTAGATGGAAAAATATGAGGTGATCATATGGTAGCCCATGGCAAACTCTAGGATCTATCCTGTGACCACTTTTGAAGATTGCTTTTTTATTTCTTTGTTTTGTATATGTGTTATACCATACAATAAAGAATGTTTATAAAAAAAAAAAGATTCTACAAAGACTCCATATACTACAATAACTTTCCAGAAACCTACAACCTTCAGATGGGTCCGTGGATCAGAGAAGTCCTGAAATGCAGAGGGACCACCCTCTCCAGAACATAAGTTAGTTCCATCTCCTTACCCCATATTACTGACAGCCCCTTCCAATATGAAAAAGTTAGAATGCCCATAGCTCAAACACCCCTAAAGAGAGGCATAGAAAGATCAAAGGTGATAGCGGAGTTATGGAGAGAATGTACGTTTTAATGAACGAGTATGATTGCTGAATCCTTACACTGATATTTCTTTTACTCCCCAGTATCTTGGAGCAGCTAGAAGTAAAAACCTAAAATCATAGAATTGCAACCAATGCCAAACTCTGGAATCTGTTCTACAACTAATTGTTGTGATGCGCTTTCACATTTATTGCTTTTTTGTACATATGTTATTTTTCACAAAAGGAAAGAAAAGTAGGTTGTGATGATAAAAAAATATTTATTCCTTGTAGCATCCTATATTCTGGAGCAGTCAGAAGGAAAAATCTGACAGGATGGTATGGTGGCCCATGGCAAACTCTGGGATCTGTCCTGAAACCATTTGCTGAAGTGCGCTTTGAAAGCTTTTGCTTTCTTTGCTTTGCATACAGTAAAAAAGTTAAATAATAAAGAGCATTTCTGAGCCCTGACCCCATCTGGCTTGCTGAGATGGCAAAGCCTCATACAGAAGTCAGTGGAGGTAGAAAAGTGACAAGAACAAAAGGAGAGAAACTGAACCCACGCAAGTCAGGGTGGTCAGAGGACTGAAAATCTGTAGGCAGTCAGAGGACTGAAAGGCAGACCTGAAACTTGATTGAACATCTCTATGGCACTGGGAATGAAAATCAGAATAAAAACAAATAGAACAGCCCAGGATTCCAAAGGAAGAAACAATAGAGAAAGAAATATCCTGGGAGTGAAGCAGTTGCACATAACAGGGTGACCTCAGAAATACTGTGAATGCCTAGGGCAAAGACACAGTTGATGACATGAGAACAGTTTAATAGGGCCTGTTCTAAAGGTAATGAAAAAGACACTATACACACGGCCAATCTACAATAAAGCCTTAGGCAAGTGGGAAGCTGGCTTTCTAAGTTAGCACAACAAAATAATCAGATGCCCAAGCATCACCAAAGAAGCACAGGTCACCCAAAGATATAAGATACTGCTCATTCAAGGGAACAAATTAAAACTACAGTGGAAACACAGATATTGGAACAACTAATCAAAAAAGTTCAAACATATCTCCTAAATCAACTCAAGCAGCAAAGAAAAATAGAAATGAATAAGCTAATTCTGGGTACAGAATTAAAGCCATTAAGGTGACTATACATGAACTAAAGAAGAATTAGAAAGTTTAAAAAGCAACAACACAATGTATGGGTGGAAAACTGAATAACAGAGATTTAAGATACACTTGAGAATTGACTGTAGTTAACAGTAATATCTTTAAATTCTTTCTTTAAGTGTTACAAAAGTACCACACCAATATTAGGGAAATAATAGGGGTGCAGAGATAAGGGGCATAGGAGGTTTTGGGTTTTTCTTTTTTCTATGTAATTATATTTCTAGAGTAATGAAAACATTCTAAAATTGATCGTGGCAATGAATACTCAGCTATGTGATACTATGAGCCAGTGACTGAACACTTTGGATGGGGTTGTATGATACGTAGATATATCTGAATAAAATTCAGTTGTTTTTTTTTTTAAATAACTGCAGAGGAACTTCCAAAATGGAGAATTAGGGAGAGTGGAAGAACCTACTTCTTTCCCAGGCAGGAGCTGTCCAATTCAGCTGGTTGATCCAGAAAGCAGAGCAGAACAACAGAACAAAATGGAAGTACAGGACAAACAAACTGTGGTCAGAGACTGTGAGTAATTCCATCCACTGCTCCTGGTGCCATTCCACATCAAGGAAAGCAGAGGGGAGCAGCTTGATTCTAGCCTGGGCAGTGGTTGTGAACTGAGAAGACCACCCAAAGTATAGAAAGCCCAACACTGAGCCAGACATTGCTGGTGAACTTAGAACATAGGCTTCCCAGTTTCACCTCAACTTGGTCAGAGGAGCTGGGCACATTGTTTCAACCACATCAGAGGTGTAGCTGGCAAAGAGCATAACAGCCTACCTTTGTGGAGCTGAGGGAATCCTGAGCCAAGGATTTCCATCTTCTCGGCAGGCTGGAATATGCACCCCGTGAAATAAAATGTCATAAAAAGGGAGTTTGGTTTGTTTAAGACACACTTCCAGGGCCCTCTGGTCATGATCTAGGCCCCTGCATGGATACCTGGCCCTGTACTGTCTGGGAAATGCTGACAAACCAATTTCAAAGAAGTGCATTCATACAAACCCAATCAACAACAAAATCTTAGACAAAAGAGAGAAACTGACCTTCAGAAATAAAGCATCAATATAATCGGATATCCAGGTATCAGCAAAAAAATCACAAGGCATACTAAAACGTGGGGAATGACTGCCAATTCAAAAGACAAATTAAAAAGTCAAGGGAAATCCAGAACATCAGCTAGTTCCATTCCCTATCTTGAATTTTTCACAGCCCTTCCCAATCCTGGAAAATTTAGAATGGCATACCCCAAATGCCCTTAAAGACTGAGAGAAGGATCAAAGGAGAAAGAAAAGTTAAAACCAAGAAGACAGATTTTGACAAATGAGCATGACTGTTGAATCATGTCGTTCATATTTCCTTCAGTCTCCAGTGCCTTGGAACAGTTAGAAGGAAAAATGTGAGATTGTGGAACCGCAGCCCATCCTAAACTCTGAAATCTGTTCTACAACTAATTGTTGTAGTGTGCTTTGAAATTTATTCCTTTTGTATATATGTTATTTTTCACACACACAAACATCAGGGGAGGTAAGGAATGTGGAAGATCTAATCAAAGATGTTCAAAAAAAATCTCCTTAGTCAATTCTAGGACATGGCTAGAGAGACAAGGATATAACTATGACACTGGGTGAGCAAAATGAAAAATTTTAAGTATGAAAAGAAACATAAGAAAAGTTTAAGGAACTGAGGGGATGGGCCAAGATGGGGGCTTAGCAATGTGCGCATTTTAGTTCCTTCTCCAGAACAATTACTAAATAACCAGAAACAGTACAGAACAGCTCCCAGAGCCACGTCAGGGACCAGACACACAGCTTACCCCAGTCTGGACCAGTGGACCGGCTGCGAGCCCTCCCAGAACCATGAGTTCCCCAAGCCACGGTGGCCAGTTCCCGTGGCCCACAGGTGGTTTCCCAGAGGGAACAGAAAGAGACTCTAAACCTGGTCAAGGGGGAGGTCGCTCCTTGGGCTAATGGGAAAAGAGGAAAAGGGAGGAAATGGAGGTTTTTGTGGTTATCTTTCTATGCAGGCTTGGCTGCCTCTGGATTCAGCAGCAGGACTTCTCAGGCTGCAACTGCCCCAGGCATAGGCAGAAACGGACTGCTTTCAGGGCTGTCTCCCACCTTTGTCTTCCCCAGGGGAAGGGTGAAGCCCAACTCAGGTGGAATCCCTCTCTCAAGGAATTCAGACCCCAGGGCTCGGCAATTTGAAGCCATTAAAACCAGCCTACAACCTCTCCTCTGTCTCCACCATGCTCCCAGCAGGGAGAGTCTTCCAAAGTTAAAGGAGCCACAACATCTTTCGCTGGTGGGACCCGCAGGCAGACAAGCGCCACATACTGGGCAGGATAAGAAAAACAGAGCCCAGAGACTTCATAGGAAAGTCTTTTAACCTGCTGGGTCTCACCCTCAGGGAAAACTGATGCAAGTAACTCCTTCCCCCTGATAGGAGGTCAGTTTAGTCCGGGAAAACCCAGCTGGAGTCTATAATACCTATGTAGACCCTCCTAAGGGTGGGGAGGGAAAAGGCACCATACAAGTAGGGCAAGAAACAAGAAAGCAAGAACTGAGAAATTATCCTCTGTTAAACAAAACCTAAGCAAGAGATCTAGAAAAAGCTGAACTAAACGTCCAAGAACAGACAGACAACAAATTCATCTAGCAAGAAAACCCTAGGTAAGAAAAGTGAAAGCAATCTCCAGAATAAACTAATTAAGGTAATTAAATGTCTAGATGCCAGCAAAACATAACAAATCACACCAGGAAAATTGAAAATATGGCCCAGTCAAAGGACCAAACCAATAGCTCAAATGAGACACAGGAGCTGAAACAATTAATTCAGAATATATGAACAGACATGGAAAACCTCATCAAAAACCAAATCAATGAACTGAGGGAAGAAATGAAGAAGGCAAGGAATGAACAAAAAGAAGAAATGGAAAGTCTGAAAAAATAAATCACAAAACTTATGGGAATGAAAGGTACAGTAAAAGACATTAAAAAAACAATGGAAACCTACAATGGTAGATTTCAAGAGACAGAGGTTAGGATTAGTGAGCTGGTGAAGGAACATCTGAAATAAGACAAGAAACAGAAACTATAGGGAAAAAATGGAAAAATATGAGCAGGGACTCAGGGAACTGAATGATAATATGAAGCACACAAATACACATGTTGTGGGTGTCCCAGAAGGAGAAGAGAAGGGAAAAGGAGGAGAAAAACTAATGGAAGAAATTATCACTGAAAATTTCCTAACTCTTATGAAAGACCTAAAATTACAGATTCAAGAAGTGCAATGTACCCCAAAGAGAATAGATCTAAATAGATGTTCTCCAAGACACTTACTAGTCAGAATGTCAAAGGTCAAAGAGAAAGAGAGGATCTTGAAAGCAGCAAGAGAAAAGCAATCCATCACATACAAGGGAAACCCAATAAGACTATGTGTAGATTTCTCAGCAGAAAAAATGGAGGCGAGAAGACAGTGGGATGATATATTTAAATTACTAAAAGAGAAAAACTGCCAACCAAGAATTCTATACCCAGCAAATTGTCCTTCAAAAATGAGTGAGAAATCAAAACATTTTCAGACAAAAAGTCACTGAGAGAATTTGTGACCAAGAGACCAGCTCTGCAAGAAATACTAAAGGGAGCACTAGAGACTGATAGGAAAAGACCGAAGAGAGAGGTGTGGAGAAGAGTGTAGAAAGAAGGAAAATTAGATATGACATAAAAAATACAAAACGCAAAATGGTAGAGGAAAGTACTACCCAAACAGTAATAACACTAAATGTTAATGGATTGAACTCCCCAATAAAAAGACATAGACTGAAGACTGGATTAAAAAACAGGATCCTTGATTATGCTGTCTATAAGAAACACATCTTAGACCCAAAGATAAACATAGGTTGAAAGTGAAAGGTTGGGAAAAGATATTTCATGCAAATAACAACCAGAAAAGAGCAGGAGTAGCTATACTAATATCCAACAAATTAGACGTCAAATGTAAAACAGTTAAAAGAGACAAAGAAGGATACTATGTACTAATAAAAGGAAGAATTCAACATGAAGACATAACAATCATAAATATTTATGCACCAAACCAGAATGCCCCAAAATACATGAGGCAAACACTGAAAAGGGAAATAGACACATCTACCATAATAGTTGGAGACTTCAATTCCCTACTCTCATCAATGGACAGAACATCTCAACAGAGGATCAATAAAGAAACAGAGAATTTGAATATTACAATAAATGAGCTAGACTTAACAGAAATTTATAAGACATTACACCCCACAACAGCAGGATACACATTTTTCTCAAGTGCTCATGGATCATTCTCAAAGATAGACCATATGCTGGGTCACAAAGCAAGTTTCAACAAATTTAAAAAGATTGAAATCATACAAAACACTTTCTCAGATCATAAAGGAATGAAGTTGGAAATCAATAATAGACAGAGCGCCAGAAAATTCACATATATCTGGAGGCTCAACAACACACTCTTAAACAACCAGTGGGTCAAGGAAGAAATTACAAGAGAAATCAGTAAATATCTTGAGGCAAATGAAAATGAAAACACAACATATCAAAACTTATGGGATGCAGCAAAGGCAGTGCTAAGAGGGAAATCTAATGCCCTAAATGCCTATATCAAAAAAGAAGAAAGGGCAAAAATTCAGGACTTAACTGTCCACTTGGAAGAACTGGAGAAAGAACAGCAAACTAACCCCAAAGCAAGCAAAAGGAAACAAATAACAAAGACTAGAGCAGAAATAAATGAAATTGAGAACATGAAAACAATTGAGAAAATCAATAAAACCAGAAGTTGATTCTATGAGAAAATCAATAAGATTAATGGGCCCTTAGCAAGATTGACAAAAAGAAGAGAGAGGACGCAAATAAATAAGATCAGAAATGGAAGAGGAGACATAACCTCTGACCCCACAGAAATAAAGGAGGTAATAACAGGATACTATGAACAACTTTATGCTAATAAATAGAACAATGTAGATAAAATGGACAACTTCCTAGAAAGGCATGAATAACCAACTTTGACTCAAGAAGAAATAGATGACCTCAACAAAGCAATCACAAGTAAAGAAATTGAATCAGTCATTAAAAAGCTTTTCCAAAAAGACTTTCCAAAAGAATTTTCCAAAAAGAAAAGTCCAGGACCAGATGGATTCACATATGAATTCTACCAAACATTCCAGAAAGAACAAGTACCAATCCTGTTCAAACTCTTCAAAAAAATTGAAGTGGAGGGGAGCTACCCAATTCATTTATGAAGCCAACATCAGCCTCATACCAAAACCAGGCAAAGATATTACAAAAAAAGAAAACTACAGACTAATCTCCCTAATGAATATAAATGCAAAAATCCTCAACAAAATTCTAGCAAATCGAGTCCAGCAACACATTAAAAAAATTATACATCATGACCAAGTAGGATTCATCCCAGGTATGCAAAGATGATTCAACATAAGAAACTCAATTAATGTAATACACCATATCAACAAATCAAAGCAGAAAAATCACATGATCATCTCAATTGATGCAGAGAAGGCATTTGACAAGATTCAACATCCTTTTCTGTTGAAAACACTTCAAAGGATAGGAATACAAGGGAACTTCCTTAAAATGATAAAGGGAATATATGAAAAACCCACAGCTAATATCATCCTAATGGGGAAAAACTGAAAACTTGCCCCCTAAGATCAGGAACAAGACAAGGATGTCCACTATCACCACTATTATTCAACATTGTGTTGGAAGTTCTAGCCAGGGCAATTAGACAAGAAAAAGAAATACAAGGCATCAAAATTGGAAAGGAAGACGTAAAACTATCACTGTTTGCAGATGATATGATACTGCATGTTGAAAACCCTGAAAAATCCACAGCAAAACTACTAGAGGTAATAAATGAGTACAACAAAGTGGCAGATTACAAGATCAACATTCAAAAATCTGTAGCATTTCTATACACTAGTAATGAACGATCTGAGGGGGAAATTAAGAAATGAATTCCATTTACAATTGCAACTAAAAGAATAAAATACTTAGGAATAAATTTAATTAAAGAGACAAAAGATCTATACAAAGAAAACTACAAGAAACTGTTAAAAGAAATCACAGAAGACCTGAATAGATGGAAGGGCATACCGTGTTTATGAATTGGAAGACTAATATAGTTAAGATGTCAATTCTACCTAAATTGATTTACAGATTCAATGCAATACAAATCAAAATTCCAACAACTTACTTTTCAGAAATAGAAAAACCAATAAGCAAATTTATCTGGAAGGGCAAGTGCGCCCCAAATTGCTAAAAGTATCTTGAGGAAAAAGAAATGAAGCTGGAGGTCTCATGCTGCCTGACTTTAAGGCATATTATGAAGCCACAGTGGTCAAAACAGCATGGTACTGGCATAAAGATAGATACACTGACCAATGGAATCGAATAGAGTGCTCAGATATAGACCCTCTCATCTATGGACATTTGATCTTTGATAAGGCAGTCAAGCCAATTCACCTGGGACAGAACAGTCTCTTCAATAAATGGTGCCTAGAGAACTGAATATCCATATGCAAAAGAATGAAAGAGGAACCGTATCTCACACCCTATACAAAAGTTAACTCAAAATGGATCAAAGATTTAAACATCAGGTCTAAGACCATAAAACAGTTAGAGGAAAATGTAGGGAAATATCTTATAAATCTTATAATTGGAGGCAGTGTTATAGACCTTACACCTAAAGTAAGAGCAATGAAGAAAGAAATAAATAAATGGGAACTCCTCAAAATTAAACACTTTTGTGCATCAAAGAACTTCATCAAGAAAGTATAAAGACAGCCTACAAAACGGGAGACAATATTTGGAAATGACATATCAGATAAAGGTCTAGTATCCAGAATCTATAAAGAAATTGTTCAACTCAACAACAAAAAGACAGCCAATCCAATTACAAAACGGGAAAAAGATTTGAACAGACACTTCTCAGAAGAGGAAGTACAAATGGCCAAAAGGCACATGAAGAGAAGCTCAATGTTCCTGGCCATTAGAGAAAAGCAAATCAAAACCACAATGAGATATCATCTCACACCCACCAAAATGGCCATTATCAACAAAACAGAAAATGCAAGGGCTGGAGAGGATGTGGAGAAAGAGGCACACTTATTCACTGTTGGTGGGAATGTCAAATGGTGCAACTTCTGTGGAAGGCAGTTTGACGGTTCCTCAAAAAGTTGAATATAGCATTGCCATATGACCCAGCAATACCATTGCTAGGTATCTGCTCAGAGGACATAAGGGCAAAGACACAAACGGACATTTGCACACCAATGTTTATAGCAGCATTATTTACAATTGTAAGGAGATGGAAACAGCCAAAATGTCCATCAATAGACAAGTGGCTAAACAAACTGTGGTATATACATATGATGGAATATTATGCAGCTTTAAGACAGAATAAACTTATGAAGTATGTAACAACATGGATGGACATAGAGAACATTATGCTGAATGAGACTAACCAAAAACTAAATGACAAATACTGTATGGTCTCACTGATATGAAGTGACATTAGTGAATAAATTTGGAATATTTTGTTGGTAACAGAGACCATCAGGAGATAGAAGTAGGGTAAGATAGTGGGTAACTGGAGCTGAAGGGATACAGACTGTGCAACAGGACTAGATACAAAAACTCAAAAATGAACAGCACAATACTACCTAACTGTGATGTAATTATGTTAAAACACTGAATGAAGCTGCATGTGAGAATGATAGAGGGAGGAGGACTGGGGACATAAATGAAATCAGAAAGAAGGTAGATGATAAAGATTGAATTGGTATAATCTAGGAATGCCTAGAGTGTATAATAATAGTGAAATGTACAAGGTACAATTTTAAAAATGTTTTTGCATGAAGAACAAAGGAATGTCATTATTGCGGGGTACTGAAAATAGATGGTAATTAATATTTTTAAATGTCACCTTATGTGTGAGACTAAAGCAATAAATGTTTATTTGTTACAAAATTTATATTTTGACTAGTGCATTTCCTAATATAACTTATGTAGATAGTTTGATTGAATGCCATAAGTACTTGGAATCTCAGGTAGGACATGAGATTTTGCTGGTTTGTCCAGAGTGATGCCCCGATGAATCCCAGAGTGATTCATTCAGTGAGTGGAAAAGTATCTGCAAAGTTCCCTTTGGGGAATGGTGAGAACAGGGAGAAATTCAACTTCCCCAAGTTGAATTCTTGATATTATCACAAGCAGTGTGGACAACCAAAGATAGAGGCTGAGCCCTCAGTCTTGGGGTTTGTTCATATGAAACTTAACCCCGCAGAGGATAGGTCAAGTCTACTTAAAATTTAGGCCTAAGAGTCACCCCCAAGAGAGCCTCTTTTGTTGCTCGGATGTGGCCTCTCTCTCCAGCCAACACAATGAGCAGTCTCACCACCCTGCCCTTCTCTATGTGGGACACGACTCCCAGGGGTGTGGACCTTCCTAGCAATGTGGGACAGAGATTCTGGAATGAGCTGAGACTCAGCATCAAGGGATTGAGAAAAACCCTAGAATGAGCTGAGACTCAGCATCAAGGGATTCAGAAAACCTTCTCGACCAAAAGGGGGAAGAAGGAAATGAGACAAAGTGTTAATGGCTGAGAGATTCCAAACAGACTGGAGAGGTTATGCTGGATATCTTATGCATCAAGTAGATATCATCTTGTTATCCAAGATGTAATGGAGAGGCTGGAGAGAACTGCCTGAAAGTGTTGAGCTGTGTTCCAGTAGCCATGTTTCTTGAGGATGATTGAATAATGATACAGCTGTCACAATGTGACTGTGTGATTGTGAAAACCTTGTGTCTGATGCTCCTTTTACCTACGTTGTCAATAAACGACTAGAACATATGGAATAAAAATAAATAATAGGGGGAAAGTAAGCTTCCTTTTCCCTGAAGAACTACAAGTTTTAACTAAATACATCCCCTTTCATTAAAAGCCAAACCATCTCTGATGTGTCACATTCTGGCAGCTTTGGCAGATTGAAACAGCAGGTTTCAATCATGATCCAATCTTGTGGGGTAGCTGTTTCTTTCAATTATGATTCAATACTGCCAAGTACACAATTTTTTTTAGATTATCTCCATGGTGATATGGCACACCCAATTATGGGTGTGGCATTTTGATCAGCAAATGTGACTCCACCTATTCCAGGTGAGACTTGATTAGTTTGCTAGAGTTTTTAAAAAGGGAAACATTTTGGAGAAATCTCAGAAATGACAGAGCTGACTTCAGAGCAGAGCTGATAGGCAGAAAACAGCAGCAAGGATATTTGGAGATGCCTGGAGACCAGCACACATTACCATGAAATGTTAAGCAAGCTAGAAACGTGGAAAGAGTCAAGGGAAGACAAAAGACAAAAGCTAGCCTTGGGGAAGCAAAGGGAGAAACCATAGGAACAGAGGCTGAAAGCAAGACAGCCCAGGAGCAAGGAACCAGCAGATGTGAGCCACATGCCTTCCAGCTGACAGAGGAGAATTAAGGTATCTTTGCCTGGATGCCATAGTTTGTACATTTTCATAGGCTTAGAACTTTAAACTTGTAATATTAAATTCCCTTTTTAAAAGTCACTCCATTTCTGATATATTGCATTCTGGTAGCTTGCAAACTAGAACACATATATTCAGAGAATTCCCAGGAACACACAGACATTGCCCAAGAGGCATGAAAAGAAAGCATCAAGCTCTTCTCTTTGGCCTGGAGCTGTTCTCCAACCTCATAGTATGGGTAGGCCTTGAAGAATAGCAGTAGTACATGTTAATCTGCAGACTAAGAACAATGTTTTCTTTTTGTCCTTGATGTTTTACAAAATGTTCTTAGGTCCTGACGTTCAGATAATTGTATCATAATTATCAGCTGCATACTAGTTTAAGGAATAGGCATGTCAGTTTACAGGCACATCAGTCTAAAATCCAGCAACAGAATACTAAAATATCAAGCTGCCCAGATTTCAACAAAAGATTACAAAACACACAAAGGAACAGGAGGTGATAGCCCAAGCAAAAGAGAGGATGGGTGCATTAGAACCCATCAAGTGAGGAGGACCAGACCTGAGGATCAAAGACATAAAATAAAAAAAGAAAAGATGCTAAATGTGATCAAAGAGCTAAAAGGAAAGCATGGACAAAGAACTAAACATAGTCAGCAAAACAACAGATGAACACAAAGACAATTAGCAGTAGAGAGTTCAAATTTGTGAAAAGAAAATCAAACAGAGACAAAGACCACAGTAACAGCAACTTGATTCACTGGTCATTTCTTCTGACAGAAGAAACAACCAGAAAACTTGAAGATAATGCAAATTAAATTATGCTGTACAAGGAGCACAAGAGGAAAGAATGAAGAAAAGTGTACACAGCCTAAGGACCTGTGTGACACCATCAAGTGTACCAACTGTAAGCATTCTTTTTTCTCAAAGAGAAAAAAGAGAGAAAGTACAGAGAAATTTTTCAATAATATCATGGCTGCTAACTACCCAAATTTAAAAAAGACATGAATATTCACATCCAAGATCTCAACAAAATCCAGACATGATAGGGGTGCAAGGATAGGTCAGTAGAAGAATTCTCACCTGCCATGTGACAGGCCCAGGTTCAATTACTGGTCCATGCACTTACCCCCCCAAAATATAAGCAGAACAAAATCCAAACAAGATAAACCCAAATAGATCAACACCATACCATGTTATAATCAAACTGTTGAATGCCAAAGATAAAGAATACTGAAAACCACAAGAGAAACAACATATAGCGTACAACGTACACGTGACTGAAAGTTTCACTGAAAGTTCAGATTACTCATAGGAAACCGTAAAGGTAAGAATGCAGAGGGAAGACATATTCAGTGTTCTGAAAAAAGAGCATTATCAACTAAGTATCCTGGATCCAGCAAGACTGACATCCCAAAATGAGGTATTAAGACATTCTCAAATGGATAAAAGTTAAGGAAGTGACTTGGTCACCACCGGATCAGTCCTACAGGGAATGCTACAAGGAGTCCTTTAGATTAAATGGACAGGACACTAGGCAACTGACTAAAGCCACATGTATAAATATCACCAGTAAAGATAAAGGCATGGATATATATAAATAGCAGTACCACTCAGCATCATTTATTTCTAGTTCCACTTTTAATTTCCTACAGGATCTCAAAGGAAAATGCATAAAATGAAATGATAAGTCAATGGTTTGGGAGTTGTAATATGTAAATGTGTAATTTGAGACAAAAAATTTACAAAAAAGGGGGGTGGATAGTAGGGCACAGGAAAACAGTTTATGTTTGCTAACTGTCTTCCTGTTAAATCGTTAGCAAATTAGACTTATAGTTTTAAGATGTTAAACTATGTGACAACCACAAAGGAAATATCAGACTATACAAACTTACAGACACAGAAACTGGAGTACAGGTTGCTCAGGAGCGGAGGACACGGAAAATGGGAAGCCAAGGCACAATGTAAGGTTTCTGTTTGGGGTGAAGGGAAAGTAATAGTAATGGATGACAGTCTACGTATTCCAGCATTGTGATTAATCCCAGGCATGCTTAGGATGGCTTGGGATGGGGCAGCCTTTAGTTGCACATGTGTTCCCACAATTGGAAAAAAAAAGAGAGAGAGGAAATAGAGAGATAATCCTTTATAATGCAATATGTGACACATTTGGGACATCAGATTGGAGGACAAAAGGATACAAAAGAACATTGTTAGGATATAAAGAAAAACTGGAATACAGAACATAAGCTTTTTATCAAAAAGTTTTGCAAACATGATAATTGCACTAAGGTGACTACATAAGTTACCATCTTATTTATAGAAAATGGAAATAGAAGTATTTGTGTTTAAGGAGAATGATGTGAATAACCTGCTCTCAAAAGTTCAGAAAATAGATTGATGGGCAGATAGAAACAAAAACAGTGTGACAAGTAGGAAGAATATCATAACGATAGATAGATAGGTAGACAGACATATAGATAGGCAGAAAGATAGACGGACAGATAAGCAGACAGACTGACAGACAGATAGATAATAAATTAAGGGGCTTGCCATTCAACTGTTTCGGCAGGCAGATTTGATTGAGCCATGGCTCATAATGTGTGTCTACCCAGAACTTCTGGCTCCCCTTTGGAGGTGGCAGAAGCCCTGTTTCCACACCATGCAGATGGAAGGAAATGAAGAGGAGAAGGTGATGCACCCATTTCATCAGCCAGTGTGATATCTGGAGAAAAATGAAAAACCTTTCAAAAAGCAACAAACTTCCACTAATAACTTCTTATAAACTGTCCTTTCTGTCTTCAACAATAGGACTAGGCTGAGGAGGAAGAGAGAGCAATGGGAAAAAGGACCACAGAACAGACTCAGCTTATTGCAATCACTGTTAAAAATGCCCTGTCCCCTTGTGCCAGTTTGAAAGGATCTATGTACCCTACAAAAGCGATGTTTTAATCCTAATCCCATTTTGTAAAGGCAAGTGATTCTTCTAATCCCTACTCAGTTCTGAATGCTTGAAACTGTGATTAGATCATCTCCCTGGAGATGTGACTCAATCAAAAGTGGTTTTGGGCTGAATTAGGTGGAGGCATCTCTCCACGCATTCATGTGAGTCTTAATTTCTTTACTCGAATCCTATAAAAAGAGGAGACACTTTGGAGAGAGAGAGATTCAGAAACAGCAAAGAAGAACGAGTAGTCATCAGAAGGAGAGAGTCCACCAGCCAGCAACCCCTAGAGAGGAAGAAGGAACATGCCTTCCTGTCCATGAAACAGGAAGCAAGGAGAGGAAGCTAGCAGATGATGCTGTGTTCACCACATGCACATCCTGATGAGAGAGGAACCTGACTGTGTTCACCATGTGCCCTTCATGATGGAGAGGAACCTGTGTGAGCCATGTGCCCAACCAGATGAGAGAGGAACCCAGGATGTGTTAAAAATATGCCGTTCAGATGAGAGGAAAACCAGTGTTCACTACGTGCCTTTCCAGATTAGAGCAGAACCTGACTGTGTACACCATGTGCCCTTCCTGATGAGAGAGGAACCCGACGTGTTCACCGCGTGCAATTCCAGACGAGAGGGGAACCTGATTGTGTTCACCATGTGCCTTTTCTGATGAGAGAGGAACCTGACTGTGTTCACCATGTACCCTTCCGGATGAGAGAGGAACCTGACTGTGTTCACCATGTGCCCTTCCGGAAGAGAGAGGAACCTGACTGTGTTCACCATGTGCCCTTCCGGATGAGAGACGAACCCTGATTGTGTTCACCATGTGCCTTTTCTGATGAGAGAGGAACCTGACTGTGTTCACCATGTGACCTTCCAGATGAGAGAGGAACCTGACTGTGTTCACCATGTGCCCTTCCGGATGAGAGAGGAACTTGACTAAGTTCACCATGTGCCCTTCCGGATGAGAGAGGAATTTGACTAAGTTCACCATGTGCCCTTTCAGTTTAGAGGGGAACCCAACAGTGTTGACCATGTGCCCTTTGAGATGAAAGGGAAACCATGACTGTGTTCACCATATGCTCTTCCTGATGAGAGGGGAACCTGACTGCGTACACCATGTGCCGCTCCAGATGAGAGAGAAACCATGACTATGTTCACAGTATGCCCTTCCTAATGAGAGAGGAACCTGACTGAATTCACCATGTGCACCTCTGGATAAGAGAAAACCCTGACTGTGTTCACCATGTGTCTTTCGTGATGAGAGAGGAACCTAACTGGGCTCACCATGTGTCCCTCCAGATGACAGGGGAACATGACTGTGTTCACCATGTTCCCTTCGAGATGAGAAAGGTCCCTGTGTTCAACATGTGCCCTTCCTGATAGGAGAGGAACCTGACTGTGTTCATCATGTACCCTTCGGATGGGACTGGAACTGATTGTGTTCGCCATGTGCCTTCCTGATGAGAGAGGAACCTTTCTGATTCATCATATTCCCTTCCAGATGAGAGGGGAACTAGTCTGTGTTCACCACATGCCCTTCCTGGTGAGAGGGAACCTGAATGTTTTCACCATGTTCCCTTCCAGATGAGAGGGGAACGTGACTGTGTTCACCATGTGCCCTTCCAGATGAGAGAGAAACCTTGACTGTGTTCACCATGTGCCCTTCCAGATGAATGTGGAAGCTGACTGTGGTCCACATTTGTCCTTCCTGATTGGACAGCAACCTAATGTGTTCACTATGTGCCCTTCCGGAAGAGAGAGGAACCTGACTGTGTTCACCATGTGCCTTTCCACTTGAGAGAGAAACCCTGACCTTCAATTGGCCTTCTGGAACTGAGGTTATCTTTCCCTGGGTGCCTTTGATTGGACATTTCTACAGACTTGATTTAATTGGACATTTTCTCAGCCTTAGAACTGTAAACTCATAACTTTTTAAATTCCCCATTTTAAAAGCTGTTCTGTTTCTGGTATACTGCATTCTGGCAGCTAGCAAACTATAATACCCCTTATAGTCACACTTAAATTGTGGCTCAAAGGTTCAAGGGCCTTTTTTCAATACTAGGTCAAAAAAAGTAGGTGCCAGAAACCTCGAGACCACCATCTTGAACTCCGGACCCACTGGGGCCTTGCCCCAGGTGCCACCAGCCCTGACACTTGGCCAGGTGCTACACTGTCCTCCAGATGGTGTAGCTGGCCCCTTGCACCCTACATGCAGCAAGTGAAGGAGACTGAAGGTGCCCGAGGCTGCTTATGGCTCTGCTCACTTCACATCTGACCATCAACCTAGAGAAGCCTCAGGTGATACCTTACATGACAGGTAATATTGCTGATTTCTTAGTTGACACTGAAGCCACTTTCTCTGTCCAGAACTGCCACTCTGCACCTACAGGCCACTTGTTATGGGAGTTGACAGTAAAGCCAAAACTAAGACCTTCAATACCCTTCTCCCTTGTAGGCTTGATGCATTCTAGTGTCCCATCGGTTTCTCCTTATCCCTGAATGCTGAGCCACCTTCTAGGGATGGATCTTCTTCACTTCTTATGGGCGCCCTTAAGACTAATAAACCCATCTAGTGTTTACACCCTTATTTGCCCCTGGGACCCTACTTCATCCAGGTCTCTTGGCATCTCAGAGAAGATACTTGAGCAAAGATGCCAGTCTGTATGGGATGAAGTCACCTGGGGTAAATCTGCTAAATACTACCTGTCTGCATTCAGACTCCCAGTTCTAGATCTTTAAAACACATTTTTTTGTATTCCTCTTCACCTATCAGTACCTATGTGCTTGTGAATAGCTGGAACTTAAGGATAAGATTCCTACCCTGCTCACTTAATGCTACCCTAAGGGTTTTGAAACAGTCCCCATATCTTTAAGATTGCCTTAGCAGCAAACCCTACTGACCTTAGTGAATAGGTCTATGAACTAGCATATCCTAGTATGAAACTAAAATGCTGACTACAGGTCCTCAGTAGATATGAAAAGCTTAGAAGGTTTGGAAAAGTAAATTTTTTTGTAGTCACTGCTTACTACAAGCAGTAGATGGATATTAAAAGTTACAGAGATATGAGAAAGTAGGCTTTGTTTGCTGCCGTTGCTGACTACAAGTCCTAAATGGATATAAAAGGGTGTGGAAGGCTTGGGAAAATAATATTTTGTTAAAATCGTGTAGATTGTTGGGTCTGCTCTTAATGAAAGGTCCTAAGAAGCTTTTCTTAACCATCTGAGTACTCTGTTTAGAAGACAAAGATTTTATGTCATATCAGAATAATACCCTTGTTAGCATTTTTCTTGGCTCCATCCTTTATTTCAAAAGACAAGTCTTCACACTCTCAAGAAAAAACGGTTACAAAGGCTTTTTCCTTTCACCTTGTTAAAAATGAGGTGCTAAAATAAGTTAACAAATTACAAAAAAAAAGTGCTTAAGAACTATTACAATAATGTTCAGCTAAGGTTGCATAAATGAAATATTATTCATATATTTAGAGATTGTATAAAATTCCTCAAAACTTGACAATGTTCTCACTGTCCATTTTATAACCTGATAATAATCTATATGATGTTAGACAGCAGTATGATATTTGTGGTTTTGGTGCTGTTGATGGCCCCAATAAAAAACAAATGTCAAATGTTTTTATTTGTCAAAGTAGCTTCATTTTTTAAATGCTTGTAAGAGAATCAAGGCTTAAACTGTAAGCTCTTATTACAGTCACATTTATTCCTGGGCTTAACCTGTTATTTCTAAAGTTGTAGGGAACTACTGGGTTATACAAAGAGCATCTTGTATAACCCAGTAGTTCCCTAGAACTTTAAGAATCTGTGTAACACCTAAGACTTAGAGTATACATTCTTCAGCTCTGAAACTCAGCATTACATCACTCCACACAGCAACATGTTGTGAACAATGCTGATCTAGTTATGACTAAGGTAAATCACAATACAGGGAAAAGGATAATATTGTATGTATTCTAAAATTTGACTTCTGTGTGAGACCATAAAAGGGTCAGAATATTTTAAGATTACCAAAGTCCCTTAGTGGACTGGAGAAGAAATTGTGAAACTATTAAATTTTCCCACTTGGGGCATTCCTACTATTCTATGAAGCAATAAGGACTCCCAATTAAAAAATAATAATAAACCCTCAATCTTGAGGCCTGTGCTTACAAAATATATTTCTCTAGTGACAAAGCTAAGTCTACGTATAACTAAGAGTCACCCCAAGAGGACCACTACTGTGGCTCAGATGTTGGCTCTCTGTAAGCAAAACTCTACAAGTAAACTCACCTACTTTCCCCTACACGGAACCTGCCTGACTTCAGTGGTTATAAGTCTCTTTAGCACCATAAAATATGACTTCTAAGGATGAGACTGGCCCTTGAATTATAAAAGTAGTTAACAAAAAGAATGGGGGAATAAAATTTTAGTGGCTAAGAAATGTCAAATGGAGTCAAAAAGCCACTCTAAAAGTTACTCGTACTTCTAGACAGAGTAATCAGATGGTTAATATTGCAAACTGCCACAGCATGCCAAGCCCCAACCAACAGTGTTGCTAAAACTCTTAACATATACCCAAGCTCCACCTTGCTACTGCTTCTGCACAGACTGTATATTCAATTTCACACCCAGCATTTCACAACAAACTCCTTCTCACTTAAACGATGCTGTTATCCCCCATGCTTAACCAGCCATCTTCAGTAAAAGAGCCTGAGACTTCTACACCCCGACAAGTAGGGCCTATGACCCACCAACAGTTTGAAACAGCTACAGAAAATGAATTCCCTAAAAATCAAGAGGAGCTAGAATTCTCTGAGGGAAGCTGAGGTAGGGTTAGAATTAGGGCAGTGGCTGACTGATGAGCAAAGGGCAAATAAGAAACAATCAAGCCAGAAAGAGAAAGATGTATCTGAGAAGAAAGACAATAAACAGCACTTGGAGAGAAACTGAACCCACCCAGTGAGTCATCTAAAATCAAGATTCACAAAGGAGGGAGAAGGGTGGAGCCAACAGACCCCAATTGAGTGAGTCAACTACAGTACAATCAAGGCTCTGGCTCCTGCTCCTCCAGCTTATCAGCAGCTGTTTCCTTATTGTTCCAGCAAGGCTCAAATAGATGTGTCAATGAGGACATCCCAAAAACAACCTTAACAGATAATCCCACATGTTTGCTGTCTTTTCCAGTACGCAGCATCTAAAAAGGAAAAGACTGGCATTCTGCTAGAACCAAAGGCCTGTCTGAATGTGAACTATCATCTGATTGATTACAGTAACAAGAAGATTGGGCTGCAGAGGCCCTTGAGGTGGTAACGTGAGCATCAGAATTATGGTGCATAAATTCTTTGTACAGGTTAGTGATCTGGTGAGAAAAAGACAGTTTTCACTTTCTTTGACTTTAGCCTATATTCTAGTATGCTAACTGCCAAAATGGAATATACCAGAAATGGAATGACTTCTAAAATGGGGAATTTAATAAGTTTCTAGTTTACAGTTCTAAGGCTGAGAAAATGTGCCAACTAAAACAAGTCTATAGAAATGTCCAATCAAAGGCATCCAGGGAAAGATACCTTGGTTCAAGAAGGCTGATGAAGTTCAGGGTTTCTCAAGTGGAAGGGCACATGGCTAACACAATCAGAGTTTCTCTCTCAGCTGGAAGCGCACATGTGGGACACAGTCAGGGTTCCTCTTTCACCTGAAAGGGCGCATGGCAAACACAGCGTCATCTGCTACCTTTCTCTCCTGGCTTCCAGCTTCATGAAGCTCCCCGGGAGGCATTTTCCTTCTTCATCTCCAAAGGTCACTGGGTGGTGGACGCTGCTTCTTGTGGATATGTCATTCTCTCAGGATCTCTCACATTCTCCAAAATGTTTCCTCTTTTATAGGATTCCAATGAACTAATCAAGACCCACCCAAATGGGTGAAGACACATCTCCACTTAATCCATTTTAACAACCACTCTTGATCACTCAAGATCACATCAAGATGTGACTCCCTGTGTCACATCTCCAGGGAGATGATCTAATTACAGTTTCAAACATACTGTACTGAATAGGGATTAGAAGAAACGGCTGCCTTTATAAAATGGGATTAGGATTGAAACATGGCTTTTCTAGGGGACACACATCATTTCAAACTGGCACAGCCTAGGTTCTGCCCTATCATGAGACTCCAGGTCTTTTTTTATCCTGCTGGCACCTTTCCCATCTTTTCACAAGCAGGACTGGCACACTGCAGGCATCTCCTGAAAAACAGTCATGCAACCCAGAACAGTTCTGGAAGTTCTCTTCAAAGGATTTAATGTCAGTGAATTGAGAACTGGAGGATTAGCCCTGCAATTACAGCAGCCCTGTATACATCAGTAACCTTTAATTTGTGAAAACCAAGTTATCTTCTAGAATTGAATTATGCACTCATCATGAGGTAAGCATCCATAGTCAATCTTTTGCTTATGGGAATCTGGTATTCCCAATCACATTTGTTGAAGGATCATGTTTTTCCCCATTGAGTGGACCTGGTTACCACCTTAAATATCAGTTGACCATCAATGTGAGGCTTTGTTTCTGAGCACTTAATTCAACTCTCTACATGTTTGTCCTTGTGTCAGAACCAGGCTGTCTTGAATTACTGTGGCTTGGTAATAATTTTTCTGATTGGGTGCTGTGAGATCTCTAACCTTCTATTCTAGAAATCTAACTAAACTAAACTAGAAATGGTAGAAGAGAAACCCCTCAGAACCTCGTGGCAATGTGAATAGCCACGGCAGCAGCTTGTCTGCCCAGCTGCGTGTATGCTGTCCACCGGTCCTGATTAGTGGTGAAATGAAAATACTAGAGGTATTTGTATATTCACCCCAACAAGGCTCCATGGTAAACTGACTCAGGACATTTGTGAATTTTAACCCCAAATTTATCCTACATACAGCAAGTCTCAGAGTCTCAGAGAAGAAATGAGAGCAAAACCAAAAAAAGTGACCTGAAGCATAAAAGAGCAGCCAGGTTTGAAACCTAAAGGAAAACTGTGACCCTGTGTACTGGAAGGGAGCTGAGCTGACCTTAGCTGCTGGGGAAGAAAGGCTGTAATTAAAAAAAGAACATTCCAGAGCCACATACTTTGTATTCTCAGTGCCTCCTTTCTCTACACTGTGATCTTTATTCCTTCTGCTAGACTTGGGATTCGTTTTCTAATCTCTTAAGGAGTAAAATGAGGTTACTGAGTTGAGATGTTTCCTCTTTTTCAATGGTATCGAATCCTGGCATAACTTCTCCTCTGACTACAGCTTTTACTGCATCACTTAAGTTCTGGTGTGTTGTAGTTTTGTTTTCACTCATCTCAGACTATATCCTAAATTCCGATGTGATTTTCTTGTTGATCTTATTGCTGTTAATGTGAAAATGGAATGGTTAAAAGTTTTACTAGTCAACTTGATCTGCTTGAACTTCCTTTTTATCTAGGGAACTACAAAGAAGAACCAGGACAACTGAGACAGGCTGACATACCAATAATCCTTCATGACTCTAACAAAAACCTCTGCCCCTGCAGAACAGGAGAAAGCATGCAGACATCATTTACTTATCTTCACTGTTAGCCCCGGTCCAGCAAAGATGTCCTGCCTGTCCTGCAAAATTAATGACACATACAACCCAAGGGCAGCCTTCCCCAAGCAACTCATGTTGCAACCTGTTCCTTGCACTGGCTCCCCATTCACATACCCTCCCTGTGTTCCTAGCAGCCATACAATGCTGTGCCCCAAACTTGCCTTTTGAGCAGTGACTGTTTTTGTTTTGCTGTTCCACATTAATGCTACTTGTCATGGTCAGGTTCATGTGTCAACTTGGCCAAGCTGTGGTACCTGTTTGTCTGGTTGGGCAAGTGCTGGCCTGTCTGTTGCAATGAGGACATTTCATAGAATTAGATCATGTTCACGTCAGCTGCATCTACAGCTGATTCCATTTGTGATCAGCCAAAGGGGAGTGTCTTCTGCAATGAGTGATGCTTAATCTAATCAGGGGAAGCCTTTTAAGGAGGATTCAGAAGAGACAGGCTCTATTCCTGCTTTGGCTGGTGAGCCTCTCCTGCGGAGTTCCTCTAGACCCTACATCGGAGTCGTTGGCTTCACAGCCTACCCTGCGGATTTTAGATCTGCATTCCCTCAGTCACATGAGACACTTTTTATAAATTTTATATTTGCGAGTGTTCCCTGTTGATTCTGTTTCTCTAGAGGACTCTAATACACTACTGCAGTCCAATAAACTGTACACTTTGGTTTTCAGAGCCTTTTCTGAACAAAACACCGGCAAACTTTGGCAGAGCAAACATTGTTGAACAGAATACCTTTAGTCGGGTTTATTTGGCAGCACTCATCAGACTGGCTGAGGCTGGGAAAATGGCATCAGCCCCAAGCAGGGAAAGGGGTACAGTTTATATAAGATGGTTGGCAGGAAGGAGAGAAAGGGAGGCGGTGGGTTTTGTCTTACAGCTTGGGAGCAGGAAGTGGGCAGGTCCCCCTGGTTGGTTCGGGGAGCAGGGGGCCAAGTTGGGAGTTGGTAGCATCTCACCAGTGATATTTAAAATTTAAACACCACTGTAGTCATGCAGGGTTGCAACTGCAGGAGGGCGGAGGGCAGATGCTAGGTAAGGGGAGCTTATCACAAGACTACAGCTGCTGGAGGACAAGAGGTGTGGGCTCGGGTGGGCTCCATGGGTCTCCTGGGGGAAGCTTCTTGGAATATTTTCTAGGGGTCATCACATCATGGAGAAGGGGTTTGGCCTACCATCCCAGGCTTTTCCTTTTCGTTTTCTTGGGAGGCTGAAGGGCGAAGGTCTGTATTCTGTTTATGCTCCTGGTTGGTGGAGGGCGCAGGTCTGTCCCTATGTTTCTTCACAGGGCAGTGGCTGGTATTGGTGTTTTTGCCAGAAGAGTAGTATGTTGCTGACAGATTGATTCTGTAAACAAAAATGGTTAACAGTTTTAAGAGACAGGGCCGAAAAAGTAACAATCCTGTAAAAAGAATAAAAAAGGGGATGAAAGCAGTGAAGAATGAAAAGAGCTAAGGGCCCCAAGGGAATGCAGGTTCTCAAAGAGATTTTCCAAAGTCCTGTACAACTGTGATGACAGATTGGACTTGGCTGGACTGGTTTATATAATAGTAGCAATCGTCTCCAAAGTAGGCTCAGGTTTCCCCTTGTACTGCTGTGAGAGCATCTAAGGCTCACCTGTTTTGGGCTTGGAATTGATGTTTTCTGTCCGGCACATGAAGCCCCTCTGGTAAGTGATCAGCCAGTTCTGCTACCATGGAAAAGAACTCAGCATATTGTACTTGGGTCAGACCTAGAGCCATGGAGCCTGCAAAGGCCCCTATGCTTCTCAGTACAGCTAAGGTGGGGAGTGAAAAAGTCCTTTTTAATTGGAGAGAAGCTGGTTTAAGGAGGGAGGTAGCAGACGTGAAGTATTTAGATAACCAGTCCATGGAAGGGCAGAGACAAGGGAGCATGCTGCTTTGCAGAAAGGAGGGAGCATATAATATAGGCAGGTACCATACAGAAAGAACAGTCCAGAAATGGGTTGGGAGTAATATAAAATTCTAGAGTCCAATCGAGGACCATGGAGTCTATATACGGACTTTCATTTGGGGTATGAGGAGAAACATGGAGGGGTTAGGAGCTGGATTTAAAGATGGTGTGTTACGGAATGCCCAGAGGTAACCCCGTTTGGGGTCTCAGAGCATGGGATTAGAGGTGTTTAGGCTAAAGCAATTATCAAGCTTTGAGGCTGGGTGATAGTTAGTGTTGAGAACATGACATGCATCTGCCCTGTTCCCTGGTGGTCTTCCTGGACAAAAGACTCCAAGGTTCCCCCAGATTGCCTATGGCAACTGGCGAATGAGGTTATAGATGGTAGAGGAGTTTTGTGGAGTTGCAGTGCCTGTAGTACATGACCTTGATTTGGGCCACTGCAACTACTACCTGAGCCCATTGGTGTCTCCCCACCAGCACTTAATTATACAGAGGCATGCATGCATCAGGATATTGCCCATGTGTGTATCATCAGCATTATGGTTAGAGGCAGAAAAGGAATTGTTTAAATTCATTCAGATGACCCCAGAAAAGGATGGGTTATGTGAGATGTTATTTATAGACTTGTTAAGGAAGGATCTGTCGTACACTAATTCAAATGGGTTTAGGAAAATGGGAGGTCTGGGGATGGCCTTTAATCCTAGTTAGAGTAAGGGGGAAGAAGGAAAGCCAATCTGTCCTGCATTCTAATGATAATTTGGAAAGGTGTGTTCTGAGCATTTGGTTAGCTTTCTCAACTTTCCCAGAAGACTGGGGCCAAAATGGGACATGGAATTTCCAGGAGATATTTAAGGAGTTGGCTACCTGCTGCATAACCTGTGAGACAAAGCCTGGTCCACTGTCAGACTGAAAGGACAAGTGGACATAAGCATATGGATATTTGAACTAAGCATAATGCTGGTGACTTCTGAGGTTTTTTCAGATTTGGTGGGAAAGGCCTCTTTCCATCCTGAGAAGGCGTCCAGTACAATGAGCAGGCATTTGTGTCTTTTAATAGGTGGCGTATGGGTGAAGTCTATCAGCCAGTCTTGGCTAGGGACTTGTCCCCTGACCTGGTGGGTTGGAAAAGAAGGGGGTCCTTAAACTTCTCCTTGTGGTGAGATTTGAAAATGTGGCATTGCTGCATGATTTCTTGCAGGAGAGTTGGGATATTTGGGCAAAGATTGAGAGGGGTAAGAAACTTTAGTAGGGACTTGTAGCCTACATGAAGGGCATTGTGGAGTGAGTTAGGGACCTGTTCCCACGGATCAGCTCGGATTGTAAGACATCCCCCTGAGGTACGCCAATCTTCTTCACAGATCACTTCCTTTTCTTTACATGACTGAACTTCCAAGGGAGTGTACTGGGGGTGGAGGGCTGGAATACTAGGATTGTGTGCAGGGAACCAATTGTACAGCAGCCTATTTCACAGTTTTATTAGCTTTCTTATTTCCTTAGGATATGTCTGTGGAAGTGCCCTGGTGTCGTCAACAGTGAATGACTGCACCTGTTGAAGATTAGTGAGCAAACTCAAGCAATTTTTTAATTAGGTCTGCATTTGTTATAGGGGATCCATTTGTAGTGGGAAATCCCCTTTCTGCACATATTGCTGCATGTAACTGAAGCACATGGTAAGCATGGTTGGAGTCAGTGTATATGTTAACGGGTTGGCTTTGGGCAAGTGTTAGAGCCCAGATGAGAGCTTTAACCCTTTTGGAGGAGGTTCCCTAGAGAAGGCTGGACTTTACTACCTGGGTTGCAGAAACAATCACATGGCCAGCTTTGCAATTGTCATTCATTACAGAGCTGCATGAATGTAGAGGGCCTTCGGAGTTTGGTAGAGGAAGGAAGGTGGCCAGGTTTAAGGCAGTGCACTGAGATATCCTTACCTGCGGGGCTTGTAAGAGCATTATGAAGGTCTGTAGGAGCATGGAGAAGTGGAGAAATCTGTTGCCTTGTTTGGAGACCAAGTCGGGTATTGTGTAGCTGGAACAGATTGTAATAGGTTGGCAATAAGTAAGCTTCTGTGCTTCTGTGAGTAAGATGGGGTTGCAGGTGCCAAGAAAAAAAATAGCAAACTCATACCAAAGCAAACAAAAGGAAAGAAATAACAAAGATTAGAGCAGATATAAATGAAATTGAGACTATGAAAACAATCGAGAAAATCAACAAAACCAGAAGTTGGTTCTCTGATAAAATCGATGAACACTTAAGTAGACTGATTAAAGAATGAGAGAGAGAGAGAGAGGATGCAAATAAATAAAATCAGAAATGGAAGAGGAGAGGTAGCCACTGACCTGGCCAAAATAAGGAAGGTAATGAGAGGATACTATGAACAATATAGAAAGGCAACAACCAACATTAACTGGAGAAGAAATAGAAAACATCAACAAACCAATCACAGTAAAGAGATTGAATCAGTCATCAAGAAGCCTCCCAAAAGGGAAAAGTCCAGGACCACATGGCTTCACATGTGAATTCTACCAAGCATTCAAGAGAGCATTAGTCCCAATCCTCCTCAAACTCTTCAAAAAAAATTGAAGTGGAGGGAAACTTACGTAACTCATTCTAAGAAGCCAGCATCACCCTAATAACAAAGCCAGACAAAGATGCTACAAGAAAAAAACCATTTTTTCTCTGGTTCTCCCAAGTGAACAGTTAATTCCTTGATTTTTATTCTTTCTTGTTTTTAAATATAGGTATTAAGGCAATAAACTTCCCTCTCAGCACCGCCTTTGAAGCATCCCATAAATTTTCATATAGAAGACTGAAATCTTCTATAACGAAGATTTCAAAAAAAGACCGATCTTTTTAATGAATACAGAAGCAACAATCCTCAACAAAACACTTGCAAACTGAATCCAGCAGCACATTAAAAGAATTATCCACTGTGAATAGGTGGGATTTATTCCGGTTATGCAAGACTAGCTCAACACAAGAAAATCAATTAATGTAATACACTGTACCAGTAAGCCAAAGCAGAAAAACCACATGATTCTCTCAATTGATGCAGAAAAGGCATCTGACAAAATTTAGCATCCATTTTCTTCATGAAAATACTTCATAGGACAGGAATAAATGGTGTGCTGGTTTGAAAGGAGTATGCACCCTAGAAAAGTCATGTTTTAATGCTGATCCCTCCTGTGGAGGCAGCCTCTCTTAATTCCTACTCAGTATTGTAGGTTGGAAACTTAGAATATCTCTAAAGAGATGTGACTCACTCAATTGTGGGTATTAACCTTTGATTACAGGAAGTTGGGACTCCATCCATACCAGGTGGGTCTTGATTAGTTTACTGGAATCCTTTAAAAGAGAAGACATTTTGGAAAAATCTGACAGCCACAAGAACCACCAGAGCCCATGCAGCCAGAGACCTTTAGAGATGAAGAAGGAAAATGCTTCTGGGGGAGCTTCATGAAGTAAGAAGCCTGGAAAGAAAGCTTGTAGACTCTGCCATGTTCACCATGTGCCTTCCCAGTTGAGAGAGAAACCCTGAATGTCATCGGCCTTCTTGAGCCAAGGTATCTTTCCCTGGATGCCTTAGATTGGACATTTCTATAGACTTGCTTTAATTTGGACATTTTCACAGCTTTAAAACTGCCAACTTGCAATTTTTAAAATTCCCCTTTTAAAAAGCCATTCCACTTCTGGTATATCACATTCTGGCAGCCAACAAACTAGAACAGATGATAACTTCCTCAACATGATAAACGGAATATATGAAAAATCCACAGCTACCATCATCCTCAAGGGGAAAGAATGAAAGCTTTCTCTCTAAGATCAGCAAGAAGACAAGGATGCCCACTGTCACCACTGTTATTCAGCATTCTGCTGGAAATTCTAGCCAGAGCAATCAGATGAGAAAAAGGAATAAAAGTCATCAGAATTGGAAGAGAAGAAGTAAAACTTTCATGCGTGCAGATGAGATACTCCACATGAAAAATCCTGGTGGGTCACAGTGGCTCAGCAGGCAGAGTTCTCGCCTGCCATGCCAGAGACCCTGGTCTGATTCCTGACACCTTCCCATGGAAAAAAAAATACATTAAAAAACGTACAGCAAAGCTATAAAATATGACATAGGAAAGGGGCAGGGAAGACCAACACCCTAAAATCAGTACTGTTTCTATACACTCACAATGAGCAATCTAAGGAAGAGATCAAGAAATAATTTCCACTTACAACAGCATCCAAAAGAATCAAATATTTAGGAATAAATTTAAGGATAGCAAGGTCAACACATAGAAAACAACAAGAAATTGCTGGAAGAAATTATGAAAGACCTAAATAAATGGAAGGGATTTCATGGACTGGAAGACTAAATATAGTTAAGATGGCAATTCTACCCAAATCGATTGATAGATTTAATGCAAATCCTATTACAATCCCAAAAACTTACTTTACAGAAATAGAAAAATAAAACAGTAACCAAATTTATTTGGAAAGTAGGTTCCCTAAATCGTTAAAAATATCCTGAGAGAGAAAAATGAAGTGGGAGTTCTCATACTACCTGACTTTAAAGCACATTGCATAGCTACAGTGGTGAAAACAGCATGGTACTGGCATAAAGATAGATATACTGACCAATGGAATTGAATAGAGTGTTCAGATGTAGGCCCTCTCATCTATGGACAACTGATGTTTGATAAGATGACCAAACCAACTTACCTGGGACAGAGCAGCCTCTCCAATCAATGGTGCCTAGAGAACTAGATATCCATATGTAAAAGAATGAAAGAGGACCTATATCTCACACCTTATACAAAAATGAACTCAAAATGCATCAAAGACCTGAACATTAGAGGTAAGACCATAAAACTGCTAGAAGAAAATGTAGGGAAACGTATTATAAATCTTGTGATAAGAGGTGGATTCCCAGACCTTACAGCCAGAGCAAAGCAATGAAAAAAGTAGATAAATGGGATTTTCTCAAAATTAAATATTAATATACTGTTAAAATAAAGGGACTTAAGTGAAAACTGAATTTTAAAGCTCAGTTTGTCTCTGTAGGTATATTTACGTTGTATTTTCCTTTCCTTACACTAAGACTGATATTTCCATATGAAGTTCTAAAATTCAGCCTGGGATACAGTACAGCCTTAGAAAGACATTGAATGTTTGGTGTTTAATTTTTTCAGTGTGCTAAAAACTGCTTTATTTTGAATAAAAGAAAAAGATATATAAGGTAAAAAACCCCAAGTCACAATAAGCCAGAAATGAAGGAACACTTACAGCATCATCTCCTTTATAACACACTTATAAGAAAACAGGGCCCTAGATTGTAAACTCTTATAGCAGACACATTTAGTCTAGAGTGGTAATTATTATTTCTGGATTTTTGAGAGCATGTTTTATAAATGTATAACCTAGTACTTAAGAGATAAGAACAGAGCCAACCAGGTTGGGATTAAGACAACTCAGAACATAAGGAGTAAGGAAGACAGCGTCTTTATTTCAGAATTGTGTGTACTCTTTGAGATGAAGGAAGAAAGATGTATTTTCTTCAGAACTGAAATTTTCTGTAGCACATAATCAACCTCAACCTATCTGTATAGCTCATTTGAACAAATGAAACACAGAGAACCCAGAATAAGAAAGAGGGCCTTTAATCCTGTATAATTTATTGTAATACCTGTATACAATCTAGTGTGCATTAAGCAAATAAACCAAAATTTTACTTAATTAGTAAAGTTCCTTGAGGGATGGGAGAGCAAATATGGAACTATTAAAATTCACCACGGGGAAACCTCTGATACTGTGTCAACTTTAGGGATACCCAAATAAATAGGCCATGCCCTCGATCATGAGGCTTACTCTTGTGTAGCACCTACAGCTTATGTAGGTAGTGGAAAAGCTTAGACCAGCTATAGGCATGCCTAAGAGTTACTTCTGGAAGACCTCTGCTCTTGCTCAGATGTGGCCTCAGTCTCTCTAAGCCCAACTCTGCAAGTGAAAGAAATCATTGTCCTCCCCCCTACATGGGACATGACATCCAGGGGTGAAAGTCTCCCTGGAGACATGGGAAATGACTCCCAGGGACGAGCCTGGCCCTCGCACCATGGGATCAATAATTCCATCCTGACCAAAAGCGGGAAAAGAAGTGTAACACATAAAGTATCAGAGGCAGAGAGAGTTCAAATAGAGTCAACAGGCTACTCTGGAGGTTATTCTTACTCCAGCTTCTGTTAGACATTGCTACCTATCATAACTTGCCAAACCCCAATGAAAACCATTCCTGCCAATCCTAAAGAACACCTACGACAATATGTAAGATTCTATAAAGGTTGCAGGCACTAGGGTAACTTTCTAGAAACCTACACCCTCCAAATGGGTCCCTGGACCAGGTAAGTCCTGAAACCTAGAGGGACCAGCCTCTCCAGAACATCAGTTAGTTTCATCTTCCTACCCGGTATTAGTGACAGCCCCTTCCAACATGAAAAAGTTAAAATGGCCATAGCCCAAACACCTCTAAAGAGAGAGATAGAAACATCAAAGGAGATGGTAGAGTTAGACAGAGAAGGTAGGATGAAACAAATGAGTGACTGTTGAATCACTAAACTGATATCTCTTAGTCTCCAATATCTTAGAGCAGCTAGAAGTAAAAACCTAAAACTGTAGAATTGCAATCCATACCAAACTCTGTAATCCGTTCCAAAATTAATTGTTGCTCTGTGCTTTGAAATGTATTGCTTCTTTGTATATATGTTATTTCTCACAAAAAAGGAAGAAAAATAGTCGATTGTAATGATAAAAAATACTTATTCCTTGTAAAAATATATATATATCCCAAGTCAGCATAGCCAGAGAAGGAAGATATGGTAGGCAAGTCAAATCTACTCAAAGCTTCTCTGTACCTTTTGCACATTTCAGCAAGAGACCAGCTTTTCCCTTCAGAGACAAGATACTACTGAGATAGGAGAGCAGGAACATCAACCAGTTTGGGCATGACGCCAGCTGTTAACGTACCCCGGCAGCAGGAGGAAGAGAAAACATGTTCTAGCCTACCAGCTGTTTTCTGGCAGCCATAAGCTACCCTCACCCTAATGGGGTCCAAGAAAGGTGAGGGGGAGGGATTGACACATGGGGAACATTAAATACCTACATGAGAGGCCCAGACTTGCGAACACATCTCCCCCACTTTGGGCCTGGGCATGATGTCGGTGCAGGCCCTGAGGAGTTGCACATAGCATGTCTTCAGCACTGCTCCTCTGTGCCTCCCACTCTGGCTTAGGATAGAAGGAAGCCTTGTGAGAGGCAAGGTGGAAGATTTTTTATTTTTTGAATCAAGAATATGGGGTCAGGTGGTCAGAGCTCTGCCAGTCTATATGGCTGTCACGTCACTACGAGATCTGAGTTTGGCTTTCGGCCTTTGTTCTATACAAACAGAAGGAGTGGTCAGCCACATATTTCTCAAAAAGCAGGGCAACAAGACTTCCAAACAGCTATTGGTCAACAGCTGATCTTTTTGCATGGTGCTATCCATCTGACCAGGAGTGGGCCTCTCCATGCAGGCCTTGCTCTCCTGTCCTCACTTTCCCATCTCTTACTTTTGTGCTGCTTTCTGGGACCAAAGAACACTGATGTAAACCATCAACCAAAGGTCAGCCAGTTTGCAAAATCAACCCAGATTTCCCAGGACACCATGAAGGTACATGGCACTTCTCTCTCTCAACTCCTTAATTTTAGAGCCTCGGCTACAATATCAAATGCAAAGTTTAATAACCCCATCCTTCCTTGTGTGCCTCGAGGTATTCTGTGTGGAACATTACACTACTTCTGTGTATATCAAATGATTCGGCAGTTAAAAAGTTGTAAGCAATATGGAATGCCTTGTTTATTGAAGACAGACTCTAGGGTGAGATGAGATAAAAAGATTCAAGCAAGTCCTGCCATTATTTTTTTGACTATTTTTTCCGCCCCTTTCTATGTTTCCTCTCCTGCTGGGACTCCCATACGGCTCATTATTATTCGAGTAATGGGGTCTCAGAGGCCTATTAGAATCCATTCCCTTTTTCCCCCCTTTTCCTTTTTGTCTTGGCCTGGATCATTTTAATTGCCTTTCTCTTGTAATTTTCTGTTGATACAAAAACAACTGCTTACAAATAAAATATCAGTATAAGTTCACACAACTGCAATAAAATGTCTAAAAAATATTATCCAACTCTGCCAATCACAAAAGTGTCATCTCTTTGATTGAAAATATATATGTATAAAAAAGGAAGCATTCACATGTAAAAAGAGATCCAAAATATATATATAATATATAATAGTACATTTTAATATTTTATAAAGTGTCAAGTTTGGGATTTAGCCCTGCGTTTTCTGTTTCTTAACTTCAGCTAGTGACATAACAAAAATTTCCTTCAAAGCCAGGAGCTAACAAAAGCAAGCAAACCAAAGAGAAATACACATTCACGGTCTTTGCAAACTGGCTCAGCTTTGGCTGGTGGTTTACATGAGAACGTAGTACTCCTATCAAAAAGATCAGCCTGAGGTGAGTGCAAAGGATAGATTTTACTCTGTGTTAAGTGAGCCTGCAAGGGCAAGGAGCCTCCTTCTTTTCTGGGCTTGCCTTTGCTTGTGGATGTAGGAATTCCACTGTTTACAATTACAGGAAGTCAAAACTCCCCTCTACTTCCACTGAAATAGATTTTTACTCCCTCCTGGATACTCTATTGTATGACTTAAGGCAGGGAGTCCTTTGTCCCAGGCTGCTTTGACTTAATTATTTTTTACACAGCTTTAGTAGCTGCAAGCCGCTCCTCTTTCTTTTAGTCAAATTCTGGGATGCAGAGCCTGAGACAAATTTCACAGTTCAGTGTCTGTGGCTCACACCAGAAACCTTGGCAGTGACATATAGGCACCTCTGTATTCTCTTGCTCCTTCTGGACTAGGGCCAGGAGTCCACAATGGAAGTGCAGGCTGGCTGTACACTGTAATGGGGAGATGGTGGGCAGAGGCTCACAAGGGCACCATAAGTTTTGCCACCATTTCACAGGCTGCTTTTTCTTTCTTTGGCACTTGCCCAATTAATGGTGCCCTTTAACTGCTTTCCAGAGTTCTGAAGAAGGTGACTTTGGTAGTGTTTGCTAGTTGTTCAAAGTTTCTAGGGGAGGACACCACTCTAGAGTATCTTACAACACCATCTTGGTCAACCGAAAGTCTGCCATCTGAAGTTATTAAATTTAAAACTGCATTAAGACTTCGAAGGCATGTCTAAGTTCTACAACTGAATCAAAGAGGTGACACTGTTTTGTGATTGGCAGAGTTGGATAATATTTTTTAGACATTTTATTGCAGTTGTGTGAACTTATATACTGATATTTTATTTGTAAGCAGTTGTTTTATTGTGGCACAACACCAAACAAAATAGACCGAAAAAAGGTGTTAATGAGAAAAAAAAGGACATTATTTTTTTGATAAAAGGGTCAATTCATCAGGAAGATTTATGAGTCAGAAACACACAAGCAAAAGGGAAAAAGATTTGTAGGATCTGTAGAGAAACCAGATTTTTTACTTAGGTTGGACTGCATGATGTGTGAATATCATTGTTTAAAAATGAAAAAAAATATATATATAAAAGGAAGCATTCACACGTAAAAAGAGATCCAAAATATATGAAGGAAAAATTAATGGAAATGAAGTCAGAAATAGACAGCACTAACAATCCTATTTGAAGAGCTCAGCCAATTTCAAGAATGGAAGGAACATATACATGGAAAGAATCAACTTGAAAAGCACAATTAAATCAACTAGACTAAAAGACAAATAGAGAACACTCCACCCTGCAACAGCCAAATGTATATTTTTCTTATATGCCCACAGAACATTCTCTAGCTTAGACCATATGTCCAACCCACAAAAATACTTACTACTTTTTTTGTTTCCGTTCTTTTTTTTTTTGCATGGGCATGCACCGGGAATTGAACCCAGGTCTCCGGCAAAGCCACCGTGGCCAACCCCACTTAATACATTGTTAAAAGATGAAAATCATGCATAGCCTCTTCTCACACCACAACACAGTATAACCAGAAATCAAAAGGAAACTCATAAGCATATAAAAAAATTAAGCAATACATTACTATACAACCACTGGCTTTAAACAAAGAAATCAAAAGAGAAAATACTTTGAGACAAATGAAAATGAAAGTGCAATACATCAAAACTTAGGGAACGCAGCAAAATTGCCTCTCATAGAGAAATTTAGAGTTCTAAATGTCCACATTAAAAAAAAGAAACATGTTAAATCAATAATCCAACTTTATACATAGAGAACTAGAAAAAATACAACAAACTAAACTCAAAAAAGCAGAAGGAAGGAAACAATGACGTTTAAAGGCATATCACTATAGATTATACACAGAGGAAGGTTTTATAATAAATGCCAATAAATTCAACAACCCATATGGAATGTGGATAAATTCTCTGAGATGTAAAGTGCACCAAAACCGATTCAAAGATGAAATAGGATATCTCATTTGGTGCTCAACTGATTAAAGATACTGGATTCCTCTAAGAAAACATTGTAATGGCATAGGCACTCGTATTTTTCAGGTATAAAGGGTATTAGTGTCTGCAATAGACTTTGAGATGTCTTAAAAAGTCCAGGTGGAGGAGGGTGGATTGGTGGATGGATGGATAAGTGTCAGGATAGATGATAAAGCAAGGAAGGCAAAATATTAATTGTTCAGTGTCCAAATCCTGCTTTTCTCTAAGTTTAAAACTTCTTTTAGTAAAATAGTGGGGGTAAATGAATGGTGTGCCCAACTGTAAAAGAACTCTATGTGGTAGAAGAACATGAAGTTAACACAGAAAAATCAATAGCCTGCATACAGTCAGATAATGAGCAATTAAATGACATAAAGAAGAAAAAAATCCCATTCACAAAAGGAATAAATGATAATAATAAATTTAAATAATGTCCAAAAAGTCTACGAAGAACATGGTTAGAAGATACAAAAGTAGAACTTAAACAAATGGAAAGAGCTCTTGTTCCTAGATAGGACAACTCACCATAATAAACATGCTTGTTCCCCCCAATTTATTACACATATTCAATATCCTACCAGTAAAACCCCAGCAAGCTATATTTTTTCTTTTTTTACAACTAGACAAGTTGATAAGTTCATGTGGGAAAGTAAATATGTCAGAGTGAAAAGAAAATAACTAAAAATAAAAGCCGTGGAAATGTAACTAAGAAATTAGGTTTTAAGGGGTGATTTTGATTACTGAACCATATTCCTTTTTTTTTTTTTTTTTTTTTTTAAAGGAAAGACAGAGAGAAGGAAGGAAGGAAGGAAGAAAGGGAAACATCTTTAAACATTTTCTTGTTTTATTGTATTTTGTTTTTTTGTTTTTGTTACATGGGCTGGGGCCGGGAATCGAACCGAGGTCCTCCGGCATAGCAGGCAAGCACCCTGCCCGCTGAGCCACCGCGGCCCGCCCACCATATTCCTTTTTGCTTTCTGAGATATTGGAGTCCACAGAGGGAAATACCTGAAATCCCTAAACTATGATCCAGCTGCCCTGATCTCCGAAATGACTGAAAAGGCCCTTAGCTTGTGCCTTTGTGACAGTGAGTGCTGTTATTCCTTTATCTGGTCCTCACATTTATGGCAAATGCCCTACTGCTAATGAAGAGTTTGAAGTCAGCCATTAGCTAGCCTCAGCCCCATTTCAGCTAGATTCTGCTACTGAAAGATAAGTTGTCTCCCTTCCTTTTGGTTTACACCTTTAGCACTGAACTGATAGCTCTGCCTCCCCTCCTTCCAGCTTATGTTCCCCTCCTGAGATGATAACGGTAACACTGTCTCCTATTCTGCTTTGAATTTACTACCCCAAATGACGTCACTGTCCACTTGCTAAATCCTTTAAAACCTTGAACCCTCTAAACTCGGGGAGACATATTTTGGGCCTCTAGGCCACCAGCTCTCCTACTACGTGCCTAGCAATAAACTCTTTCTCTCCTTGAAACCCCAGTATCTCAGGAATTGGTTATTGAGAGCACTGGGCTAAAAGAATCCATGGCCTTTGTCTGGTAACTGAAAGGTTTGGGGAATTTGGGGGAAATTAGCCCTTTTTAGTCTGAAAACACACTTCCAAACCTCTATACTTGCCTTGATTCTGACACAAGAACAGACACAAAGAAAACAAAATGATGTGAATTCTTTCCAATGGTAACAGAATAAAAAACCTGTCCAAGCATGTGGAAAACTATTTCATTACAAAGGTGGTATCATGGGACAATGATGGCTGTTTAAGAAATAGTGATATGATGAATGGACAGCCTTTTGAACATACAGATTGAACATACAGATGCACATACATATGTGGCCGTTAGTGCTACACAAAATAAGAGAACTGCAAAACCAAACACACAGAGATACAATTTCTCATTTATCAGACTGGCAAAAAATTCATAAGTTTGCAAACAGACCTTTCTTTCCAGGCATGGGAAAAGAGTCACTTTCAAACACAGCTTATGGGAATGCACCGATGGCAAAATCCCTTCGGAGTGGAATTTGGCTATACTTAGCAAAACTATATTATGTATTCACATTTTGACCTAACACTTCCCTTTCTGGGATGTTACTCCAAAGATCCACTGCAAAAATGTCAAGAGTTATTCAGTGCAGCATCGTGCATTACTGGGAAATACTGCATCTAACCTCCGTGTTCACACATAGCAGATAATCAGTGAGATCCATTACAATAATGACATGCCATGGAGTTCTATTACGTTATCAAACACAATGAAGAACATGTCTCTGAACTGTTATGAGGTGATTTCCAGGATACAGCTTAATGTGAAAAACTGTGCAAAAGAGAATTCATCATATGCTTACAGAGAAAGTATCTGTGTAAGAAAAAAAGGAAAATAAGACAGCTATGCATCTGCTTATTTTTGCACAAAGAAACACAAGAAATCACCAAGAGGCACCTAGCTCACGTGTGAAAATGGACTCAGAGTATCTCTAAATAATTATTGCCAATAATTAATTACAAAAGGAAAAATACTAGCCTTAAGGTGGAAAAACTCACAGACACTAACTTAACCAAATGACTGTTAAATGACTTAACCAAATAACACCACCACATAAACATGTGCCTCATGATAATGATGCACTGACAATGACACAACATCACTTCTCTGATTTCATGCCAAGAATACATAACTGAATCCAATCATAAGGAAACATCATACAAACCCAAATTTGTGGACTGTTCACCAAATTTTAACTAACCCAATCAAAGTCATGAATATCTGTTCTGCATTAAATGAAACTAAAGAAGAATAACATCTACATCCAAATTCTAGAGAAAGGGGGGAGAAATTATTCAAGGAATATTATTTGCATAGTCACAGATATTGGAACGTGGATTAAATGATGGTATTCTATCAGTGTTAGCTTTCCTGAATTTAATTACTAAACTGTGGTTATGTAAGAAAATATCCTTTTTCTAGGCAGAGTAAAACAGTGCATAGTAAGCTACAGAGAGTAAAGAAGCATGACGTGTGTGACTTATTTGGAAGGTTTCTGGGGGAAAAAATCACAGGCGCATTTACACAGCGAGAACACCACAATTACAGCAACATAAGAAATTTGAAACTAGTGAAAGACAGATATCTTTTTTTCGCACTGAAACCTTGATATTAAATCACATGGCAAAGTTTTAAAAGAAAGGCACTAAAACATAGATTAATGATGTTCAATTAATAAATGGACACTTACGGAAAAATTAAAATATACAAGAGCATGTGTGGGGTGTGAGTGTATGAAGTTCGAAAGAGGCAAACCACACGACAGTATGCATAGGATGGTGATGTACCTGTATAATAATTATGGCATAATGCTATCTATGGGCAACAGTTCTCAGAGATTCCCCTCACATTTTGTAAAGTTACATGGAATTATTATTTATTTCAATTTACATGTAATATAGTATTTGAAACATGCAAAATATCTAAGGGGTTCTCTTTTATTTAACCCTTAGAACTATATATCTAAAATGTAATTGATATTTTAAAGTATTTGTTATTGTTCACCTGTGAAAAAGTTCCTGAAAAGCTGTTCCGAATAGGAGATTACTTGTAGCATTCACATGTTTACAAAGTACCCAGTTGTTCATTAAAAGTATAATTTATAAGTCCAATAAATTGTTAATGAATAAAAGAAGCTGTATGTGGTCCTTTCTGTTTAACGCTCTTTAGTGGAAGTTTACGAAAAAAAGTTTTTAATAAAAATCAGACATTTACTTGTAGCAAAAACACGAGCGGTAGGATAGAATTCTAAACATTCATGGTCTTATTAATGATCGAAAAGCGCAGGAAAAATCTTAATAACAACTAGGAAGGCAGTTTAAATGCCAAACCCTGTCTCAGTCACTTTTCCTTGGGTCCAGAGATTTAATCCTTGAGTTTGCAAATGACGTTAAACATCCCACTCGTTCTTGTTTTCAACTGTGTTCCAACCCAACCCCCTTCCTGCTCTTACCACAGAGCCTCTTATTAGTGCCTAGATAAGCAATATCTCTGCTATATTTCCCATCGCTGTTCCTTCCAAAGACAAAAATAAAAATTAAAAAAAAAAGATTATGCCTACAGTTACTTACTTTGAGATGCTGAAAAGTTGTCCTTGCAAGGAAAAATAAACCAAAACTCACCCCATACTGTGAGCAACAAACCTGCGCGGCCAAGGCGTCCTCGAGTGTATGCGTCCGCGCAGAGAGGACAAGGCGTCGCACCAAATTTGTGCGTCGATTGCTGTTGATTCAAACTATTTTTTTCCCCGATTCAATACGTTTTCGAATGAAAAAAAAACCTCAAAGTGTTTTCATGCCTGGAAATAGTTAGGTGACTTTATAAAAAAGCCAGTTAAAAGAACACTGGGGTGGGGTGAGGGGTGGCAGATCCTAACCTGTTCTCTTAAACCCTATCTTTACAAATTGGGGAAAAACAGGTTTGAAAAGCCCTGCAGACTTTATCCATAGGGGTTGCACCCACGGTTTACCATGTTCTCTTTGAGACATCTCCATAGGTTGACAAGATCTTTCTTTTGGCTTAAGCAAATTCTAAAATCCCTTAAATTGGAGGCGGGAATGGGAGTGGCTTTGATTTGGATGTCTGCCTCTAGGCTCCCCTAAGAAAAAGCTTCACGGTTCCTTTGTCAACCTGTTGCTTATTACACGACAGAATAAAGGATCTGGGGTGAGGTTGGGGGAACAGTTTGATTACTCTCCAATGTTGAACAAAGATCTAGACTATAGGGTTTGGCAATTTTCTGTTTCTTTCATAGTGTGTTTTGACTAATTTGCCCAAATGATCCAAGAATAAATGCACTTTTTGCTGTAATTAGCATGTGCCAAAGAAAATTGGATTTTCAGGAAGTTTTGTTACGTTGTGGTTGGACCATTCGTTCTTAACTTAAGGGTCTCTTGTTGTCCTTTAAAAAAAAAAAAAGAAGTTTTACTACAAAATATATACACAAAAAAGCAATAAATTTCAAAGTATATCAGCACAATTAGTTACAGAACAGATTTCAGAGTTTTCGTATGGGTTACAGTTCCACAATTTCAGGTTTTTCCTTCTAGCTGGCCAAAGACACTACAGCCTAAAAGAAATATCAGTACAATGATTTCAGCAGTCATGCTCATTTGCTAAACCCCACCTTCTCTGTATAACTCTACCATCACATTTACTCTTTCTCCCATTCTAACTTCTTTGTGTTCGGAGGGAATGTGGATAATAGGGGATAAGAGGTGGGAACTAGGTGAAAGGAGAGGGTGGCTCCTCTGCCTTTCAGTATTTACCTGTCCAGGGACCCATCTGGAGGTTGGGACTCTTACCCTTGCTGAAACAAGGCAAGGCAATCTCACTCAATGGATGAGAATTTTAACTGACACTTAAATTTAAATTGGGCCCAATGCCTTAACATGCAAAAATCAATATTAAACTTTATCATTCTTATATAAAACGCATCCATGCTGTTCAGTCTCTCGGCCTGCTGTTTCTACAAACAAAATCGCTAAACTCTGGATTAAACCAGAGCTCAGCATTCAAAAACATTTAAACTAGCTTAACTGGGATTCTCGTTGAGGAATTTTCTCATTTCTCTTTAACAAGAAGATGGGACAGCTTGAAGCCAGGTGCATAGGCTAAACTCCCACCTATATCCTAAGGGAGATATGGTGGCTATCTGCCTTGATGTTTACGTTTCAAAGACCTGGCTGCAAGGCTATTAAGAAGTGCAGGCCTGGGTTGCAAGGCTGCCAAGGGGACTATTTAGATTTTAAAAAGATTTACATACAACTCAAGGGGACAAGGAAAGAATGTACAAACCAGTTTTCTAAGGGAAATGTTCTAAGAAAAGGGGGATGGGGATCACTTTCTTGTTTGGCAAAAGGGAAAATTCAATTTCATTTAGTCTTACCATGCAATCCTTCCAAAAAGTTACAGGAAAATATGCAACACCCTTAAACTACTTTTGTAAAACCACTTACTTTTCTTTTTACAAAATATTCCTGTGGTTTTGTTTATCTCTCTAATTTCCCAGTTTTGCATGGTCTCAATAAAAATACCAACAGAATCTCCTGGACAATGCAAACAACATAGCCATTTTAAGAACACCAATTTAAAAAGAAAAAATTTCTGAGGAAGATGAGAAATGACTTGGCTTAGCACATTAGGCATAGGTTCCCAACTATTTTAATTATTATCATTACCATACCCTCATCCTTTTTTAAAAATGTAAGAGACTAACAGTTCCAAATTTTGTTGAGTGTGTAGAAGAGTGGGAACTCTCCTTCATTGCTGGTGGGAATATGACTTGGTTCAAAACATCTAGGAAACGTCTGGGAAGTTCATCAACTTAAATAAATCAGCTATGGATATCTATCTTACTCTTTCACTAGAGTATTTTCTAGATGGAGCAATTATTTTCAGGTTAATAAACCTAATACTTGAAAAATTCTTTAAACACCAACTTCTGTTGTACATACTGTATGTACATTGACTCATAATCCTTATGCACCTTAACTCATTTAACCCTTATAATATCTCAGGGAGCTGAGCATCATCATTACTGTCATTCATATCATCATCATCTTTTTCATCTTCACTGCTATCATTATTATCAATATCATCAATAACAAATAATAAAGGTGGGGAAATTGAGACCAAGACAGTAAAATAAATTGTACAAAGTGAGGGCTAGGAAATAGTGGAGATGGGAGTCACATCTGGATAGTTTGCCTTTAGAGGTCATGTTTTTTTTTTTTGTTTAATTGTTGTATGGGTTCCATTCAGGGAGCTTGAATGGACAAATTCTAGTTTGGGCTATTACAACTAAAGCTGCTCTTTGGTTTGATCCTTGCGTCCTTTAAGTATTTCCTAAGCGCTGGCATTTTAAAATATCACAAGTTATCTATCAGAAACCTAAATGCAAACTTAATGAAATAGTCTAGATTTTCATTTAAAATCACAGAGAAAGTAGAACACTTGCTATCAGTATTGCTTAAAATTTATCTTAGAGGCAAAAATACAAATATCAAAATACACAATTATCCATCTGGAAAGAGCAAAACATTCAACCACAAAAATTACAACCAAAAATAGGTTAAGAAAATAATCTGATTTTAAAATGAACAACAACAAAATCACACACCATAACCACTGAGGCTTAAAATATGCACAGCTGCAATTCTTCTCCTGGATATGTACTCTACGGAGATTTACATAATTGCTCTCCCATTCACACACATAAAAATGTTCAAAGAGCACCTCATGAAATTTGCATATAACTTAAAATGTAAAACTAACAGTTTATCCCCTACCCCACCCCCAGAACATCTCTTTTGGTCACATTATTTAAATATGCCCATGGTTAAGCTAACTAAGCTATCCATTACTGATGGTCCATTATTCGTGGATTGTTTTCTTAAATAAAAAAAAATTAAGGAAAAAACAAAACAATGCCTCAAACATTAAAACCTGGGCTCTATTATAGTAGGTGTTTTCATTGCTATTTCATAAAATTAAGCAGACTGGGTGATGGTGGTCTGTTCCCCCTGATTACTGAATAGTTCAGTTTCTCAACTCTGCCTCTGCTTTCCAATCTATATTTAAAGTTAGGCTTTAAAGAGCAACGTAAAACCATGGTTCTGTTACAAAAACAAAAGTGAAAACAAAATTTTAAGATTTTACTTTACCAGATGGATGTTACAACTGCTTCAGAGGAAATGTGAAAGAGCACAGATTTACTTGGAGTAAAGAAATTGAGTTGAATTGATATTAAATAACCAGTGGAACCAAAACTCGTTTTTCCAAAATGGTGAGGGGAGTCGACGAAAACTGTCACAGGAAACAAGAGTTTACACACCTACTTATGCACAGTTTATAGGGAGGCACAAAGTAGCTCAAAGATTAAAGGGCAGGTGCTCCTAGAAGTGGACGTCTGTAAGGGACCGAGTTCTAAGACACACAGTTTTCCGCCAAAGCACAACTTTTTTTTTTTCACGGCATAATTTTTGGCGGTGTTTTCTCGCCACTACCTTTTTTACTGTATTTGGAATAAAGAGCGGTTTTGGGGTACTTATCAAGTTAGCGGCGCATACTGTTAAAAAGGCATAAGCATAGGTTGAATCACTTCAGACCGCCCTATATCTGTCCTGAAGTTACCAACTTTATTTCGAAATGAAAGTTAAAAATGAAATACGGGCATAATTGAGTTGAATAGAGCCTTTGTTAGGAAGACTAGGGAAATCAATGTCTGATTTCCTAATGAGCGAGAGGAAGTTCTGGTTGTAAATCACGGAAAACAGAAGAGTGGACGTGAGTCTGCACAAGCAATGTTACCCGATTGTCATGCAGACCTGATGAGTCGCCGTGGTTGTCCTGTCGCAGCAACGAGCTGGCTGTATTCCTGGACGGCGAGTAGCTTGGCTGGTCCTTCAACCGTAAATGTGTGGTCTTGGCACAGCTGCAAGTGTATAACCTTTGCACCGCGTTCACCTCGCTACACACTGCGGGTATCTTAGCCTTACGACGAGGTCGGTACTTATAGTTCGGGTATTTCTCTCTGTGCAAGGTCTGTAGTCTCTGTGCCTCCTCGAAGAATGGCCGTTTTTCGTCATCTGTAAGCGTTTTCCACAGGTATCCCAGCCGTTTGCTGATCTCCGCGTTGTGCATTTTGGGATTCTCCAGAGCGATCTTGCGCCTCTGGTCGCGAGACCACACCATAAAGGCGTTCATGGGTCGCTTGACGCGCTTTCTGCTCTCTCTACCATACTGATCGTTTGACTGAAAATTGTCAATGTCAGGAAACGAAGAGATTTCCCCCGTGAGCAAATTTTGTTGTTGTGCTGCTGGACTGTACTCACTTTTCAATAATTTAAACATAGCGGAAACGTAGAGTGCACCCGTCACTATGGGAAAAGGGTGGAGGTAGTAGCGAGGAGAAGCTGGGAGAAGAAAGATGTGAAGGTGTAGTAAGACTTCACAAAATTATTGTACCATTCAAAGGTTATTTCTACCAGGAATACTCTTATTACAATAACTCTTGGAATGAAATATTCATTTCTCCGCCCCCAACATTTCTCCCTTATTCACCCCGCCCCCGGCCGTCTGCCATCCTCCTAAACTGCAGATTATCACCAAAACATCCTAATACAATAATGACACACAGCTTGTGTGCCCTATTTCTATTCCATCAGACTGAAGACCCTAACTCTCTCCTTAAATTTACCAAATGAAATTAATTGCTAATTAAGTTGTATATTACCTTAATCTAAGGATGAGGGTACAGGAGAGAAAATTATTATAGCATTTTTAACTGTACCCATTTTTGTGAATTTCACCTTTAAAAACCAGATTATGGGGTGCATGGGTACTTTAGTGGTAGAATTCCCCGCTGGCCATGCCAGATACCTGGGTTGCATTCTCGACCAAAGCACTCCCCCAAACAAGCAAGCAAGCAACCAACCAAACAAACATGCAACCAATGATACTGCATTGACAGGATACTCAAATGGAAAAAGAATGAAATGTGACCTCCACCACACAGCACACACAAAAGAAGGAAAAAATGTTCTAAAATTGATCATGGGAATATATGCACAGCTATCATGATAATACTATGAAACACCTGGAATGGTTTCTGTGGTATGGGAAGATGTATCAACAAAATTTCATTTAAAAGAAAGCAAGCTTAAAAGAGTTGTTCATCCTGTTAGCATTCACACACACACACAGAATTTGAAATTGAATTTATAGTAATCTTTGTTTTATTAATATTTATGGCTAGTTAAATAATTGAAAACTCTATGTCAATTTTCCATTAAGGAAAATCATTGAGATTTCCATTCTGTTATCTATGCTAACTACTGAAGATCAGTATAACCATGTGTTTAACTGGAAAATCATTGAGATTTCCTTTCTGTTATCTATGCTAACTACTAAAGATCAGTATAACCATGTGTTTAACAGCTTTCTGCTGATCAATTTCTGAAGTAACTAATATTAAATGTTTAAAATATTTTTCCATTAGAAGGAAAAGAGATGACCTTGTTCCTCAAACAGTTGCAATGAAGTTTTAAGACAATACTAAAATAACACTAAATGTTATAAATGCAGAAAGCTATAATTTTTAAGTCCCTTGCTTCTTCACTTCCACATAACCAATGATGATAAAAGCAAAGCACTTTACATATCTAAATTAAATTCCCAGCTGATGTAATAAATTGCAGGCACCAACTTACCATCTCTTGCATTATACTGCAACCTTCCTGGAAGTAAGAGAACATGTCCCCAAAATAAATCATGAAGCCATGATTAATGGTCTTTGATGAATAAATTAGGAGAAAAGTTCCCCAAACAAGTCTTAAAATCATATATGCAAATGTTGAGAAGCAACTTTTGGTTATTCAAAACACAGCCTATTGAAACTAAAAATAAAGTCTCACCAAGGCTGAACAATGCCAGAATTACTTAGTAAAATATTTTCTTAATTCCTCAGTATATGCAAATAATCCACATAACTGATCTGATTTACTCAATAAATTCTATTACATTAAGATAGAAAGTCCAAAGACTTTATTCAGTCTAAAGATAACTATGAATCTTTAAATTGTATCCTAGTCATCTCATAAAGTTCAGTATTCAAGAAATATATAAAATTGGAATATACTGATACTGGACCCACTTTAAAATGTCTCTAAGAACCTAAAGTTTATATTACATTCACACAAAGAAAAGTTTCCTAGACATAAAAGTTATTTAATACATTAGGAAATAATATACCATTTCAAACTTTAAAATAAAAAAAGCAAGAGGGATACATAAACCAATTCATAGATGAATCTTGGAAGCCTTATGTTAAATAAGAGAAGACTGATACAAAAGGTCCAATTTTGTATGGTTCCATTTATCAAAACATTCAAAATAGGCAAATCCACAGAGACAGGAAGCAAATTAGTGATTGACGAAGAGCCCAGGAAAGGAAGAAATGGTGACTGATTCCCTATAAGGGTCATGGACAGTCCGTTTGGTGTGATAAAAATGTTTTGTTAGCTTGTGAGAGGTGATGGTTGCATTACATATTGTCTGTACTGTGTGCCACTGAATTGTACACTTTACAATGATCTAATATTATGTGTGTGTTTTGCCTCCATTTTAAAAAGCTTGAGGTTGATAAAATGAAATGCCTTTTGGTATTCAGTAAGAAAGAAAAAGAACCTGTATGTGTGTATGTATGTGTGTATTATCTGTATCTCTCTCTATACCTGTTATCTCTCATGTGTGTATACCCATAGACAAATATATATGTACGTGCATATATTCCAAGAGTCTTATCAGCTAACCTTTACATTTCCTGTATATATTTCTCATTGTGTATTTCCCCCTCCACTAAAAATGTATTTAAATGATGTAATAAAGCAGTTTAAAATTTAAGATAATTGAAAATTTGTTTTAATGAATATCTAATTCTCTTTGGGACTTTGCAGTCAAACGTTCTTTGGGTCTTTTTTTTTTTTTCTCCTTTTTAAATCTTCCTGGATTCTTAGAACAAATAAAAATCTTAACTCAGAATTTGATATGAAACATTCTCTTAGTAGTTCAGTTGCAAGTTAATGCTCAGTTATTAAATTACTATGTTCTACTGTTCCAAGGATTTGCTCAGATAAATATCACAGTCTCTGATCCATTTAAACATCAGTTTCATAGGTGTCTCCTTCCCAGGGTGGGGTGGGGATGGGATACTTAATTAATCAACACTCAACAGCAACAATAAAAACAAAATCTACATGAAAACAAAACTGAAATGTTTCAAAAGCATAACATTGTGTTTAGTTTACAACTTTTAAAACATGCTGCTTCTTCTCTAACCTCCACTGAAAATTTTCTTTCTTTTAATAAATTAATCATCTGGCAATTTGCTTTTTCCAAAATACAGAAATTGCCTCTTGAAATAAGGTCATAATCTTTGAGCACATGTTCCTGGAGAATTATTCCATATCCACTTTGACTGATTGTATTTAAACCATGTCTCTGCTAGCCTGTCCTAAATTATGGAAACTGATAGCTTTTGTTACACAATTCAAATCCTGTCCTTCACTTTGAAACATGCAGGTGGCCTCACTCCGTTCTTACAGTTTCTGATTCACAGTTCCTTGTAGTTAGCTCAGATATTGCATATCTTAGCCTCTAAGATAAAGGTTGTTCTGGATGTCCTCTTGCTCTTTTCCAGGGATCTCCCCTCTGTTCATTTCTGTCCAAGGTTAACTACACTCCCGGTTCACCAGTGAGCCAACAGCTGTTTGACCAAGCATAGAGCAATTGTATCTAATCAACAGTTTTTAAAGAAATTCCTCGGAAGAGTTCTGTTATGCTCTGAGTACATATTTTTTTCTCGTTTTGTTGTGTTAAGATCAGAGACCATTTTCACTTGGTTTCTAATTTTTTGAAAGCACTTTTGGTCACTGTCCAGAACTTGAGCAACTTTAATGGGTATTTTCTCAGTTAGAGATTTTATTTTTCCGTACTTAACGGTAAGGACTTACTATACTTACTGGAGCTGTCATACACTGCACAAACACTTTACCAATGTTGCTCTTATATTTGAATTTATCATGTATTATGGCTTAAGTTGCAAAATAATAATGTAATCACTATGTACATCATCATAATGCGCATTCCTGTTTATAACTCATTTGAATGAAAATGGCTTTATTATTTTACAAGCTAGAAAATGTTGTCTGCCTGTGGAATAGCCTTTATATAGAAATCGTAATAGGTATTTGATAATCAAAAAGGAAATATCTGAGCAATTACGAGCTTTTCACATTTTCATCTATCTAGGAATTACACCTTATTTAAGATTTGATTAGAAATCAGCTAAACCTATCACTGAGTCTGGTGATAATTCAGTGGCAAGGCTAATCATCTTTCTAATCTCTTCTATGGTGGCTATTAGTTTATATTCTGTGGCAAAAGCAATTCTTAATTCAATTTGCAAGCAATTTCAGTGGAGTATAGTTATAGCTTATATATAATGTACTTATTACAAATTCCTTGTAATTAACTCCTTTATCTCTATGTTGGGTACAACCAATGTCCCGTTACTAAGATCATGTGTATTTGCTCTATCTACACTGGCAAGGGATTTATTTAATACTACAAGCTTTTTAGTTAAATAGGATTCTTTCTCTAATGTTCAATTAGCAGCGAATTCTTTGTTTTTTTTAGCAAAGTATATGTATCCAAACCTGTACGATAAAAGAGATAGGGATGAAGAATATGAAAGTTGTTGGATGTAATCAAATTATAAATAGGTTCATATATGATGAGTAATCCGCTGTACTACATCTACTTAAAGTGTTTATCATCAGCAAGTGTTGGGGCCCAGAAGCATGTCTCTGACTGTTGGCAAAGCCACATCAGAATAGCCTTGGAAGCACAGCCCCTTGGTCTCCTGTGAAATGAGGTCCAGCCTGTATGCACCTTATCCAATCTGGCCTTACTGTGGGAAAGTTCTGCCTTTGAAGTTTCAGGCAGGTTGGTCAATGCTCATTCTGCTCTCAAGGACGCTGACTCTGGAGCCCAAACAGAGCTGTATAGAAAACATTCTGATAAGTAATAAATGGTTCCTGGGACAGGAACTGTGAACCAAACTCTGTAGCTTTGCAGGCATGACAGATGTTAAAAATAATCTTCCTTTGTTATACCCCCTAAAGTAGTTACCATGTAAGAGCGCAATAAATATGTGGACGTCAGTTTATTTGGTACTCTTGCTCCTGATGAGCTTGAGTCCCCTGGTCTCACTTAACTAACTTCTTCTGGCTGTCATTTCTTAATCCTGCATGGTGCCCCTTCTTCTCCCCTGTTCCCTAGGGAAATCCTTGCAAGCAAAGATGTAGGAGAAGTATGAAGAGGCAGCACACACAACCCAGTGTAAATTCAAATTTACATTATTATTAAAAATTATCGTACGTACATATGTTTTGTATTTTTCCCAAACTTTCTGAAGTATTATGGGTGCAGGTGTTAGCCAAGCCTTCTACCAAAAAGATTCAGCAAAATATCTCCTCAATTGGTACAGAGATTCAGCAGAATGTCTCCTCAATTGGTACAGAGAAGTCAATGCTGTCCAAGCTTAAACAAGGAATGTATCTTGGTCTGTACATTATTTTGTTATTTTGTGGTTTCTGTGCCTACATGTGTTGAAAGCTGGGCAAACTTGGGTTGTTTGCACACCACAGAGTTAAAGGGAACATTGGCTTACAGAGCTTTGGCTGTCACAGTGGGGAAAGGTAAAGCCAACATTTATTGAGAGTTGGAGGTTTGGTTTAAGAACAGTTTTTCAGTGGATAGAGCAAAGGGATAAGAAGAAGGATTTTATTAGGATAGCGTAAAGATCAGAATACAACAAGGCTGGGATTGATGATGACAGCAAGGTGATAATTTTGAAGCCAGGAATTGCAGAGTGTAATAATAACTCTGACTTATAAGTCACCTTTTATGTGTAGCATGTTCATAATAGTAGAAAATTGGGATGCCTTGAAAGCTAACCATTTGCTTGGTATTATATATTAGGTACCTTTCATATATTATGTTTTAAAAATTCCTTACATTGGGGGAAGAGAGAAATGAAACAAAATAAAGTGTCAGTGACTGAGAGATTCCAAACAGAGTCAAGAGGTTATCCTGGATTATATGGATATCCCTTTTTAGTTTTTAAGGTGAATTAGAGAGGAAAGTACCTGAAACTGTAGAGCTGTGCTCCAGTAGCCATGTTTCTTGAAGATGATATTCTCATGATGTAGCAATGTGACTGTGGAAAGATGCTAAACTTCACTAGCTATTAAGGAAATGCAAATCAAAACCTTATCTCGCACCTACAACAATGGCTATTATCAGAAATAAACAAACAAAAAACAGAACTATAAGTGCTAGAGAGGATATGTAGAAAGAGGTGCACTTACTCACTATTGGTGGGAATGCAGAATGGTGAGACCAGTCTGAAAGGCAGTTTGGTGCTTCCTCAGGAAGTTAAATATAGAACTGCCATATGATCCAGCTTTTACAGTCCCAGTTTTTATCATCTATCCTTCCCTCTGGCATCATACACGACCCTAGTTTTCCTTTTAGATCCATACTCACAGTTAGCTTTGTTGTCATGCTTACAATATTGTGGCTCCATCACGCAGTATTGTGCTATCCATTACTGAATTTACCAAGAATACTGTTGAACGTTCTGTACTTCTTCAGCAACAAATTCCCAATCTTTACCATCTTATTTTTTGATAACCAATATTCTAAACTTTTAACTCTCAAAGTTTGCCTGTTATACTTGATTCATTTAGTGGGACCATACAGTATTTGCCCTTTTGTTTCTGGCTTATTTTGTAGTGAAATGTAGTCAAGCTTCATCCATGTTGTCACATGCATCATGATTTTATTCTGTCTTCCACTCTATGTGCAAACCAGTTTGTTCATATACTCATCCACAGTTTGTTTATAAACTTGTCCAAATAAACAGATTTGGTCTGTTTCCATCTCTTGGCAATTTGAATAATGCTATTATAAACATCAGTGTGCTTATGTTCATTTGTGTTCCTGCTTTCAATAGTGGGACTGCTGGAGTACATGGAATAATACAGATTTGTGAGGTACAAGCACAAGGAATGAATTGTAGTATTCTTGTCTAAATGAAGAAAATATTGACAGAATTTAAAATATTAACCATATTCACCACTGCAAAAATTATTTCATTGAGTTTTTCTAAAAAGATGATCAAATATTAATATTATTTTTGACTAAAAATCAATTTAAAAAGCAGTTATTTTAAAAATAAAAAGCTTCAGGGCTGGTCACAGTGGCTCAGCAGGCAGAGTTCTTGCCTGCCATGCTGAAGGTCTGGGTTCGCTTCCTGGTGCCTGCCCATGTACCAAAAAAAAAATGTAAAAGAATAAATGTGCATTTTTTACAAAAATAAAAAATAAAAAGGTTCACCTGAAACTCCTTCTATCAAAATCTTTATTGATCTTTGCTGATGCCACCTCTCAAGTTTCCATATAATAAATGACCTAACTAAATTTTAAGTTATTGATAAGTGAAAATTTTACCTTTTATAAACAATTTTCAGATCTCACCACATAAGAAAGCTGCATATTTTAGGTTTACATGCTAAAACAGTCTGAATAAGTTCTCTTGTGATATTTTACTTCTTTTTGTCTGATAGTAGGACATACCATTTCTGCACTTGAAGCTTTCCTTTATGAATAAAAAGCAGCATAAACTATATCTGTTGAGATAAAAAAAAAAGATTACATGTAATATTTTGTTTTAATAGCAAGATTAAAAGACATTTTATTTTTACAGATGCTTTTTTAGGGAAACGAACGGCACTTAACTCACAAATGGTAAGTAGTGATCAGGATTCCTTTAATAAATGTATATAATGAGGTTTTCCTTAATCAATATAGCAGAAAATTTTTCTAGAAAAATCTTCTAACAATATGCAACCCTCCTACCCCATCCAGTCTCACTTACATTTGGAAAGTATATGGGGAAAAAGAGAAAAATTTGAAGTCAAAATTTTAAGAAAGAAAATTCTTGCAATTTAAAGAACTATTTTGTACACCAGGAATATATGCCACACTTTCTATTTGTGTAAAAAGAATACTGTATCTATAGTTAGCAGTAACATAGAAATAATCTTTAATTAATTATAACAAAGGCAATCACCAAAGCTAAATGTCAGTAAGAGGGGGATATAAAGGAGAGATATGGAGTTTTTTTCTCTTCTTGTTTTCTTCAGAAGAAATGGGAATGTTCTCATAAAGATTATGATGCTGAATTCATAACTATGTGATTATACCAAGAGACATTAATTGTATACTTAGGATGAATTTTATGGTATGTGAATTAAACACTATAAAAATATTGTAAAATATTGTAGATATCAACTGCTGTAGCAACATTTAAAAGGAACACGGGACTATCATTTTCCATTCTAAGGCTGTTCTGGTTACAGGGTGAATTATTTAAAGACTGCTATCACTTAATGCTAGCATATTTCAGTTAATGCTATCAAATTTTAAGCAAAATAAAAAATATACATCACCAACCAAAAGATCCCATAAAATACACTTTTCTTTTTTTTATACCATTTTTTTAAACAGTTTTTATTCACACACTGTACAATTGATTCTAAATATACAATCAATCAATGGCTCTTTGTATAATCACATAGTTATGCATTCCTCATCACTTTTAATATGTGAACATTCTCACTTCTTCCAAAAGAAATACCATACCCTTTATATCCTCTTATTATTGACAGCTAGCTTTGGTATGGTGACTTTGTTATAATTAATGAAAGAATATTACAACATTACTGTTAACTACAGACCTTAGTTTGTAAGAGAATATTAATTTTGTTTTGAATTAATTTTCTATTTTTATTTTTTTAATTTTTAATTTTATAATGTAACATATATACAAAGCAAAGAAAGGCAAAAGCAATAATTTTCAAAGCATTTGTCAACAATTAGTTACAGGACAGTTCCCAGAGTTTGTCTTGGGCTACTATATCACCATTTCAGATTTTCTCTTCTAGCTGCTCCGAAACATTTACCACTTTTTGTTTACTCATTCATCTATTTTTTTTCTTTTTTTTTAAAATTTTTTATTAATGAAAAAAAATTACAAGAAAGAAACACAAACACTCCCAACACATACACTGAGCAATTCACAATATCATCACATAGTTGCATATCCATCATCATGATCATTTCTTGGAACATCTCCAGCAATTCGGAAAAAGAAATAAAAAGACAACAGAAAAATAACAACAAAAACAGAAAAAGAAAAAAAGAATTTTACATACCATACCCCTTACCTCTCCCTTTCATTGATCACTAGCATTTCAAACTTAAATTTATTTTAACATTTGTTCCACCTATTATTTATTTTTATTCGGTATGTTCTACTCATCTGTTGACAAGGCAGATAAAAGGAGCATCAGACACAAGGTTTTCACAATCACACAGTAACACTGTGACAGCTGTATCATTATACAATCATCCTCAAGAAACATGGCTACTGGGACACAGCTCTGCATTTTCAGGCACTTCCATCCAGGCTCTCCATTACATCCTAGGCACCTGACTCTTTTTTTTTTTTTTTTTTTAGAAATCATACCATTCTACATATGCAATCAGTAATTCTTAACAGCATCACATAGATGCATGATCATCGTTTCTTAGTACATTTGCATCGGTTTAGAAGAACTAGCAACACAACAGAAAAAGATATAGAACGTTAATATAGAGAAAAAAATAAAAGTAATAATAATAGTAAAAACAAAACAAAAACAACCAGACAGACAAAAACAAACAAAACAACAACAACAACAAAAAAAAAACCTATAGCTCAGATGCAGCTTCATTCAGTGTTTTAACATGATTACTTTACAATTAGGTATTATTGTCCTGTCCATTTTTGAGTTTATGTATCTAGTCCTGTTGCACAGTCTGTATCCCTTCAGCTCCAATTACCCATTATCTTACCCTGTTTCTACCTCCTGCTGGACTCTGTTACCAATGACATATTCCAAGTTTATTCTCGAATGTCGGTTCACATCAGTGGGACCATACAGTATTTTTCCTTTAGGTTTTGGCTAGACTCACTCAGCATAATGTTCTCTAGGTCCATCCATGTTATTACATGCTTCATAAGTTTATCCTGTCTTAAAGCTGCATAATATTTCATCATATGTATATACTACAGTGTATATACTACAGTTTGTTTAGCCACTCGTCTGTTGATGGACATTTTGGCTGTTTCCATCTCTTTGCAATTGTAAATAACGCTGCTATAAATATTGGTGTGCAAATGTCCGTTTGTGTCCTTGCCCTTAATTCCTTTGAGTAGATACCCAGCAATGGTATTGCTGGGTCGTATGGCAATTCTATATTCAGCTTTTTGAGGAACCACCAAACTGCCTTCCACAGTGGTTGCACCATTTGACATTCCCACCGACAGTGGATAAGTGTGCCTCTTTCTCCGCATCCTCTCCAGCATTTGTCATTTTCTGTTTTGTTGATAGTGGCCATTCTGGTGGGTGTGAGATGATATCTCATTGTGATTTTGATTTGCATTTCTCTAATGGCAGGGACATTGAGCATCTCTTCATGTGCCTTTTGGCCATTTGTATTTCCTCTTCTGATAGGTGTCTGTTCAAGTCTTTTTCCCATTTTGTAACTGGGTTGGCTGTCTTTTTGTTGTTGTTGAGTTGAACAATCTCTTTATTAATTCTGGATACTAGACCTTTATCTGATATGTCATTTCCAAATATTGTCTCCCATTGTGTAGGCTGTCTTTCTACTTTCTTGATGAAGTTCTTTGATGCACAAAGGTGTTTAATTTTGAGGAGCTCCCATTTATTTATTTCCTTCTTCAGTGCTCTTACTTTAGGTTTAAGGTCCATAAAACCGCCTCCAATTGTAAGTTTCATAAGATATCTCCCTACATTTTCCTCTAACTGTTTTATGGTCTTAGACCTGATGTTTAGATCTTTGGTCCATTTTGAGTTAACTTTTGTATAGGGTGTGAGATATGGGTCTTCTTTCATTCTTTTGCATATGGATATCCAGTTCTCTAGGCACCATTTATTGAAGAGACTGTTCTGTCCCAGGTGAGTTGGCTTGACTGCCTTATCAAAGATCAAATGTCCATAGATGAGAGGGTCTATATCTGAGCACTCTATTCGATTCCATTGGTCGATATATCTATCTTTATGCCAATACCATGCTGTTTTGACCACTGTGGCTTCATAATACGCCTTAAAGTCAGGCAGCGCAAGACCTCCAGCTTCGTTTTTTTTCCTCAAGATGTTTTTAGCAATTCGGGGCACCCTGCCCTTCCAGATAAATTTGCTTATTGGTTTTTCTATTTCTGAAAAATAAGTTGTTGGGATTTTGATTGATATTGCATTGAATCTGTAAATCAATTTAGGTAGGATTGACATCTTAACTATATTTAGTCTTCCAATGCATGAACACGGTATGCCCTTCCATCTATTTAGGTCTTCTGTGATTTCTTTTAACAGTTTTTTGTAGTTTTCTTTATATAGTTTTTTGTTTCTTTAGTTAAATTTCTTCCTAAGTATTTTATTCTTTTAGTTGCAATTGTAAATGGGATTCATTTCTTGATTTCCCCCTCAGCTTATTCATTACTAGTGTATAGAAATGCTACAGATTTTTGAATGTTGATCTTGTAACCTGCTACTTTGCTGTACTCATTTATTAGCTCTAGTAGTTTTGTTGTGGATTTTTCTGGGTTTTCAACGTATAGTATCTATCATCTGCAAACAGTGATAGTTTTACTTCTTCCTTTCCAATTTTGATGCCTTGTATTTCTTTTTCTTGTCTAATTGCTTTGGCTAGAACTTCCAACACAATGTTGAATAATAGTGGTGATAGTGGACATCCTTGTCTTGTTCCTGATCTTAGGGGGAAAGTCTTCAATTTTTCCCCATTGAGGATGATATTAGCTGTGGGTTTTTCATATATTCCCTCTATCATTTTAAGGAAGTTCCCTTGTATTCCTATCCTTTGAAGTGTTTTCAACAGGAAAGGATGTTGAATCTTGTCAAATGCCTTCTCTGCATCAATTGAGATGATCATGTGATTTTCTGCTTTAATTTGAAGATATAGTGTATTACATTAATTGATTTTCTTATGTTGAACCATCCTTGCATAACTGGGATGAATCCTACTTGGTCATGATGTATAATTCTTTTAATGTGTTGTTTGAAACGATTTGCTAGAATTTTATTGAGGATTTTTGCAACTATATTCATTAGAGAGATTGGTCTGTAGTTTTCTTTTTTTGTAATATCTTTGCCTGGTTCTGGTATGAGGGTGATGTTGGCTTCATAGAATGAATTAGGTAGTTTTCCCTCACTTCGGTTTTTTTGAAGAGTTTGAGGAGACTTGGTACTAATTATTTCTGGAATGTTTGATAGAATTCACATGTGAAGCTGTCTGGTCCTGTACTTTTCTTTTTAGGAAGCTTTTGAATGACTAATTCAATTTCTTTACCTGTGATTGGTTTGTTGAGGTCATCTATTTCTTCTTGAGTCAAAGTTTGTTGTTCATGTCTTTCCAGGAACCCGTCCATTTCATCTAAATTGTTGCATTTATTAGTGTAAAGTTGTTCATAGTATCCTGTTATTACCTCCTTTATTTCTGTGAGGTCAGTAGTTATGTCTCCTCTTCCATTTCTGATCTTATTTATTTGCATCCTCTCTCTTCTTTTTTTTTTGTCAATCTTGCTAAGGACCCATCAATCTTATTGATTTTCTCATAGAACCAACTTCTGATCTTATTGATTTTCTCTATTGTTTTCATGTTTTCAATTTCATTTATTTCTTCTCTAATCTTTGTTATTTCTTTCCTTTTGCTTGCTTTGGGATTAGTGTGCTGTTCTTTCTCCAGTTCTTCCAAGTGAACAGTTAATTCCTGAATTTTTGCCTTTTCTTCTTTTCTGATATAAGCATTTAGGGCAATAAATTTCCCTCTTAGCACTGCCTTTGCTGCGTCCCATAGGTTTTGATATGTTGTGTTTTCATTTTCATTCACCTCGAGGTATTTACTAATTTCTCTTGCAATTTCTTCCTTGACCCACTCGTTGTTTAAGAGTGTGTTGTTGAGCCTCCACGTATTTGTGAATTTTCTGGCACTCTGCCTATTATTGATTTCCAACTTCATTCCTTTATGATCTGAGAAAGTGTTGTGTATGATTTCAATCTTTTTAAATTTGTTAAGACTTGCTTTGTGACCCAGCATATGGTCTATCTTTGAGAATGATCCATGAGCACTTGAGAAAAAGGTGTATCCTGCTGTTGTGGGATGTAATGTCCTATAAATGTCTGTTAAGTCTAGCTCATTTATAGTAATATTCAGATTCTCCATTTCTTTATTGATCCTCTGTCTAGATGTTCTGTCCATTGATGAGAGTAGTGAATTGAAGTCTCCAACTATTATGGTATATGTGTTTATTTCCCTTTTCAGTGTTTGCAGTGTATTCCTCATGTATTTTGGGGCATTCTGGTTTGCTGCATAAATATTTATGATTGTTGTGTCTTCTTGTTTAATTGTTCCTTTTATTAGTATATAATAAAAGGAACAATTTATATTGAACTATGTATATAGTGTCCTTCTTTGTCTCTTTTAACTGTTTTACATTTGAAGTCTAATTTGTTGGATATTAGTATAGCCACTCCTGCTCTTTTCTGGTTGTTATTTGCATGAAATATCTTTTCCCAACTTTTCACTTTCAACCTATGTTTATCTTTGGGTCTAAGATGTGTTTCCTGTAGACAGTATATAGAAGGATCCTGTTTTTTAATCCATTCTGCCAGTCTATGTCTTTTGATTGGGGAATTCAGTCCATTAACATTTAGTGTTATTACTGTTTGGATAATATTTTCCTCTAACATTTTGCCGTTTGTATTATATATATCATATTTCACTTTCCTTCTTTCTACACTCTTCTTCATAACTCTCTCTTCTGTCTTTTTGTATCCGACTCTAGTGCTCCCTTTAGTATTTCTTTCAGAGCTGGTCTCTTGGTCACAAATTCTCTCAGTGACTTTTTGTCTGAGAATGTTTTACTTTCTCTCTCATTTTTGAAGGATAATTTTGCTGGATATAGGAGTCTTGGTTGGCAGTTTTTCTCTTTTAGTAATTTAAATATATCATCCCACTGTCTTCTAGCTTCCATGGTTTCTGCTGAGAAATCTACACATAGTCTTATTGGGTTTCCCTTGTATGTGATGGATTGTTTTGCTCTTGGTGCTTTCAAGATCCTCTCTTTCTCTTTGACCTCTGACATTCTAACTAGTAAGACAGTGGGATGATATATTTAAATTACTTGAGGGGACCGCCTGCCCAATTCTGCCAGCTGGTCCGGGAAGGAGGAAGGGAGGGACTCCGGCCACTTGCCGCCCAGCCTGGGGAAGCCCGTGTCACTCGGCGATCTCACCAGAGCCAGTCAGCCGTTCCAGGATGGGGTACGCTGTCTTTTTGATCTCTGTCGTGGCCCGGGAGCTGTTCTGTTCATTTCTACTCCTCTAGTAGCTGTTCTGGAGGAGGAACTAAGATCTGCACGTCTTACGAAGCTGCCATCTTCTACAGAAGTCTGTTTAGGACCATCTTGATGAAAAAAATATGAAATGATAGAAAGCTAGCCCATGACAAATTCTGGGTCTGTTCTGTAACTACTTGTTGAAGTTTGATTTAAAATTTACTGCTTTTTTCTTTCTTTGCTTTGTAGTCAGATTACTCAATTTAAAAACAAAAAATTCATATTCCTTATAAATTTTTATTTTTGTAACAAAATTAGAAATGTTAATTCCACTCATCTTAAATTCACTCAACCCACACATAATATTTATGTGTACAAATTTTAAATTTTTCGTTCCCCTCCCTTTCTTCATTGGAGCTGCAAACTTGCAGCCTGCCCTACAGACCCTGAAGTCTACATCCCCACAGTTATGTGAGACACTTTTATAAATTTTATATTCACAGATATTTCCTGCTGAACCTGTTTCTCTAGAGAACCCTAGCTAATACATCTTGGTGTCAGGAGTAGTTCTCAGAAACAGAATTTTAAAAATAGGTTTTTATTATTGTTATCTACTCTGACTAGACTCAAGGGCAGTAATGATTCTGTTTGCCATAATCATGGGGTGAACTGGCAAAAAATTTAGTCAAAATATTGCCATTTGATTCTGCTAATTATTTGCTTATACAGAGCTAGACTCTGGGTGATGATTTTTTTACATCCTTATGGAATTTGGGGAAGTAAGAGATATAGAGATGTCAGCAGGTTGTTGTGAGATATATATGAGGGAAAGGGATAAGCTGAAGGCTTCAAAGAAGCCTATATACGTTATGACAGATGTGAAAGTTTCTATAAGTTCCCTGAAGGAAAATCTTATTTCTGTAGCCATAGACTTGAGATCTGTAAAATCAGAACCAGAGTCTCACTGTTGGTGTAGCAACTTTTCAGGGTAAACTAAAATCTCAACTTTAAATGGTGTCTGCTGTTAAAGTGAGTGCATTGATTGGAAAGGGATGGGACCCTAATAAGTGGGTTAGTCACATGGATTGATAATGATGGCTGTGGAGACTTTGAAAGCCCAGATCATACCAAGTCTTTTCTAGATAACCCTGTAATAGTCTGCTCTGAAAACATAGCCACCCCACCTCCAGCCTGCCCTTCAGTACCTGTGAAATACATAATTACACCTCTAATGAGGAAATAACCATTGCTCCTCTGCCTGGATTGATTAATCTTGTTCACCAGATGTGCTGGTTTGAAAGGATGTATGTACTCTAGAAAAGCCATATTTTAATCAAAATCCCATTTCATAAAGGTAGAATAATCCCTATTCAATACTGTATGTTTGAAACTGGAATCAGATCATCTCCCTGGATGATGTGATTTAGTCAAGAGTGGTTGTTAAGCTGGATTAGGTGATGACATGTCTCAACCCATTTGGGTGGGTCTTGATAAGTTTCTGGAGTCCAATAAAAAAGGAAACATTTTGGAGAATGAAGGAGATTTGGAGAGAGCAGAGAATGCTGTAGCACCACAAAGCAGAGAGCCCATGAGCCAGTGACCTTTGGAGATGAAGAAGGAAAACGCCTCCCTCCCAGGGATCTTCATGAAACTGCAAGCCAGGAGAAGAAGGTAGCAGATAATGCCACATTTGCCATGTACCCTTCCAGATGAGAGAGGAACTGACTGTGTTCACCATGTGCCTTCTCACTTGAGAGAGAGACCCTGAATTTCACTGGCCTTCTTGAGCCAAGGTATATCTTTCCCTGGATGCCTTTGATTGGACATTTCTATAGACTTCTTTCAATTGGGATATTATCTCAGCCTTAGAACTGTAAACTAGCAACTTATTAAATTCCCCTTTTTAAAAACCATCCATTTCTTGTATATTGCATTCTGGCAGCTAGCAAACTAGAACACCAGATGAAATTGTAAATAAATTCCCTGAAGCAATAGGCCTGGAAGATACTTCTAATTCTTGCCATGATCTACCCTTACCACCCCTCATATCTTTCAGACCTGTAACTAGACTAAAATTCCAAGACACCACAAAAAGTGAAGTACAAAGTGTCACTTATGAGGTGGTATGCTATATTCCAAAAGAACTGTATGAGTTTTCCAATTTGTATAGACAGAAATCAGGGGGGAATCTGTATGAAAATGGATTTTAAGTGTGTAGGATAATAGTGGGAGGAATATAAAGATGGATCAGTTTGAATTTATTGGTATGGGCCCATTAAGTAGATATTCTGCTTTCAATGTTATAGCTGACAGGGTTAGAAAAGGTGCTAATAGTTTGGATGGTTGGCTGAAACATAGATCAAAAGGTGGCTGACATTATCTGGGATTGAAATGCCAGACCTACCCTGGTATAATGTAGATGAGGAGATACAAACTTTATAGAGAGATTGGAATATTAGATGAATTTATCATGAAAAGCATGTTCGTATCCCCAGGAACGTTCAGATGATGCACATTTTGCCAGGATAACTGTACACTGGGGAAAAGGAGATGATCAGATATTTCAGTGATTATTAAACATCAGTTCAGAAATGACATTAATTCCAAGGGGCCCAAAATGTCACTCTGCACACCAGTCAGAGTGAGGGCTTATGGAGGACAGGTGATTGATGGAGTTTTACCTCAGATCTGTCTCACAGTGGACCCAATGTAATTATTTTCCCAGTTCCAGAATGTGTAATTGGAATAGACATACCGAGCAACTGGCAGAATCCACAATTGGCTCTCTGACTAATAGAATGAGGGCTATTACAGTAGAAAAGGCCAAGCAGAAGTCACTCAAAGTGCCCCTACCTAGCCAAATAGTATATCAAAAGCATACTGGATTCATGAAGGGGTTTCAGAGATTATTGCCACTCTTAAGGAATTGGAGGATGCAGAGGTGGTGATTCCCACCACAGCCCCATTCAACTTTCCTACATTGCCTGTGCAGAAAACAGATGGGTCTTGGAGGATGACAGTGGATTATCATAAACTCATACCAGGTGGTTACTTCAATTGCAGCTGCTGTGCTAGATGTGGTATCATTACTTAAGCAAGGCAATAGATCCCATGGCACCTAGTATGCAGTTATTAATCTGGCAAACACTTTTTAAAGTAAGATTGTTAGTAGTTGTTAGTAAGGACCATCTGAAACAGTTTGCTTTCAGCTGGCAAAGTCAACAATATACTTTCAGCATCCTACCTCAGGGGTATATCAACTCTCCAGCCCTGCTTCATAATCTTGTCTGCAGGCAACCTGATGATTTCTCCCCCCCACAAGACATCATAATGGTCCGTTACATTGATGGTATGTGGATTGGACCTAGTGAGCAAGAAGTAGCAAGTACTCTAGACTTATTTGTAAGGCATTTCTGTGTCAGAGGATGGAGATAAAGTCTACAAAAATACAGGGGTCTTTCACTTCAGTGAATTTCTAAATGTCCATTGGCATGTCAAGATATCCCTTTTAAGATGAAGGAAAAATTGCTCCACCTGGCCCCTCCTACAACCAAAAAAGAGTCATGGCACTTACTTTGTCTCTTTGGATTGTGGCAACAACATATTCCTCATTTGGGTTTACTACTTCAGTCCATTTATTGAGTGACCAGAAAAGCCACTGCTGTACAAGCTGCTCTGCCAATTGGACCATATAAGCCAGCAGATCCAATGGTGCTGGAAGTGTCAGTGGCAAATAGAGATGCTGTCTGGAACCTTTGACGGTCTGTATAGGAGGATCACAATGCACACCCTTACAATTTTGGAGCAAAACCTTACCGTCTGCTGCAGATAACTACTATCCTCTTGAGAAAGAGCTTTTGGTTTGGTACGGGGCCTTAGTAGAGATTGAACACATAACCATGAGTGACCAAGTTACCATGAGACCTGAATTCCCTATCATGAGTTGTCTAAACAACCAAGCGATAAAGTTGGCATGCACAGCAACACTCCATCATAAAGTTGAAATGGTGTATATAAGACAGGTACCAGAGCAGGTCCTGAAGGTACAAGTAAGTTACATGAGGAAGTGGCCCAAATGCCCGCAGTCTGCATGCCTGCCTCTTTGGGAGTTCCTTATGGAGAACTGACTGAGGAAGAGAAAACCTGAGCCTGGTTTAAAAATGGTTCTGCCTGATATGCAGGTACTATCTGAAAGTGGACAGCTGCAGAACCATGACCCCTTTCCAGGATGTCCCTGAAGGATAGTGGTGAGGAGCAATCCTTCCAGTGGTCAGATCTTCAAGGAGTGTACCTGGTTGTACATTTTACTTGGAAAAAAAACTGGCCAGAGATGCATTTGTTTACTGAGTCATGGGCTGTTGTTAATGGTTTGCCTGGATGATCAGGGGCTTGGAAAGAGCATGATTGAAATAGAGGTCTGGGGAAGAGGTATGTGGATAGACCTTTCTGAGTGGGCTAAAAGCATGAAGATATTAGTATCCCATGTGAATGTGCACCAGAGGTTGACATTCTGTCACCAGAGGGTGACGGGAAGGATTTAATACTTGAGTGGATAAGATGACCCACTTTGTGGATACCAGTCAGCCTCTTTCCCCAGCAACTCCTATCATTGCCCAATGGGTTCATATCAAGGTCATGTTGGTAGGGATGAAGATTTCCACTCACCAAGGCTGACCAGGCTACAGCCACTGCTGAGTGCCCAATTTGCCAGAAGCAGAGGCCCACACTCAGCCCCTGAAATGGCACCATTCCCTGAGGTGACCAGCTGGGTACATGGTGGCAGTTTCATTACACTGGATGACTTCCATCATAGAAGGGGCAACAATTTATCCAGCTGTAATCTGGACATTCAGACATGTAATCTGAATATGGGTTTGCTTTCCCTGCATGCTTCTGCCAAAACTACCATCTGTGGACTTATAGAATGCCTTATCCATTGTCATGTTATACCACACAGAATTGTTTTCTTCAAGAAACCCACTTTACAGCAAATGAAATATAGAAGTGAGCACATCCTCATGGAATCCTCTGGTCTTACCATGTTCCCCATCATCCAGAGGCACCTGGATTGATAGAATGGTGGAATGGCCTTTTGAAAACTCAATTGTCATGCTTAACTAGGTGGCAATACCTTGCAAGTCTGGGGTGATGTTTTCCAGGAGGCTGTGTGTGCTCCATTATATGGTGCTCTTTCTTCTATAGCCAGGATCCATGGGTCCGGAAACCTTGAGGTGAAAATGGGATGGGTACTATTCACTATTACCCCAGGAGATCCACGAGGAAAATTTTGCTTCCTGGCCCTGCAACCTTGAGGTCTGCAGGTTCCACCAGGAGAAACAACAATAATTCTACTAAAATGGAATCTAAGACTGCCACCTGGTCACTTTGGGCCACTTCCACCCCTGGATCAGCAAGCCAAGAAAGGAATTACTTTACTGATTGGAGTGATTGACCCTAATTTTCAGGGGAAAATATGACTACAAATACACAATGGAGGTAAAGAAGAGTTTTCCTGAAATAAAGGAGAAACTAATTCATCTTTTAGTACAACCGTGCTCTCTGGCTAAAATCAATGAAACACTACAAAACCCAATCTAGGCAACACTACCAATGGCTCTGAAACTTCAGGAATGAAGGTTTGGTTCACACTACCAGGCAAAGAACCATGGCCAGCTGAAGTGCTTCCTAAGGGTAAAGAGAATGTGGAATTGGAAGTGAAAGAATGTAGTGATAAATATGAGCTATGGCCACATTATCAGTTACAGAAACAAGGATGTAAAGGTATGAATATTTCTTCCTTGATTTGTAATTAATATCTATGTATTTATACATAAATCCAATATCCCTTTTCTTCTTTATTGTATCACTTTCATCATATGGCATAAGCTGTTTTCTTCAAGTTATAGTATTTAGGTTGTAAGATATCAAGTTTAAGAGTGAATATTTGTTACTGACATGGTGATGCGAGAATTAAGACAGACACAGATTTCTGAAAATGGGAGCAGGGGACTCTTGAACTTCTAGAGCCAAGAGCCCTTTGCTAGTTTTTCTCCAGCTATTTATTAGTGGTTTCTTCAAAAGGCAGGAAGAAGTAACATCAAGTTAACCTTGAATGTTAATTACAATTATGCCAACAGGTAAAATAAAAGAAAATGGAAAACCTTTTAAGCTAAATTGTTTATCTGTGAAATCTCTTCAAAGAGTAGCACATTCTAGCCCCCAGCCCTTTTACCCTTCAAAGCTTCCTTGTAGGAGACGAGCCACCTGCAGTGTTCTGCAAGAGCTATGTGACCCAGTTCTCCCGGTCACCATCTCAAGGTTTAGTCTGAAGGTCAAAAGGTCTGTTTTCCACATGTCCCCTTGTTTGTTTTGTTTCTATAATTTTTGCAGAATCATGTAGGCTTGCATTTGTTCTTTTACAGTGAAGATATTTTGTCTTGTGCATCTGAAGGCTAAAAAGAATAGAATTGATATTAAGCATATTATTCCAATAGCCTTAACAAAAAATGTTTCTAAGTTTATAAAATTTAATGTGTAGTTTAAAGTTTGATTATTGATGTTCATGTATAGTCCATTCCATAATGATATACTTCCTGGGCTCAATGGAATTTTCCAAATAGAATCCTGTAACATCGTGTGATTTAAGGATGGCCACACTGAGCTGAATCCTATCCCCTTCCAATGAATAGATGTATTACTATTTGAGTAATACATCTATTCAGTAATGAATAGATGTATTTAGGTTTGAATTGAATGCTTGATTCCATCAGTGTTATTTTTTGTAGTCCATCTTAATCATTTTGCATCACTTAATTTGTTGGAGTTGCATTTACCAACTGCATACCTCTTAGGGGACCAGTCAGTTACAATTTCATAGGAACAGTAAGTAGCAACTGTCCAAAAGATAATTGGCATTTCCTCCAAAAATTCTTTGTTTTGTTTCAATTTCTCTGACAGAGCAATAGGACAAATGTGGAGCACCAGTAACTACAATTGTTTGCATCTACGATGGCAATTATCATGCTCACTGTGACCGTTAAAACCAGCGATCCTGGCTGTCATTAAATTAGGGGCATTAATTGGAATCCCTTTCATACTTGATTTTCTGCTTCTTGACTAAGATTCTTAACTTGTCCTCACATGGGAGAGATTGTTTCTCTTGTTCTTGGAGTGGGCCTGCAAGCTGTTGCCTTTAGGGTCAAATTTTGCATCTTAATTACAGGAGGATTGTCTTCCAGTGGAATTTTCACTTCTTTTTTGAAGTCATGATATGGTTTTATTTTCCGGGCAGTAATCCAAACGGGTACCTTTCCATCACCTGGGGAAACCCAAGCATTTCCTGGTTCCCATATTAGTCACTCTCCCATTACCCATTCATCAGTTAACAAGTCCTTCCACAAAACAGGTGGTATTTGTGGATTGCCATGAAATTGATGTTTTGTTGTTAACTTTTCTTCAGGAAAATGTTTCTCTGCTGCTGTTTTGTCATAAAAATTTGCCACAAAAATTTAAGGTAAATAATGCTTTTGTTAACTTTTCATATGGTGACATATGATGTGTCTTCCCCCTTTTTTTGTTTTTGTAGCATGTTTTTTAAAGTAGCATGGGATCATTCCACTATTGCTCGTCCTTGAGGATTATATGGTATGCCAGTAGAATGAGTTATGTTCCATTGAGAAAAGAAAGATGCTAATTTTTTAGAGGTATATACCTCTCTCTATATATATATTTTTATTTTTATTGCTTTTGGTAGATCCATAGATGCAAAGCAAGCATGTAAGTATAAACGAACATGATGAAAATCTTCACCTGTTTGAGCAGTACCCCAGATAAAACCAGAAAAGTTTACAATAAACGTGTGTACATAAGATAACTTACAAAAATAAGGAACATGAGTTACATCCATTTACCACAATTCATTAGGTAGCAATTCATGTGGGTTAACCCCTTGTTGAAGAGGCACCGAAGAAATAGTTTGACAAGATAGACACGTAGATATTATTTATTTAGCAAATGTATGAGAGATGGAAAACATGACATCAATTCTTTTACACTAATGTGAGTAAGATTATGAAAATGACGGGCTTCAGTAAGAACGGGAAATGTCATTTTATCCGCAGCCTCATTACTTGCTGTAAGAGGACTGGGTAGACTAGTATGGAATTGAATATAGATAATATAGAAAGAAGAAATTCTTTGATGAATAGCCTGCTGTAAATTAGAAAATAAAGTATATAACACTGAGGAAGATTTGTTTTAATTTGAGCTGTTTCTATTAATAAAGTTACATGAACTACACATTCAGAGTCTGAGAGGATATTAATTGGAGTTGTAAAGTCCTGCAAAGCTGCAGCTACAGTGGCTAATTCAGCCTGTTGTACTGGATATGCTGGAAGATCTAAAATTTTATCTTTTGGCCCAGTGTGTGCAGCATGTCCTTTTTGATGAGCCGTCAGTGAAGACTATTGGAGCATTAATTAATGGAGTGGAAGATGTTATTTTTGGAAGTATCCATTGCATTCATTTTATAAATTGTAGTATTTCTGATTTTGGATGATGATTATCAAGTTGTCCCACAAAATTTGTTAAGGCAATTTGCCACGGTAAATGTTCTTGATATAATGTGTTAATTTCTTTGGACATTAATGGAAGAGTAATTGAATTTAAATCAAAATGATTTAATTGTTTAGCTCTTTTTTGGGCCATAGTGACAAGTAAAGCTATGAGATCTATATATAAAGTAATTGATTTTGAAGATGTGTTTGGTAAAAATAATCATTCTATGATAAGTTAATTTTGTATTAAAATATCAGTGGGAGATGTTGGCAAATGGATAATTAAACGAGATAATGGATAATAGGGGTTAATTCTAGAAGTTTGGGCTTTTTGAATTTTTTGTTCAATTAAATTGAACTCTTGTTGAGTAAGAACAATTGAGATCAGAATCTCCTCGGAGAAGTGCAAAAAGATGGGATAATTCATAATTGGCTATGCCAATTTTAGGACAGAGCCAATTTATATCTCCTAACAATTTTTGTAAATAATTTAAGGTTTTTATGGTATCTAGCCATAATTGAACTTTTTGAGGATAAATAATCAATCCTTCTACTGAAGAACCTAAGTAATTTACTGGCGTTTGCTGCTGAGGTTTATCTTTCACTATTGTTAAACCAGCTAGAGTGAGGGTTTGTTCTAAGTCCTTAAATAGAGAATTAAGCTGGTCTTCAGTAGGGACAGCACATAAAAGGTCATCCATATAATGGATTATATAGGCCTTGGGATATTTTTTATAGATAGGTTGTAAAGCTGATTCACATAATATTGGCAAATGGTTGGACTACCCAGCATTCCTTGAGGCAACACAGTCCATTGATATCAAATAGGAGACATTATTTATAGAAAGTAACATAAAAGCAAATTTTTTTTGTCTGAATCTGCTACAGGAATACAGAAGAAACAACTTTGTATGTTTATAACTGTTACAGCCAATTGGCTGGAATCACATTAGAGATGGAAAGCCTGTTGTAAAGGGCCCATAGATTGTAAAGCAGCATTAATGGCTCATGAATCAGTTAACATTCACCAATTTCCTGATTTTCTTTTTATTGGAAATACTGGAGCATTCCAAGGACTGAAAGATTTTTCAAGATGTTCTCAACTGAGTTGATCCTGAACTAAAGAATGTAGTTCCTGTAAGTTTTCTTAAGTCAAAGGCCACTGCTTAATTTATACAGGCTTGCTAGTAAACCATTTTAAAGGCACTGGTGAATGTGGTTGTGCTTGGACAGCTTTATTTAATTCTGGAGAAATTTGTACTATTTCTTTATTATCCTGCTGTTTAATATCTAAAGCCCTTTTGGATCATATCCCATTTGTTGCATTATATTTTGACTTTATACACTATATATTCTTGTGTTGGCTTTGGAATTGTTATCATAGATCCCCCATTATTATCATTTTAGAACCCACTGTTCTAATATGTCTCTTCCTCATAAATTAAGAGGAATTGAGGATATCACTGGCTGAATTGTAGACTGTTGTCCTTCTGGTCCTTCACAGGGTAATATAATATACGAACACTTTACATTAAATGTTGTAGCATTCCCAGTCCAACCACAATGTTTTCAGCTGGGTATAGGGGCCATTTTGTAGGCCAGTGCTGCTGACTAATAATTATTACATTGGCTGCAGTGTCACTTAAGCCAATAAATTTATGTCCTTTTATTATTATGGAATAATAATTTCACACATAGGACATGACTATGTGTTAAGATGTTTTGAAAAATTCCCATTTGTACTGTACTACCAAATCCAGAAGTTCCTCAAACACATTTAGAATTTCCTATGGCAACATATGGTAATAGTAATAACTGAGCAATTCTGTCACCTTTATGGGCAGACCATGGCACTGTGGAGGACATAACTACTTATATTTCACCTTCATAATCAGAATCATTACTTCAATATGAAACTGAACACCATTTAAATTTAAACTACTATATCCTAATAAAAGACCTATAGTACCTTGAGGAAGAGGGTCAAATAAACCTGTTGAAATTTGTATAGGGGCTATGTTGGGTTGTAAATAAATTTCCACAGCCAAGGTAATGTTTACAGCTGCACTGACACTTGTAGATGGGGAATGATCTAATATGGAGCATCTGGGGGTGGGTGGAGAAGGTACAGCTAAGTGAGACTAAGTTTTTATGGGATATGCTCCCTTTTTTGTTGGGGCTAGGAGTTTGCCCCTTTGACAGTTTCCTATCAGTGCAGATCCATCTTTATGAAATGAGGAGTCACATTAATTTGCCCAATGCCATCTTTTTGACATTTTGGACAAAGTCCTGGTTGTTCGGTAACAGAGCATGTAGGAGTCATTTTATTACATTCTTTTTGAGTATGTCCTGGCTTTCCACAGGAGTAACATTTTCCAGGAAAGTGAGAATGAGCCCACAGCCCTGCCATAGCTTGAGCCATTACTTCTGCTTTACATCCTTTGGTACCAATATCCTGACACAGTCTGATATATCCAGAAAGATTTGTTTTTCCATTAAATGGAGCTATAGCTTGCTGACAATCTTTATTGGCATTTTCATAAGCCAATAATTATAATAAAGTATTGGAGGCATCTGGACTACTAAACTGTCTTTAATAGCATCTTGTAAATGAACTATGAAATCAGTATATGGCTCTTTAGGTCCTTGTAAGATCTTTTGAAAAGATTGTTTAGATTTTCCTTTACTTTCAATTCATTCCCAAGCTTGAAGACAACATCTTCATAATTGATCAATGGCTTGGTCATTCATGGTGGATTGATCAATAACAGATGAATTAAGAACGACTACCCATAAGTTGCTCATAGGAAATATTAACATACTCTCGCCTATTTCTATTAGCCTGAATCTCAGCATGCTCCATCCACCAACTATGAAATTGTAAATATTCTTCTGGTCCTAATATCATCTGGGTTAGCATCATCCAATCAATAGGAATTAATCTAGAGCCATCTGCAAGTCCTTGTACAATCCCCTGAGTAAAAGGAGAATGTATCCCATAAAATTGAATAGATTTTTTAAGTTCCTTTATTATATTAAATGATATTGGTTCATGAGTATAAGTGTATACTGCATCTGGTTAAGCAGCATCCTGCCCAGGAGGTAATTCCTCCTTTACAATTGCTGGGAAAGCCAAAGGAACATCAATTGCTTCAAGATTTCCTTGCTGTCTAGCTTTTGCAATTCCTTGCTGCATTCCTGACAGGGGAACAGATTGAGCTATTTGTATATCTTTCAAGAATGAATTTGTATTATGATTCGGTAAAGGAGGAGCTGACGGTTTTACTGATAAACACACAATAGAAGCCTTGGAAAAGAAAGTTTTTTTCCTCAGATTTAAATTTATTATTTTCTGGAATTGAAAATTTATCATTAGGGAACACCTCCTCTTTTTCTTCATATTGTTCATTATCAGAATCATCCTTTGTAAAGGGTCAAGAACAGATTTTATCAATGTCCATGTGTACCAAATAGAAACAGGTGAAGAAACCCCTTTCAAAAGTAATTGTTTTAATTCTTTCCCTATTGTATCACAATCCTGCAATTCTAATGAACCTAAAGTAAGAAACCATGAACAATGTTGATCAATGGACTTTAAAAGTTATAAAATGTTTGATTCATTCACTTTAGTTCTCCTCTCAATAGTTGTCGAAGCAGACTAATATAAGGTCTATACTTATCTGTACCTTCTGTATTACTCATGTAACCCTGCTTATATTCTTCAACGTTGTTTCATACAGAAACCATTTAACAGCCAGACTTTCCCCCTCAAGTTCCTGCAATGCTGGAAATTCCCTTTACATTGTTCAAGTGATTCTTCTGTCAGGAGTTGTTGCAGCAGCTCTTCGAGCCCCAACTTTGGTGCCAAATGTTGCTAACAGGGAGATGCAAGAATTAAGACAGACACAGATTTCTGAAAATGGGAGCAGGGGACTCTTGAACTTCTAGAGCCAAGAGCCCTTTGCTAGTTTTGTTCCAGCTATTTATTAGTGGTTACTTCAAAAAGCAGGAGGAAGTAACATCAAGTTAACCTTTAATGTTGATTATAATTATGTCAATATGTAAAATGCAAAAAAATGGAAAACCTTTTAAGCTAAGTTGTTTATCTGTGAAATCTCTTCAATGAGTAGCACATCTAACCCCCAGCCCTTTTACTCTTCAAAGCTTCCTTGTAGGAGATGAGCTCCTGTAGTGTTCCACAAGAGCTATGTGACCCAGTGCTCAGGGTCACCGTCTCAAGGTTTAGTCTAAAGGTCAAAAGGTCTGTTTCCCACAAATATTGCTCAAAGACTTGCAGTCTATTCTGGAGAGATTTAATGCATTTCCAGTTGTATGCAGGACCACTGAGTATTGTAAGGGGAGGGAAAAATTGTGTCTGTTATTGTTTTCTATTTGGAGATTAAGTATAGTTTAAGGTGATATGTGTAACTGCCAAAGTGAAAAGGGGTGAACTCTTATGTTCAGGTTCATGTGTTAGCTTGTCCAGATGATGATGCCCAGTTGTCTGGGAGGCAAGAACTGGGCTGTCTGTTGCTATAAGGATGTTTCATGGACTTACATCATGACCATGTTTGGCTGCATCCACAGCTGTTTGCATTGCAATCAGATAAGGGGAGTGTCTTCTGTAGTAAGAGAAGCTTAATCTCATCATTGGATGGCTTTTAAGGGGGACTCAAAATAGATAATCACTTTTCTTTTTGCTTCAGCCAGCCACCTCTGCTGAGAGTTTGTTGATATCTACATCTCACAATTATGAGACATTTTTATAAATTCCGTATTTACAGATATCTCCTGCTGATTCTGTTTCTCTAGAAAACCCTAGCTAACACAACCATATTAAAAATTTTACAGAAAAATGATGATAATTTCAAATGATATAGAAAATATATCTAATGAAATCCAGAACTGAACTTTGTTAAAAACATTTAGTGCAGGCCATGGTGGCTCAGTGGCAGTGTTCTCATTGCCATGCCAGAAACCCAGGTTCATTTCCTGGTGCTTGTCCATGTAAAAAAAATCTAGGAAGAAGAAAAAGAAGAAACCTTTCAACATGTTAAAGGCCATATATAAAAACTTACAGCTAATATCATATAATAGTGAGAGACTGAAAACTTTCCAAGATCAGGAACAAGAAAAGGATATCCACTGTTATTAATCATTGTGCTAGAAGTTCTAGCCAGAGCAATTAGGGAAATACAAATAGGCACTGTAGTTGGAAAAGGAAGAGTAAAACTTTTCTCATTTGCACAAGTATGATCCTATAAACAGAAAATCCTGAAAATCCTTAACAAGACATGGGAGAGATGATGGAAGAAGCAGAGACAGAAGCTACTTCTCCACCAAAAACCACTTAAGAACAGGCATAAACTGTCCACATAACTGGTTCTGGGGCTTGGAATATCATTGCAATATACATGGAAGAGCTGATGAAAGAAACAGAGGAATTTGACTGTGAAATTGTGGTAATTGAACTTGACAACCCATGGTGCCCATCCTCCACTCCAAAGGTGGCAGCTGTTGGTCATCACAGTTCTCACCTTATTAGTAAGGTGTAGTGCAGTTCTGGTCCAACTGTTTAACAGAAAAGTTAACACTCTTGGTCCATAGCCCTGAGCTTTTTCATGTGGGAGCCCAGGATTCCATGTTCCTTTATTTTCACAAAGAGAGAGACTATAGCAAGAAACTGATCTCCATCAGTTTCTGACACTCATCACAGCCTCTAGGCTAGTAGCTTCACATATTATCTGATCCTCACCTATCTGGGCCCTACAGCATTCAAATCTTTCCAAGCAGGAGCCAAAAGACTCGTGGCTACACTAATTTCACAATCAGAGAAGCTGCAGTGAGAGGATGAGTTCCACCACAGCTCCCATTAGTCCACCCTCTACACCAATGTTCATGGCTTTGGATTGTCCTGAGCCCTGGCGGGTTGGCTGTGACAGTCTGGGACAGTTGGTTAAGCCCTCCTACCCAGAAACAGAGGGAGACATGGTATAGTTTTGATCCATTTTTAAAAATTTTTTATTAATTAAAAAAATAGCAAGAAAGAAACACAAACATTCTGAATATATGCTCATTCCATTCTACATACATCATCAGTAATTCACAATATTATCATGTTGTTGCATATTCACTATCATGATCATTTCTTAAAACATTTGCACCAATTCAGAAAAAGAAATAAAAAGACAGCAGAAAAATAAAACAGAAACAGGAAAAAAAATTACATACCAAACCCCTTAACCCTCCCTTTCATTGATCACTAGCATTTCAAACTAAATTTATTTTAACATTTGTTCTCCCTATTATTTATTTTTATTCCATATGTTCTACTCGTCTGTTGACAAGGTAGATAAATGGAGCATCAGACACAAGGTTTTCACAATCACACGGTCACATTGTGAAAGTTGTATCATTACACAATCATCATCAAGAAACATGGCTACGGAACACAGCTCTACATTTTCAGGCATTTCCCTCCAGCCTCTGCATTACATCTTGGATAACAAGGTGATATCTACTTAATATTTAAGAATAACCTCCAGGATAACCTCTCAACTCTGTTTGGAATCTCTCAGCCATTGACACTTTGTCTTATTTCACTCTTCCCCCTTTTGGTCGAGAAGGTTTTCTCAGTTCCTCGATGCTCGGTCTCAGCTCATTCTAGAGTTTTTCTCAATCCCTTGATGCTGAGTCTTATCTCATTCTGGGATTTCTATCCCACATTTCCAGGAAGGCCCACACCTCTGGGAGTCATTTCCCACATAGACAGGGGGAGGGCAGTGAGTTTTCTTGTTGTGTTGGCTAGAGAGAGAGGCCACATCTGAGCAACAAAAGAGGTTCTCTTGGGGGTGACTCTTAGGCCTAATTTTAATTAGGCTTGACCTATCCTTAGTGGGGTTAATTTCATATGAACAAACCCCAAGACTGGGGGCTCTGAGCCTATAGTTTTGGTTGTCCACACTGCTTGTGAGAATATCGAGAATTCAACTTGGGGAGGTTGAATTTTCACCCATTCTCACCATTCCCTGAAGGGGACCTTGCAAATACTTTTCCACTCACTGATCAAATCACTCTGGGATTCATAGGGGCATTACTCTGGACAAACCAACAAAATCTCATGTCCTAATCAAGGTTCCATTAGTTATGTTGTTCAACCAACTATCTACATAAATTATATTAGGAGATGCACTAGTCAAAATACAAATTTTGTGCTAAATAAGCATTTTTTTTTGCTTTAGTCTCACACATAAGTTGAAATTTTAGAATATTAATTACCATCTATTTTCAGCACACTGTAGTAATGACATTCCTTTGTTCTTCCTCATGCAAAAACATTTTTTAATTTGTACATTTAGTCACTATCATTATACACTTCAGGCATTCCTACATTATATCATCTCAATGTTTATTATCTATCTTTCTTTCTGATTCCATTTATGCCCCCAGCCCACTCCCTCTATCATTCTCACATTCAGCTTCATTCAGTGTTTTAACATAATTGTATAACAGTTAGGTAGTATTGTGCTGTCCATTTCTGAGTTTTTATAGTCAGTCCTGTTTTACAGTCTGTATCCCTTCAGCTCCAATTACCCAATATCTTACCCTATTTCTATCTCCTGATGGTCTCTGTTGCCAGCAAAATATTTCAAGTTTATTCACTAATGTCAGTTCATATCAGTGAGACCATACAGTATTTCTCCTTCTATTTTTGGCTAATCTCATTCAGCATAATGCCCTTAAGGTCCATCTATGTTGTTACATGCTTCATGAATTTATTCTGTCTTACAGTTGCATAATACTCCATTGTATGTATATGCCACAGTTTGTTTAGCTGCCCATCTGTTGATGGACATTTTGGCTATTTCCATTTCTTGGTAATTGTAAATAATGCTGCTATAAACATTGGTGTGTAAATGTCCATTTGTGTCCTTGCCCTCATGTCCTTTGAGTAGAGACAACATATAGATGGGTCCTGTTTTTTAATCCATTCTACCAGTCTATGTCTTTCGATTGGGGAGTTTAATCCATTAACATTCAGTGTTGTTACTTCATGGGTGGTACTTTCTTCTACTATTTTATTTTCTGGATTTTATACATCATATCTAATTTTCCTTTGTTTTACTCATAATCTTCCTTTCTACACTCTTCTCCAAATCTCTCTCTTCTGGCTTTTCATATCTGTCTCTAATGCTCCCTTTAGTATTTCTTGCAGAGCTGGTCTCTTGGTCACAAATTCTCTCAGTGATTTTTTGTCTGAAAATGTTTTAATTTCTCCCTCATTTTTGAAGGGCAATTTTTCTGGATATAGAATTCTTGGTTGGCAGTTTTTCTCTTTTAGTAATTTAAATATATCATCCCACTGTCTTCTTGCCTCCATGGTTTCTGCTGAGAGATCTATACGTAGTCTTATTGGGCTTCCCTTGTATATGATGGATTACTTTTCTCTTGCTGTTTTCAAGATTCTCTCTTTCTCTGTGACCTCTGATATTCTGATTAGTAAATGTCTTGGAGTACGTTGGTTTGGATCTATTCTCTTTGGGATACCCTGAATTTCTTGGATCTGTAATTTTAAGTCTTTCAGAAGAGTTGGGAAATTTTCAGTGATAATTTCCTCCATTAGTTTTTCTCCTCCTTTTTCCTTCTCTTCTCCTTCTTGGACACCCACAACACGTATATTCATGCACTTCATATTGTCTTTCAGTTTCCTGAGTCCCTGCTCATATTTTTCTATTTTTTCCCCTATATTTTCTTTTTCTTGCCAGATTTCAGAGGTTCCACCCTCCAGTTCACTAATCCTATCTTCTGTCTCTCAAAATCTACCATTGTAGGTTTCTATGTTTTTTCCCTCTCTTCTACCTTGCCTTTCATTCCCATAAGTTCTGTGATTTGTGTTTTCAGACTTTCTATTTCTCTCTTTTTTTTCATTCCTTGTCTTCTTTATATCCTCACTCCATTCATTGATTTGGTTATTGATGAGCTTTTCTATGTCTGTTCATATATTCTGAATTAATTGTTTCAGCTCCTGTATGTCATTTGAAGTGTTGGTTTTTTCCTTTGACTGGGCCATATCCTCAATTTTCCTAGTGTGATTTGTTACTTTTTGCTGGTGTCTAGGCATTTAATTACCTTAATTAGTTTATTCTGGAGATTGCTTTCACTTCTTTTACCTAGGGTTTTCTTGCTGGATGAATTTGTTGTCTATCTGTTCTTTGACATTCAGTTTAGCTTTATCTGGACCTCTAGCTTAAGTTTTGTTTAACAGAGGAAAATTTTTTAGTTCTTGTTTTCTTGTTTCTTGCCCTGTTTGTGTAGTGCCTTCCCCACACACACACACACACACTTAGGAGGGTCTACTTAGGTATTATAGAACCTGGCCAGATTTTCCCAGACCAATATGGCCTCCTATCAGGAGGAAAGAGTCGCCTGCATCGGTTTTCCCTGAGGGTGAGACCCAGCAGGTTGGAAGACTTTCCTGTGAAGTCTCTGGGCTCTGTTTTTCTTATCCTGCCCAGTATGTGGTGCTTGTGTGTCTGCAGGTCCCACCAGCATAAGATGATGGGGTACCTTTAACTTTGGCAGACTCTCACTGCTGGAGGCATGGTGAAGACAGAAGAGCAGTTGTAGGCTGGTTTTAATGGCTTTAAATCACCAAGCCCTGGCGTCTGAATTCCTTGAGGGAGGGATTTCACCTGAGCTTGGCTTCATCCCTCCCCAGAGGAAGGTGCATGCTCCAGACAAGCCCTCACATGAGTTTGTTTCTGCCTATGCCTGGGGCAGTTGCAGCCTGAGAAGCCCTGTTGCTGTATTCAAAAGCAGTCTAGCCTTTATAGAAACACAGCCACAAAAACATGTTTCCTTCTTTTTTTTCCCCTTTTCCCATCAGCCCCACCCCCTTGGTGCCAGGGCAAAAATTAGCCACTTCTGCCTTGACCAGGTTCACCTGAGCTGGGGGCCTATTTTTAGTAGTCCGAATTTGTTAATTAACTCCACAATTGGTGTTTGGTTGGGCTCAGCCCCTTGCTGCTGGTAAAGTATCTTTCTTTTTCTCTCTGGGAAGCAGCCTGTGGGGAAGGGGCACCAGCCACCACAGCTTGGGGAACTCACAGTTCTTGCAACTGGTCCAGCTGGTTCAGACTGGGGTACAATGTGTGTCCGGTCACTGATGTGGCCCCGGGAGCTGTTCTGTATGTTCCTAGTTATTTAGTAGTTGTTCTGGGGGACGAACTAAAATGCACACCTTGTTAAGCCACCTTCTTGACCCAGAAGTGATGCATCTATTTTGGCCAGTGAAATAGGACAGTGGGATCCCATAGCCTTGGTCCTTTTGGAAAAGAACCAACAATACTGCAAGACCATTATCCCTATGGGTTGTATAAAAGGGGGATCAGAGGACTAAAAATTAATTTATGTTTCAAGGGCTGTGGGACATAGGTGGCCAAAGACAGTTCGTTACTGGGAAGGCTGGCAGTGCAGCCTGAGAAGTTTTCCTAACCCTTTTTGCAGGTCCCTTTTAAATGGGTCTGCATACCAGCATGGGACCCTGGCCCTGGCTTTGCTGGGAACTACTGACAAGTGCCAAAGGAGTTTTCAACACAAACCACATCAAGAACAAAATCTTAAATGTGATCATGTTATAAACATAAGATAAGAAACCAGCAAAAATTACAAGACACATTAAAAATAAGAAGATGAGCCCAAGTATAACTAGCAAATTAAAAAGTTGGAGGAGATATGGAATTTAGAACAAATGATCAAATATGTTCAAATAAATCCCCTAAATAATATTAATGAGGTGGTTAAGAGATAAAGGATATTAAGACATTAAGAGTACACAAAGAAGAATTTGAAAAAATATGTAGGATAATAGCAGATCTGATAGAATGAAAGAAACTCTAGATGAAATTTAAAATATACTAGGGGCATGTAACAGCAGATTTGATGAGGCAGAAGAAAAGGTTAGTGAATTACTAAACAGAGAAACTGAATTGCACACACAAAAGGACAAATGGAGGAAAATGGAATAATCTGAGCTGGGCCTCATGACAATGATTGACAACTCAAAGCATGTATATATGCATCATTGCTGTCCCAAATGTTAAAGAGGAAGGGAAAGGGCCAGGAAGAATTTTTTTTTTCCACATTTTTTTTTATTAATTAAAAAAAGAATTAACAAAACAATTAGAAATCATTCCAATCTACATGTACAATCAGTAATTCTTAATAACATCACATAGTTGCATATTCATCATTTCTTAGTACATTTGCATCGATTTAGAAAAAGAAATAAAAAGACAACAGAATAAGAATTAAAACAATAATAGAAAGAAAAAAAACAAAAAAAACAAAAACAAAAAACCTATACCTCACATGCAGCTTCATTCAGTGTTTTAACATAATTGCATTACAATTGGGTAGTATTGTGCTGTCCATTTCTGAGTTTTTATATCCAGTCCCGTTGTACAGTCTGTATCCCTTCATCTCCAATTATCCCTTCTCTCTTTTTTTTTTTTTTTAATTAACGGAAAAAAAGAAATTAACCCAACATTTAGAGATCATACCATTCTACACATGCAATCATTAATTCTTAACATCATCACATAGATGCATGATCATCATTTCTTAGTACATTTGCATTGGTTTAGAAGAACTAGCAACATAACCGAAAAAGATATAGAATGTTAATATAGAGAAAAAAATAAAAGTAATAATAGTAAAATCAAAACAAAACAACACAAAACAAAACAAAAACCTATAGCTCAGATGCAGCTTCATTCAGTGTTTAACATGATTACTTTACAATTAGGTATTATTGTGCTATCCATTTTTGAGTTTTTGTATCTAGTCCTGTTGCACAGTCTGTATCCCTTCAGCTTCAATTACCCATTGTCTTACCCTGTTTCTAACTCCTGCTGAACTCTGTTACCAATGACATATTTCAAGTTTATTCTCGAATGTCCGTTCACATCAGTGGGACCATACAGTATTTGTCCTTTAGTTTTTGGCTGGATTCACTCAGCATAATATTCTCTAGGTCCATCCATGTTATTACATGCTTCATAAGTTTATCTTGTCTTAAAGCTGCATAATATTCCATCGTATGTATATACCACAGTTTGTTTAGCCACTCTTCTGTTGATGGAGATTTTGGCTGTTTCCATCTCTTTGCAATTGTAAATAATGCTGCTATAAACATTGGTGTGCAAATGTCCGTTTGTGTCTTTGCCCTTAAGTCCTTTGAGTAGATACCTAGCAATGGTATTGCTGGGTCGTATGGCAGTTCTATATTCAGCTTTTTGAGGAACCGCCAAACTGCCTTCCACAGTGGTTGCACCCTTTGACATTCCCACCAACAGTGGATAAGTGTGCCTCTTTCTCCGCATCCTCTCCAGCACTTGTCATTTTCTGTTTTGTTGATAATGGCCATTCTGGTGGGTGTGAGATGATATCTCATTGTGGTTTTGATTTGCATTTCTCTAATGGCCAGGGACATTGAGCATCTCTTCATGTGCCTCTTGGCCATCTGTATTTCCTCTTCTGAGAGGTGTCTGTTCAAGTCTTTTTCCCATTTTGTAATTGGGTTGGCTGTCTTTTTGTTGTTGAGATGAACAATCTCTTTATAAATTCTGGATACTAGACCTTTATCTGATATATCATTTCCAAATATTGTCTCCCATTGTGAAGGCTGTCTTTCTACTTTCTTGATGAAGTTCTTTGATGCACAAAAGTGTTTAATTTTGAGGAGTTCCCATTTATTTATTTCCTTCTTCAGTGCTCTTGCTTTAGGTTTAAGGTCCATAAAACCGCCTCCAGTTGTAAGATCCATAAGATATCTCCCAACATTTTCCTCTAACTGTTTTATGGTCTTAGACCTAATGTTTAGATCTTTGATCCATTTTGAGTTAACTTTTGTATAGGGTGTGAGAGATGGGTCTTCTTTCATTCTTTTGCATATGGATATCCAGTTCTCTAGGCACCATTTATTGAAGAGACTGCTCTGTCCCAGGTGAGTTGGCTTGACTGCCTTATCAAAGATCAAATGTCCATAGATGAGAGGGTCTATATCTGAGCACTCTATTCGATTCCATTGGTCGATATATCTATCTTTATGCCAATACCATGCTGTTTTGACCACTGTGGCTTCATAATATGCCTTAAAGTCAGGCAGCGCGAGACCTCCAGCTTCGTTTTTTTTCCTCAAGATGTTTTTAGCAATTCGGGGCACCCTGCCCTTCCAGATAAATTTGCTTATTGGTTTTTCTATTTCTGAAAAATAAGTTGTTGGGATTTTGATTGATATTGCATTGAATCTGTAAATCAATTTAGGTAGGATTGACATCTTAACTATATTTAGTCTTCCAATCCATGAACACGGTATGCCCTTCCATCTATTTAGGTCTTCTGTGATTTCTTTTAGCAGTTTTTTGTAGTTTTCTTTATATAGGTTTTTTGTCTCTTTAGTTAAATTTATTCCTAGGTATTTTATTCTTTTAGTTGCAATTGTAAATGGGATTCGTTTCTTGATTTCCCCCTCAGCTTGTTCATTACTAGTGTATAGAAATGCTACAGATTTTTGAATGTTGATCTTGTAGCCTGCTACTTTGCTGTACTCATTTATTAGCTCTAGTAGTTTTGTTGTGGATTTTTCCGGGTTTTCGACGTATAGTATCATATCGTCTGCAAACAGTGATAGTTTTACTTCTTCCTTTCCAATTTTGATGCCTTGTATTTCTTTTTCTTGTCTAATTGCTCTGGCTAGAACCTCCAACACAATGTTGAATAATAGTGGTGATAGTGGACATCCTTGTCTTGTTCCTGATCTTAGGGGGAAAGTTTTCAATTTTTCCCCATTGAGGATGATATTAGCTGTGGGTTTTTCATATATTCCCTCTATCATTTTAAGGAAGTTCCCTTGTATTCCTATCTTTTGAAGTGTTTTCAACAGGAAAGGATGTTGAATCTTGTCGAATGCCTTCTCTGCATCAATTGAGATGATCATGTGATTTTTCTGCTTTGATTTGTTGATATGGTGTATTACATTAATTGATTTTCTTATGTTGAACCATCCTTGCATACCTGGGATGAATCCTACTTGGTCATGATGTATAATTCTTTTAATGTGCTGTTGGATACGATTTGCTAGAATTTTATTGAGGATTTTTGCATCTGTATTCATTAGAGAGATTGGTCTGTAGTTTTCTTTTTTTGTAATATCTTTGCCTGGTTTTGGTATGAGGGTGATGTTGGCTTCATAGAATGAATTAGGTAGTTTTCCCTCCACTTCGATTTTTTTGAAGAGTTTGAAGAGAATTGGTACTAATTCTTTCTGGAACGTTTGGTAGAATTCACATGTGAAGCCATCTGGTCCTGGACTTTTCTTTTTAGGAAGCTTTTGAATGACTAATTCAATTTCTTTACTTGTGATTGGTTTGTTGAGGTCATCTATGTCTTCTTGAGTCAAAGTTGGTTGTTCATGTCTTTCCAGGAACCCGTCCATTTCCTCTAAATTGTTGTATTTATTAGCGTAAAGTTGTTCATAGTATCCTGTTATTACCTCCTTTATTTCTGTGAGGTCAGTAGTTATGTCTCCTCTTCCATTTCTGATCTTATTTATTTGCATCCTCTCTCTTCTTCTTTTTGTCAATCTTGCTAAAGGCCCATCAATCTTATTGATTTTCTCATAGAACCAACTTCTGGCCTTATTGATATTCTCTATTGTTTTCATGTTTTCAATTTCATTTATTTGTGCTCTAATCTTCGTTATTTCTTTCCTTTTGCTTGCTTTGGGGTTAGCTTGCTGTTCTTTCTCAAGTTCTTCCAAATGGATAGTTAATTCCTGAATTTTTGCCTTTTCTTCTTTTCTGATATAGGCATTTAGAGCAATAAATTTCCCTCTTAGCACTGCCTTTGCTGCGTCCCATAAGTTTTGATATGTTGTGTTTTCATTTTCATTCGCCTCGAGGTATTTGCTAATTTCCCTTGCAATTTCTTCTTTGACCCAGTCGTTGTTTAGGAGTGTGTTGTTGAGCCTCCACGTATTTGTGAATTTTCTGGCACTCTGCCTATTATTGATTTCCAACATCATTCCTTTATGGTCCGAGAAAGTGTTGTGTAAGATTTCAATCTTTTTAAATTTGTTAAGACTTGCTTTGTGACCCAGCATATGGTCTATCTTTGAGAATGATCCATGAGCACTTGAGAAAAAGGTGTATCCTGCTGTTGTGGGATGTAATGTCCTATAAATGTCTATTAAGTCTAGTTCATTTATAGTAATATTCAGATTCTCTATTTCTTTATTGATCCTCTGTCTAGATGTTCTGTCCCTTGATGAGAGTGGTGAGTTGAAGTCTCCAACTATTATGGTATATGAGTCTATTTCCCTTTTCAATGTTTGCAGTATATTCCTCACGTATTTTGGGGCATTCTGATTCGGTGCGTAAATATTTATGATTGTTATGTCTTCTTGTTTAATTGTTCCTTTTATTAGTATATAGTGTCCTTCTTTGTCTCTTTTAACTGCTTTACATTTGAAGTCTAATTTGTTGGATATTAGTATAGCCACTCCTGCTCTTTTCTGGTTGTTATTTGCATGAAATATCTTTTCCCAACCTTTCACTTTCAACCTATGTTTATCTTTGGGTCTAAGATGTGTTTCCTGTAGACAGCATATAGAAGGATCCTGTTTTTTAATCCATTCTGCCAATCTATGTCTTTTGATTGGGGAATTCAGTCCATTGACATTTAGTGTTATTACTGTTTGGATAATATTTTCCTCTAACATTTTGCCTTTTGTATTATATATATCATATCTGATTTTCCTTCTTTCTACACTCTTTTCCATATCTCTCTCTTCTGTCTTTTTGTATCTGACTCTAGTGCTCCCTTTAGTATTTCTTGCAGAGCTGGTCTCTTGGTCACAAATTCTTTCAGTGACTTTTTGTCTGAGAATGTTTTAATTTCTCCCTCATTTTTGAAGGATAATTTTGCTGGATATAGGAGTCTTGGCTGGCAGTTTTTCTCTTTTAGTAATTTAAATATATCATCCCACTGTCTTCTAGCTTCCATGGTTTCTGCTGAGAAATCTACACAAAATCTTATTGGGTTTCCCTTGTATGTAATGGATTGTTTTTCTCTTGCTGCTTTCAAGATCTTCTCTTTCTCTTTGACCTCTGACATTCTAACTAGTAAGTGTCTTGGAGAACGCCTATTTGGGTCTAATCTCTTTGGGGTGCGCTGCACTTCTTGGATCTGTAATTTTAGGTCTTTCATAAGAGTTGGGAAATTTTCAGTGATAATTTCTTCCATTAGTTTTTCTCCTCCTTTTCCCTTCTCTTCTCCTTCTGGGACACCCACAACACGTATATTTGTGTGGTTCATATTGTCCTTGAGTTCCCTGATACCCTGTTCAAATTTTTCCATTCTTTTCCCTATAGTTTCTGTTTCTTTTTGGAATTCAGATGTTCCATCCTCCAAATCACTAATTCTATCTTCTGTCTCTTTAAATCTATCATTGTAGCTATCCATTATTTTTTCTATGTTTGCTACTTTATCCTTCACTTCCATAAGTTCTGCGATTTGTTTTTTCAGTTTTTCTATTTCTTCTTTATGTTCAGCCCATGTCCTCTTCATGTCCTCCCTCAATTTATCGATTTCATTTTTGAAGAGGTTTTCCATTTCTGTTCGTATATTCAGCATTAGTTGTCTCAGCTCTTATGTCTCATTTGAGCTATTGGTTTGTTCCTTTGACTGAGCCATATTCTCAATCTTTTGAGCGTGGACAGTTATCTTCTGCTGCTGGCGTCTGGGCATTTATTCAGATTTCTCTTGGTGTTGGACCCAGCAAGGTTGTAATATTTTTCTGTGAAATCTCTGGGTTCTGTTTTTCTTATCCTGCCCAGTAGGTGGCGCTCGTGGCACCCGTTTGTCTGCGGGTCCCACCAGTAAAAGGTGCTGTGGGACCTTAAACTTTGGAAAACTCTCGCCGTCCTGGGGGTTCGCTAGCCGAAACGGCTTGAGCCGGCCCGGGGTCCGAACGCAGGGAGAGTTGCTGGTCGCCGCAGCCAGGGAAAGAGCCCGTCCGAATTTCCTAGTCGGCCCTGGGCAACAAGCGTGGCGGGAGGGCGCCAGCGGCAGCGGCCCGCCCGAGAGAGTGCACGTTCCCCGGGAGTCACGGGTTTGGAAGGGGCCTCCCCCACCCGTCACCGTTCTCCGCGGCCTGGGGGTTTCCGATCCAATTCTATCAGTTGGTCCTGGGGCTGCGCGTGGTGTGGGCGCCAGCCGTCTTTGTTTCAGGGGACCGCCTCTCCAATTCTCCCAGCCGGCCCGGGAAGGGGGAAGGGAGTAACTCCGGCCGCTTGCCACCCCGCCCGGTAAGGCCCGCGCGCCTTGGCGATCTCACCCGAGCTGCTTCTCTCAGCCAGCCAGCCATTCCAGGATGGGGTACGCTGTCTTTTTTTATCTCTGTTGTGGCTTTGGGCGCTTTCTGTATCGTTTCTACTCCCCTAGTAGGTGTCCTGGAGAAGAAACTAAGATCCGCGCGTCTTACTAAGCCGCCATCTTCCAGGAAGTCCAGGAAGAATATTTGAGGTAATAAATGCTGAAAGCTTCTCAACCCTTATTAATATGAAAATCCAAGAAACTAATGTACTCCAAATAATGAAATTCTGAATGAACCCACTGCAAAATACATACTAATCACACTATCAAATACCAGAGAGAAATAGAGAATCCTGAAAGCACAACACAACAATAATTCACCACATACAAGGGAAACCACTTTAAGGATCAGCACTGACTTCTTGTCAGATACCATGGAGGTTGAGAAGGTGGGCACTTTGATGAATTTGATGTAAAAAGAGAAAATATGCTAATCAAGAATTATTTATCCAGCAACATATCCTTTAGACATCATGGAGAGTTTAAATTGTTCACAGATAAACAAAAGCTGGGAGAGTTTGTTCACAAGAGACCTGCCTTGCAACAAATACTAAAGAGAGATGAGCCAGCTGAATAGAGAAGACATGGGTGAGGCTTAAATGAGAGTATGGAAATGATAATTATCAGTAAGGATAATTAAAGGATAAAAGGAGAGGAAAATTAATTGATCTGACAAGTAAAATCCAAAGGATAAAATGGTTGAAGTAAGGATGTTTTTTATAGTAATAATATTGTATGCTAATGGCTAAACTCTCTAGTCAAAAGCCATAGATTGACAGAATTGGTAAAAAAAAAATGATGTATCTATATGCTATTTATAAGAGACTTAGTTTAGATCTGAAGACATAAATAGGTTGAAATTGAAAAACTGGGAAAATACATTCTAAATAAGAATAAGAAGAAAAAAATTCAAAAATCTGGGGTAGCTACTACATCAGATGAAATAAATCTTTAATGCAAAAGTTTTCTGAGACAAGAGCAATGTATCTTAATATGAAGGGCAATTTGACAAGAAGAAATGATTATAAATATCTATACTCATAATCAAGAAGGCCAAAATACATGAAGTGAAACTGGCAAATGGAAGAGAGTAATAGATGACTCTACCATAACAATGGGAGATTTTCACACATCACTGTCTCTAGTAGGGCATTTCAAGATACCACACTCCAATAAATAGATAATCTAAACAGAAGATCAATAAAGAGACAGAGGTACTAGATAACATGAAAAATCAACTGGGCCTAACAGGCATGCATAGATCACTGCACCTCAAAACAGAAGAATACACATTCTTCTTCAGTACTCATGGAATATTCTTCATGTTAGTTTACCTAACCTGGGGCACACAAAAAAGGTCTTAACAATTATATAAGGATTGAAATTACTCAAAATCCTTTCTCTGACCATAATGGAGTAAAGCTTGAAATCAATAACAAAGGAAGAGCAATTCCACAAATATATTGAGGTTAAACAACATTCTTCTAATCAGTGGATTAAAGAAGAAACTGCAAAAGAAATCAGTAAATATCTTGAGACAAGTGAAAATGAGAACACAATATATCAAAACTTATAGCAAGAAGCAAAGTCAGTGCTGAGAGCAAACTGCACATCCCTAAATGCCTACATTAAAAAGGAAGAAAGGATTAAATCAAAGACCTAACTGAACACCTGGAGAAACTGGAGAAAGAACATCAAACTACTCCTACAGCAAGAAAGGGGAAGAAATAAAAACAAAAAAATCAACTAATGTAATACTCTACATTGACAAATTAAAAGGAAAAAACACACATGATCATCTCAAATGATGTAGAAAAGGCATTTGACAAAATTCAGCATCCCTTCCTCATAAAAACATTTTGTAATGAAGAAATCAAGGGAAACTCCTTCAATATGACAAAGGTCATATATGAAAACCTTCAGCTAACATCTTACTCAACAGGTAAAGGCTGAAATCTTTCTAAGATTGTGAATGAGACTGTGAATGGAATGTGTCCACCGTTACCACTGTTATTCATTACTGTGCAAGAAGTTTTGACTGAAACCTAAATATGGAGCCAATTCTGCAACACAACTATAGAAAACAGAATGAAGAATTTTCAAGATCTAGTGGTAGGAGGTAGTTTCTTAGACTTTATACTAAAGTACAAACAATGAAAGAAAAAAAATAGATAAATGGGGCCTCCTCAAAATTAAATACTGTGCTTCAAAGGTCATTGTAAGAAGGGAGAAAATATTCAGAAACCACATATCTGATAAATGTTTGATATCTGGAATATATAGAGAAATCCAACAGCTCAAGAATGAAAAGACAAGCAACCCAATTAAAAATAGGCAAAAGAAGAAATGTGTGCAAAGAGGAAACATAAGTGGCTAAAAAGCACATGAAAACATGCTCAACTTCATGACCTCTTAGGGAAATGGAAATCAAAATCACAGAGAGGTATTTCAAAATTACTGATATAAACAAATAGGAAACTACAAACATTGGAGAAGATATGGGGAATAGGGTTACTTATTTACTCTTGGTGGAAATGTAAATTGGTACAATTGATATGGAAGATGATTTGGCAGTTCCTCAGAAAGCTAAGTATATAGTTGCCTGTTGATCCAGCAATCCTGCTACTAGATATATTCCCTGAAGAAGTGAGAAAAGGGGCACAAACAAATATTTGCACACTAATGTTCATAGTGGCATAATTCATGATTGCCAAAAGATAGAAACAACCCATTTTAAGCTGATGAATGGATAAACAAAATGTGTTGGAATATTATTCAGCAGTTAGAAGGAATGAAGTCCTGAGATATGCAACCACATAGATGAACCTTAAGGTATTATTTTGAGAAAAATAAACCAAATGTAAAAGAACAAATATTGTATGAGCTCACTAATATGAACTAATTATACCATGTGAACTCATAGACATAAAATCTAGAATATAGGTTACAAGAAAAAAGAATGAAGCTAGAGAATGGGGAGTCATTACCAAAAATGTGTAGAATTTTTTAGTTACTTTGAATGTTAGCAATTGGAAATGGATAAAAGTGATGGTAGCACATTTTTGTAGTATCACTAGTAGTACTGAATTGTATGTGAGTATGGTGGAAAGGAGTAGAGTCATGTATGTAACAAGAGGGGAAACTAGAGGATAAAATATGCAAGTGTATAACTTATGCATTTATATGGGAATCTTAAACAATACAAATTTGTGTGAGACTCTGTGGTGAATGATGATTGATATTAACAGTACGATATAAAATAGTTCTACCATGAACTAGAACAAATGAATGATACTATTACAAGAAGTTAATAATAGAGTGATATATAGGAGAATGTGCGTATAGCAATTTATGGACTATAGCTAACATTAATATCTTATTATTCTTTCATCAACTGTGATATGTTGTAGGAGCAAGTGTTAAAACAAGACCTGTGGAATTTGTTGTGAACAGCTGGTTTCAAAGTGGCTGCTGCAGTAAACTGTGGAGATTGTTATCTGTTTAATGGAGAATAGTCCGGGAAGAAGAGAATGTTTGTTTTTTCTTAACCTCAAGTTCCTTCTGGTTATCTTAAGTATGTAGGGAGTAAACACTGAAAAATAAGCACTCTGTTTTCTCCCAAAACGCATACTTGCTTTTTGTCATGTACACCCTGCAGTATATAGGCAGGAACTGGTTAAGAATAAAGTTGTCTGTTGTCACTAATCTTCAGACCCCCTGATCCCATCTCTCTCTCTCTCCTCATTCCTTAATATCCTTCAAGCTTTGGTCCATTGGAAGCAACAATATGTACACAACACCAATACTAGGGATCAACAATGGGGGAGGGGAATAAGAGGGATTGGATTTTTGGATTTTCTCTTGTATTTATATTTTTTTGAACAATGAAAATGTTCCATAATTGACTGCATAGAGTATACAACTATGAGATTATACCATGAGTGATTGATTGTATATTTTGATGGATTTCATTATAAATTAATATAAATAGCACTAAAAAGAAAACTTCAACAAATATCCTGTAACTAATAAATGAATTCAGTGAAGTTTGAGGTTCCAAATCAGTACTTAACTCAGTAGAGCTTCTACACATAAGGAATAAACCACAGGGAGAAGAATTCAAGAAAAAAATGCCATGTAAAGCAACAATTTAAAGAACCACATATGTATGTAAAATCTAATCTGGCACAGGGATAAGAAAGCCATTGTCAATATTTTCAAACCTACTCTTTGAGGCCAAAGGAAGAAAGGTTTATTTTGCCCAAAATCTAACATTTCTGTGGGACATATCTAATTCAACCTGTCTGGATAGCTCATTTAAACTATGGAAATACAGGGAGCCCCAAATAAGACATGAAATACTTGAAAGGGGAAAGGCCCTGAAGTAAAGGAGGGGGCACATAGGACCTGGAGATACACAGAGTAACATACCAACTTAAACTTTTGATTGGCAAACCCTAGGAAAGGTTGTCCTGCTCTGGAAAGGATTTCTCTTTTTTTGTGGCTGTGTTTCTATGTCTTGACTGTTCTTTGGATACAACTGCAAGGTTTCTCAAGCTCCAACTGCTCCAGATAGGGGGAAATTAAGCTTGTCTGAGAACTCGTCTGGAAGCTGTGCCTTCCTCAGGACTGGGGTGGCTCCAGCTAAGGTGAAATCCTCCCTCAAGGAAGTCAGGCCTCATTAAAACCAGCCTACAACCTCTCCTCTGTTTCAATCAGGCAGGGAAAGTCTGCTGAAGTTGAAGGTACCATGCCACCTTATGCTGGTGGGACCCACAGCACATGCCTCACATACTGGACAGGGTAGGAAAAGCATAGAGTCTAGAGGCTTCCAAGGAGAGTCTTTCAATGGGTCTAATGGGTCTCACTCTCAGGAAAAACTGATGCATGGAACTCTTTCCCTCCTGACAGGAGACCAGTGTAGTCTCGGAAAATCTGTCTGGGGTGTATAATACCTAAGTAGACCCTCCCAAGGGAAAAAAGCATTACATAGGTGGGGCAAGAAACAAGAAAACAAGAACTGAAAATTTCTAGTCTGTTAAACAAAACCTAAGCTGGAGGTCTAGAATAAGTTGAAATGAATGTCAAAGAATAGATAGACAAAAAAGTCATTCTGTAAGAAAATCCTAGGCAAGAAATTTGAAAACAATCTCCAGAATAAACTAATTAAGGAAACTAAATGCCAAGATGCCAACAAAAGTAATGAATCATACCAGGAAAATTGAAGATATGGCCCAGTCAAAGGAACAAACCAACACTTCAATTGAGATACAGAAGTTGAGACAATTAATTCAGAATGTTCAAACAGTCATGGAAAACCTCATCAAAAGTCAAATCAATGAATTGAGGGAGGATATGAAGTAGGCAAGATATGAACAAAAAGAAGAAATCGAAAGTCTGGAAAAACAAATCACAGAACTTATGGGAATGAAGGGCACAGTAGTAGAGATATAAAAAAAGTGGTAACCTATAATGTTATATTTCAAGAGGCAGAAGATAGGAGTACTGAACTGAGGATGGGACATCTGAAATCCAACAAGAGAAAGAAAATAAAGGAAAAATAATGGAAAAATATAAGTATGGACTCATGGAATTGAAGGACAATATGAAGCACATGAATATACATGTTGTTGGTGTCCCACAAGGAGAAGAGAAAGGAAAAGGAGGAGAAAAACTAATGGAGGAAATTATCACTGAAAATTACCCAACTTTTGTGAAAGACTTAAAGTTACAGATCCAAGAAATGCAGTATACCCCAACAGAATAGACCCAAATAGACATATTCCAAGACATTTACTAATCAGGATGTCAGATGTCAAAGAGAAAGAGAGAATTTTGGAAACAGCAAGAGAAAAGCAATGTTACATAGAAAGGAAGCCCAATAAGGCTATGTATAGATTTCTCAGCAGAAACCATGTTGGTACGAAGACAGTGGTATGCTGTTTTTAAGATATTAAAGAGAAAAACTGTCAACCAAGAATTCAGTACCCAGTAAAGTTGTCCTTCCAAAACGAGAATGAAATTAAAACATTTTCAGGCAAAAATCACTGAAAGAATTTGTGACCAAGAGACTGGCTCTGCAAGAAATACTAAAGGGAGCACTAGAGACGGGTAGGAAAAGACAGCAGAAAGAGGTGTGGAGAAGTGTGTGGAAATGTAGACTATCAGTAAAGGTAAAAAAGAAGAAGAATTAAATATGATGTACAAAACCCAAAAGGCAAAATGGTAGAAAAAGTAATGCCCTTACAATAATGACACTAAATGTTAATGGATTAAACTCCTCAATCAAAAGACATAGACTGGCAGAATGGATTTAAAAACAGGACCCATCTATATTCTGTCTACAGGATGCACATTTTAGGCCCAAGTGTAAACACAGGTTGAAAGTGAATGGTTGGAAAAGACTTTTTATGCGAACAACAATCAGAAAAGAGCAGGAGTAGCTATACTAATATCCAACAAATTAGACTTTAAATGTAAAACAATTAAAAGAGATGAAGAAGGACACTACATATTAATAAAAGCAACAATTCAACAAGAAGACATAACAATCATAAATATTTACTCACTGAACCAGGGTGCTCCAAAATACATGAGGCAAACACTGAAATGAGAAATAGATACATAAACAATAATAGTGGGAGATTTCAATTCCCTGCTATCATCAATGGACAGTACATCTAGACAGAGGATCAATAAAGAAACAGAGAATTTGAAGCTACAATAAATGAACTAGAGTTAATAGACATTTATAGAATATTACACCACATAACAGCAGGACACATCTTTTTCTCAAGTGCTCAGGGGTCATCCTCAAGGATAGACGATATGCTGGGTCACAAAGCAAATCTCAATAAATTTTAAAAAGACTGAAATCATAAAAACACTTTCTAAAGATCATCAAAGAATGAGGGTGGAAATCAATAACTTTCAGCGGGCCAGAAAATTCACGAATATATGGAGGCTCAGCAACAAACTCTTAAACAACCAGTGGATCAAGGAAGAAGTTACAAGAGAAAACAGTAGATACCTTGAGCAAATGAAAATGAAAATACAATGTATCAAAATTTATGGGATGCAGCAAAGGCAGTGCTAAGAGGGAAATTTATTGCCCTAAATGCTTATATTATAAAACAGGAAACAGCAAAAATTGAGAAATTAACCGATCACTAGGAAGAATTAGAGAAGGAACAGCAAAGTAACCCCAAAGCAAGCAAAAGGAAAGGAATAAAAAAGATTAAAGCAGAACTAAGTGAAATTGAGAACATGAAAAAATCAAGAAGATCAACAAAACCAGAAATTGATTTTATGAGAAAATCAATAAGATTGATGGACCCTTAGTGAGGCTGACAAAAAGAAGAGGAGAGAGGATGCAGATAAATAAAGTCAGAAATGGAAGAGTAGACATAACTGCTGACCCAACAAAAATAAAGGGTGCTGGATACATCCCAGAGAATATTAAGCAAATAATAAAAAATTACTGACAAAATCCCTGAGTGTGGGAGAAAATATGGAACAATTGAACTTTACCAGAAGGAAAACCATGAATACTGTGACAAACACTAAGGATACTCAAAGGAACAGGCCAAGCTCTTGATCTTGAGGCTTGCTCTTGTGGGGCTTATATATGTAACAGATGAGCTTAATCTACCTGTATGTATGCTTAAGAGTCATTCTGGGGGTCCTGTTTTGTTGCTCTCTCTCCCTAAGCCCCACTCTGCAAGTGAAATGATTGCCCTCCTCCCTATATGGGACATGACAATCTGGTGATGAAAATCTCCCTGGCAATGTGGGGGACGATGCCTGCAGATGAGACAGACCCTAGCACCATGGGATTAACAAAGCCATCCTGACCAAAAGGTGGAAAAGAGGTGTAACATAACTATCAGTGGCTGAGAGAGTTCAAATATTAATAGGCTACAGTGGAGGTCACTTTTCTGCATGCTTCAGATACACATTGCTACCAATCATAACCTGCCAAACCTCAACCAAAACGATTCCTGCAAATCGTAAATAATACCTAAGATCAATGCTCAAAAATCTGTAGTGTTTCTATACACTAATAATGCCACTCTGCTGCATTCATTTATTAGCTCTAGTAGTTTTGCTGTAAATTAGACAAGATTCTACAAGTGTTCCATTCACTAGAATAACTCTTCAAAATCTTCAATCTCCAGATGGGTCCCTGGACCAGATAAATCCTAAAATGCAGAGGGGACAGCCTCTTCAGAATACCAATCATCTCCATCTCCCTATCCTATATTATCAACAGCCCCTTCCAACATGAAAAATATAAAATTGGGTAAAGCTCAAATACCCTAAAGAGTGAAAGAAAGATCAAAGATGATGGTGTAGTTATACAGAGAAGGTCAGCTTACTTAAAGGTGTCTGAACACTGAATCAGTACACTGATATTTATTTTTGTGCCCAGTATCTTAGGGGAGCTTGAAATAAAAATCTAAAATTGTAGAATTGTAACCCATACCAAACTTTGAAGTCTGTTCCACAACTAACTGTTGCAATGTTCTTTGAAATTTATTGCTCTTCATGTGTTATTTTTCACACAAAAAAGAGAGTAGAAAGAGTATAATAGATAAAATAGGATTTAACAAATGAATATGTCTGCTGAATCAATGTACTGATATTTTGTTTGGTCTCCATTGTCTCAGAGCAGCTAGAAGAAAAAATTAAAAAGTCATGGAAATGCAATCTCTACCAAACTTTAAAATTTATTATGCTGCCACTCATCTGTTGATGGATATTTGGGCTGTTTCCATCTCTTGGCAATTGTAAATAATGCTGCCATAAACCTTGGTGTGCAACCATCCATTTGCTTCCTTGTCCTCATGTCTTCTGGTTAGGCATCTAGCAATGCTATTGCCAGGTCATATGGCAATTCTATACTTTGTTTCATGAGAAACCACCAAGCTGCCTTCCACAGTGGTTGTACCATTTGACATTCCCACTAACAGTGGATAAATTTGCCTCTTTCTCCACATCCTCTCCAGCACTTGTCATTTTCTGTTTTATTGCTAATGGCCATTCTGTTGGGTATGAGATGAAATCTTATTGTGGTTTCAATTTGCATTTCCCTAGTAGTCAGGAAAGTTGAGCATCTTTTCATGTGCCTTTTGACCATGCTGTTTTGATCATTGTAGCTTTATAATATGCCTTAAAATCAGGTAGCATGAGACCTCTGACTTCATTTTTTCTTTCTCAGGATGCTTTTAGCTATTTAGGGCACCCTGCCCTTCCAGATAAATTTGGTTATTGGTTTTTCTATTTCTTCAAAGTAAGTTTTTGGAATTTAAATTGGTATTGCATTGAATCTGTAAATTAACTTACGTAGAATTGATATCTTAACTATATTTAGTCTTCCAATCCATGAACATGGCATGCCCTTCCATTTATTTAGGTCTTTTTTGATTTCTTTTAATAATTTCTTATACTTTTCTATGTATAGGTCTTATGTCATTGTTAGTTAAATTTATTCATAAACATTTTAATCTTTTGGTTACAATTGTAAATGGAATTTTTTTCTAGATTTCATCCTCAGATTGTTCATTATTACTGCATAGAAACCCTACAGATTTTTGAGCATTGATCTTGTAACCTGCCACTCTGCTGCATTCATTTAATAGCTCTGGTAGTTTTGCTGTAGATTTTTCATGGTTTTTGCCATATAGTATCATCATTGGCAAAGCTGAGAATTTTACTTCTTCCTTTCCAATTTTGATGGCTTGTATTTCTTTTTCTTGTCTAATTGCTCTGGCTAGAACTTCCAACATAATGTTGAATAACAGCAGTAATAGTGGACATGCTTGTCTTGTTCCTGATCTTAGGAGGAAAGTTTTCAGTTTTCTCCATTGAGGGTGATGTCAGCTGTGGGTTTTTTTTAATACATTCCCTTTAATATGTGAGGAAGTTCCCTTCTATTCCTATCCTTTGAGTGTTTTCATCAAGAAAGGATGTTGAACTTTGTCAAATGCCTTTTCTCCATCAATCAAGATGACTGTGTGGTTTTCTTATTTAATTTGTTGATATGGTGTATTACTTTAATTGATTTTCTTATGTTGAACTATCCTTGCATATATAGGAAGAATCTACTTGGTCATGGTGTATAATTCTTTTAATATGCTGCTGGATTTCATTTGCAAGAATTTTGTTGAGGATTTTTGCATCTATATTCATAAGAGAAATTGGTCTGTAGTTTTCTTTCTTTGTAATATGTAATACTGAATAAATTTATGAATTACATGACTACATGGATGGGCATTAAGGATATTATGCTGAGTGAGATTAGCCAGTAACAAAAGGACAAACAATGTTTGGCCTCACTGATATGAACTAACATTAATGAATGAACTTGGATAATTTCAGTTAAGACAGAGGTCATCAGAAGATAGAAATAGAGTAGATATTGTGTAATTGGGACTGAAGGAATATAGATTGTGCAATGGGATTGATTGTAAAAGTTCAGAAATGGATACCACAATACTTCCTAACTGTAGTACAATAATGTTACTACATTGAATGAAACTGAATGTGAGAATGGTAGAGGGAGAAGTGCTGGGGGCACAAATGAAATCAGAAGGAAAAATAGACAATAAAGATTGAGATGGTATAATCTAAGAATGCCTAGGGCATATAATGATAGTTACTAAATGTAAAAATTTAACAATGTTTTACATGAGAAAGAACAAAGAAATGTCAATAATATAGCATGTTGAAAATAGTAATTAACATTTTAAAACTTTAACTTATTTGTGAGATTAAAGCAAAAAATATTTACTTGGTGCAAATTTATATTTTGAGTGGTGCATTTCCTAATATAACCCATGTGGACAGCTTAATTGAACACTGTAAGTACACGGACCCTTAAGTAGGGCATGAGATTTTGTTGATTTGTCCAGAGTGATACCTCAATAAATCCCATGAATTAATAATAATTTATTGAAGTGATACCTCAATAAATCCCAGAAGGATTTGAGCAGTGAATGAAAAAGTATTTGCAAAGTCCCCTTAGGAGAATGGTGAGAAAAGAGGAAATTCAACTTCCCCAAGTGGAAAATTCTTGATATTCTCTCACAGGCAATGGGGACAACCAAAGCAACTAGCTGAGCCCTCAGTCTTGGGGCTTGTTCATATGAAACTTAACCCTGCAAAGGACAGGCTAAGCCTACTTAAAATTAGGCTTAAGAGTCATGCCCAAGAGAACCTCTTTTGTTTCTCAGATATGGCCTCTCTCTCTCAGCCAACCCAAGAAGCAAACTCACCACCCTCCCCCTCGCTACATGGGACATGACTCCCAGGGCTGTGGACCTTCCTGGCAACATGGGACAGAAATCCTAGGATGAGCTAGAACTCAGCACCGGAGATTGAGGAAAACCTTCTTGACCAAAACGGGGAAGAGAGAAATGAGACGAAAGTGTCAACGGCTGAGAGATTCCAGAGTTGAGAGGTTATCCTGGAGGTTATTCTTATGCATTGAATAGATATCACCTTTTTTAGTTAAGGTGTAACAAAGAGGCTGGAGGAAACTGCCTGAAAATGTAGAGCTGTGTTCCAGTAGCCATGCTTCTTGAAGATGACTGTATATTGATATAGATTTCACAATGTGACTGTGTGATTGTGAAAACCTTGCGTCTGATGTTTATTTTATCTACCTTATCAACAGATGAGTAAAACCAGTGGATGAAAAATAAATAGTAATACGGGGAACAAATGTTAAAATAAATTTAGTAGATTAAAATGCTAGGATCAATGAAAGGGAGGGGTAAGGGGTATGGTATATATGAATTTTTTTTCTGTTTTCTTTTTATTTCTTTTTCTGAATTGATGCAAATGTTCTAAGAAATGATCATGATGGTGAATATACAACTATGTGATAAAAAAAGAATGTTCATATTATATGTTGATTGGTTTTATTAATAAAAATTTTAAAAATTCTTGAGTAACTACTTGTTAAAATGTACTTGGAAATTTATTGCTTTTTGTATATATGGTATTTTCCACAATAAAAAAAGTTTAAAAAATGAGCAAAAATCAAGGACTTATCTTCTCACCTGGAAAATTTATAGAAAAAACAGTAAACTAACCAGAGAGCAAATAAAAGAAGATAAATAACCAAGATTTTTACCAGAAATAAACAAACTGGTGAACAAGCCAAAGTACAGCAAACTAATCATAGAGCAGGCTAGCCAAAGTCTAAAAGATTCATCTCATACATACAAACAAACAAACAAACAAACAAACAAACAAATAAATAAATAGTGAGAGAAGGTCATTGCCACAGATGCTGAAGATATTTAAAAGTTCATAAGAGGATAAAATTAACAACTTTGTACCAATAAGCTAAACTATTTATGTGAAATGGGTAAATTCTTAGAAGCATATGAACAATTCATTCTGACTTGAGAAGACTTCAATAAACCAATACAAGTAAAGTGACTGAATCAATCATCAAAAATCATATTACAAAGAAAAATCCAGGATCAGATGTATTACAGAAGAATCTTACCATACATTTCAAGAAGAATTAACACCATTCCCACTAAAACTCCTGCAAAAATTTGAAGAAAAGGGGACACTAGCTAACTCATTCTATGCAGGTAACATTCAATTCTTAAAATCTCATGAAAAACTATAGACCAATCTCTCTAATGACAAGAGTTGCAAATTCTCAACAAAATATTACAAATCAAATCCAAGGGCATTTTTAGAATTACACACCACAACCAAGTGGATTTTATTCCAGTTATATGAGTCAGGTTCAATACAAGAAAATCAATTAATGTAATACACCGCATTAACAAATTGAAAGGGGAAAATCACATGATCATCTTGATTGAAGAAGAAAAGGCATTTGACAAAATTCACATCCTTTCTCAATAAAAACATTTTAATATATAGGATTCCTCAATATGATAAATGGAATATATGAAAAACTCAGCTATATTTGTATCCAGTGTTGAGAAACTGAAATCCTCCCTCTATGATTAGGACCAAACAAGGATGCCTATTGTCACCACTGTTATTTAGCATTGTATTAGAAGTGCTACCTAGAACAATTAGCAAGAAAAAGAAATAAAAATCATCCAAATTGGAGAGGAAGAAGTAAACTCTCATTAATTGTAGATGGCATGACCTTATATTTTGAAATCCCAAGAAAATTAAGACACATCTACTTGATCTAAAAAAAGATTCTGGAAGTAGCAGGAGACAAGATCCACATGCAAAAATCATTAGTGTTTCTGTTCAATAGCTATGAGATATCTGAGGAGTCAATTAAGAAAAAAATTCCATTCACAATAACAAATAAAAGAATATGTAGAAATAAACTGAGCCAAAGATGTAAAGGTCCTATACATGAAAAACTCAAAACATTGTTAAATGAAATGAAAGAAGGCCTAAACATATTGAAAGATATTCTGTGTTCATGGATAGGAAGCCTAATGTTAATTTGTCAGTTCTACCCAAATTGATCTAAAGATTCAATGCAATACCAATAAAAACTCCCACAACCTACTTTGAATAATTAGAAAAGCTAATTACCAAATTCATTTGGAAGGAAAGTAGAACTCTATTAGCTAAAAATATCCTGAAAAAAATGAAGAATGAAATGGGAAGACTCATGGTTCCAGATTGTTATAAGTTCAAGTTCAAAACAACATGAAGCAGTATAAGGATAATCATATTGATCAATGGAATTGAATTCAGAGCTATGAAATAGACCCGGAAATCTATGGTTAATTGGTTTTTGACAAGTGCCTCAAATTCACTGAACTTGGAGAAAATAGCCTTAAATAATGGAGTTGGGAAAACTGCATACCCATAGTCTAATGAATGAAAGAGGAACTCAACCTCATGCTCTACACAAAAATTAACTTAAAGTGGATCAAAGATCTAAATGTAAGAGTGAGGGCCATATGTATTTGAATGGCTAAAGGGAAGCACCTGAAACTGTAGAGCTATGTTCCAGTAGCCTTGTTTCTTGAAGATGATTCTATAATGATATGGCTTTTACAATGTGATTGTGTGATTGCAAAAATCTTGTGTCTTACGCTTGCTTTTTCTAGGATATGGATAGTTGAGTAAAAAATATGGATAAAAAGAAACTAATAATAGGGAGATCAATGGTGAAATTAAATTGCATAGATAGAAATACTTGTAGTGAAGGAGAAGGAGGGGCTAAGGGTATGATATGTATGAGTTTTTCTTTTTATTTCTTTTCCTAGAAATGCAAATGTTAAAAAAAAGATCATCATAATAAATACCCACCCATATGATTATATTGTGAGCCATTGATTGGTACACCATTATGTAATGTTTGTTTGTTAAGAATGTTTGTGTTTGAACATTAAGAGTGAGTACCTAAAACTCTTAAAATAAAATATAAGAAAACATCTTTAAAACCTAGTAGGTAGACAGGAGGTAGCTTCTTAGACCTTATACCCAAAGCATAAGAAATTAAAGAAACAGTAGGTGAATGGGTACTCCTCAAGACTGAATACTTCTGTGCTTCAAATGACTATCAAAAGGATAAAATAGCTGCCAAATCAATAGGAGGAAATATTTGGTTGCCACAATTCTGAAAAGGGTTTGATATTCAGTAAATACAAAGAAACTCTACAACTCAACAATAAAAAGAGAACCTAACTATAATATGGGCAAAAGATTATGAATAGGCATTTCTCTAAAGAGATACAAATGGCTAAAAAGCACATGAAAAGATTTTCACCTTCATCAGCTAAAACCCTGAGGACATAATGCTGGGTGAATAAGTCAGAAACAAAATATCAGTTATTAAATTATTTCACTAACTGAGCTGACTATAAAATGTAAATACGTAGTAATAAAATATAGAAAACAGGTTTCCAACAAATACATTGAAGCTAAAGAATGGGAAGCAGTTGCCTAATATATACAGAATTTTTACTTAGGAGATATGATTAAAATATATCTAAGAAGTATTGCTGAATTGTAGGTGAATTTTGTCAAAAAGTGTTTGTATAGAGTCATGTATGTCACGAAAGGGAAAGCTAAATGCTAAAAAATGGAATCATATAAAAGAGTGAAACATAAGGAGAACATTGTTTAAGATTAATGCTACAAATATAAATAAATTATTTCATGAGCTAGTACCAAAGTTAGTAATATAGTGGTGTATGGGGGGAAAGTACCTTCTTCAAGCTATGAACAAACTATGATTTTAGTAGTAAAATCTTAATATTCTTTCATGAACAGTATCGCACTAGTACTGGGGTTAAAATGGGAGGTTAAGGGCTATGGAGCGTTTGGGGTTTCCTTTCTTTAGTGTCTATCACTTAATTTTCCTCTTGGAGCAGTTAAGATGGTCTAAAATTGAATGTAAAAAAATAAAACAAGAATAAATAAATAAAATTGAATGTGATGATTGCACAACTATGTGGTAAATTAAATGGTATGTAAATCTATCTCAAATTTGCTGAAAAGAAACCACAAACATCCACAAATGTTTAAAGTTTAAAATGTTCTTTATAGATCTAATTCTCAGAATGTGACCTAATTTTTAGTACTTAAGGAATATGGGCAGCTAAATCAACTTAAAGAATTTATATAAATGCCACCCCTATTTCAAATATACCTGAAAATTATACAAGCAAAGGAATAAGTTAAGAGTAAACACATATTTTAAATCTATACAAATCAACAATTCCAAGATCTCATAGAAAATGATTTAAAAACATTGAAAAAGGAACAGAAAAGAAACTTGTGATCTGAAAAGTTCTGGCAATAAATAAAATGAGATATGCATTCAGACAATCAAGGACGAAATAATAAATCTCTCACCAAATTATATTTAAAAGTCTGCATTATACAAGTTAATGGTCAAATAAAAATAAATCTGAAATCTGACATTAAAATAGCTCCAAACTCTCACAACTGTTTTTCTCAATTTCTTTGTTAACATCAGAATAGAGATGTTTTATTCCATCAGAAGCAGAGCCTTACTTTTGAAAGGATCTTGGGGTAGAGATGAGGTTATAACTTAAATTTCCTATACACTGCCTAATTATTAAAGAATTTCTTAGAGATATCACTTCATTCTTTCTCAACCACAACTCATTCTCTGAGAATTGCTGAGAATAAAATATTCAATAAAATATTTTTACAGATTATCCATTGATTGTACATCAATATGGAATGTTCATACATTAAGAATGTTCATATCGTATGTTGATTGATTTTATTAATAAAAGATTTTAAAATAAAATGTATACTTACAAATTAAATTTGAGAAATTGTTCAAGTAAGACTTGCTAAATTTTGTTATTTTAATTATTCCTTTGCATATTTATAATGCAGTATGCTGGCAGAAGGGTGAATTTTTAAAACAATTTGTTCATAGAATGTTTTCCAATAGGATGCTTAAGTAATTAAATAGCTATAATGTTTCACAGCTCATCATCGGAAGATGCTTCATAGAATGTTTGGAATGCTATTGTCCCAGTCAAAACCTAAATTTAAAAGAGGTAATCCATGTAATAAAAAAATAGACTATTCTGATTGCCAGTGGAGTAATAATTTATAAACCAATAGATTATTGAAGACTACTAAAATGTGCATTGAAATTTCATTGTCCTCATACATAACCATAATTATAAATAATTTTTCAAAAGATTATTAAAAGGAAAATTGCTCTGGAGAAAGTTTAAGAATTTATAAACACAATGAAAATAATTTATAAACATTACTTATCTATTATTAAATTTGAGGCACAATTGTTTTTTGTACAGAATGACAGAATTTCCTATGCCTTAAAGACTAGTCAAAACAACTTCAAAATCTTTTACGAAACAACTTTCATGTTTATAAAACAAACTAAAAAAAGAAACAATAAATAATTATAGATGGGCCTAATTTGTCATAACTGAGATTACACGTATGTCACAAATATCAACTATCATAAAAATTGTAAAAATTTAGTGTTTTTTTTGCAGTATCACAGATTTTTATGGAAATATATTACAATCTCTCTGATATGCCTATCAGAGGATACTAGATAATGTTTGACAGTAAATATTGTGGCTAGCTGTTTACCAAGGATGATCTAGGATATTACAAATAAAAAAATAGTTGCCTGCTCCTATTCTAAATGGCCCCAGAACCTTATTTTTTCTGAATTTTGTAATATGTATCTTCAAAGTACCTGGTAGACATAGTAGGTACTTGTAAGTAATTAATGTAAGCATTAATTATCCTAATTAATGTAAGGATTAATTATCTCCTCTCTTTCATCCCCCTATGCTAAATCATGAAATTTCACTTTGAGAATATTACTGTAGTTTGACTTTCATTATTTTCTTGCTGATTTGTCCTGCATCTACAAAATCAAACAATTAAATACATAAAAAAGAGATTAAGGGTCACTCTGCAAACAACTAAAGGATCCACATCAAAATAATTGCAGAAACTGAGAAAAAGAATTAAAAAACGTTCATAGCAACCTGACACTCCATAATATCCAAACACAAGATCAGTTTATGCCTTCCACTGAACTGGCATAAAAAATGGCAGTTTGGATGTTATGGACTTTTAGGTAAATTACAAGTGGTGCAAGTTGTATATCAATCACATAAAGTAAAATAACATTGATTTAATGACCAAAGAAAATCTGGAAGCCATTTCTTTCAAAGAAAGATAAATTTAACTGTGCTTTATGGGATTGTTGCTACCAGTTGTTGAGAAAGGAAAGAAAATGGATGTTGAAAATATATTATCATTAGCTTCATTTTTGACAAAGGTTAAAAATGAATATACTGAGTTTGGTGAATCTATTTAAAATTTCTCCTTTTAATACTATTAAATTAACTTTGAGAAACTGGTATCCCTACACTATGTGTGTTATTAATAGAAAAGATTGATGCAGTTTAAATATGCATTCTCTCTCATATCTAGCTTTAATTATTCCAGAATAGATCAGGTAACTAATAGAAGTTGAATTAACAATTTTAAATTTTAACACCTTGAAACAATTTTAAACTTTAAATATATATTGTATTTCCTCAAAGTATATGCACAAGTATTTAAATGAAAAGTCCCTATTTTACTTAGAATAAAATGATAAAGAAACAGTAAAATATTTGGAATATAATAATACTTAGTTCATTGCCACCATGTACATTTTCCTGAAGAAAATGACTGCAGTTTTGTAATTGTTTTTTGTTTTCTACATTAACTTTGTTCTAATTAAATTTATTGAACTTTAAAATTTCGTATCAGTCATATTTAGTAATTAAAATGTGGGCTCATCAGATGTGGCCTCTCTCTCTAAGTCAGCTTGGGGGGACTGCCCTCCCTCCTATATGGGACATGACTCCCAGGGGTGTAAATCTCCCAAGCAACATGGAACACAAACCTTGGGATGAACCAGGACCTGCCATCAAGGGATTGAGAAGGACTTCAAAATGGAGAACAGAAAAATGAAACAAAACAAAGTTTCATTAGCTGAGAGATTTCAAACAGAGTTGAGAGGTTAACTGGAGGTTATTCTTATGCATTAAATAGATGTCCCTTTTTGGTTTGTGGTGTATTGGAGGGAAGTACCTGAAATTTGAGAGATGTGTTCCAGTAGCCTTGATTCTTAAAGTTTTGATCCCTAAAGATGATTGTATAAAAATATAACTTTTACATTGTGACTGTGTGATTCTGAAAATCTTGTATCTAATGTCCTTTTATTCAGTGTATGGACAAATGAGTGAAAAATATGGATGAAAAATAAATAAATAGTAAGGAGATAAGGAGAAAAATAGGTAGATGAAAATACTAATGGACAATGAGAAGAAAGGGTAAAGGGTATGGTATATATAAGTTTTTTCTTTTTATTTCTTTTTCTGGAGTGATGCCAATGTTCTAAAAATGATCATAGTGGTGCATATACAACTACATGATGATATTGTGAGCCATCGATTGTACACCATATATGGAATGTATGTATGTAAAGATTTGTTGATACCAATATTTTAAAAATAAAAAGTAAAATTTTAAAAACTGAAGTGGTGGGAGATGCATGGGTATTTCAGTGGTAAAATTCTTGCCTGCCATGCAGGAGACCTGGGTTTAATTCTAGCCCCATACACATCTCCCCCACTCAAAAAATAACTCAGTGAATGGTGCTGCAATAATGGGATATTCACATGGAAAAAGAATGAAATGTGAACCCCACCACACTGCATACAAAGAAAAATGATGAGGAGCCAAAAGTATTTTCAGATAGTCACTGGGAGAGTTTGTGACTCATAGACTGACCTTAGAAGAAACATTAAAGGGAATACTGGAAGGAGGAAATGACAGGGAGAAAAGGTCTGGAGAAGAGGGTAAAAATGAAGACAATCAGTAAAGTTAAAAAGAAAAAAGTAAGATATGACATATAAAAGACAAAAGACAAAAGTAAGATATGACATATAAAAGACAAAAGTAAGATATGACATATAAAAGACAAAAGACAAAATGGTAGAAGATAGTACTGCCTTTATACTAAAAATATTAAATGCTAATGGATTAACCCCCCCAATCAAAATACATAAACTAGCAGAATGGATTAAAAAACAGGAGAAATGTATATGCCATCTACAAGAAATTCACTTTAGAGCCAAGACAAGAACAGATTGAAAGTGAAACTTTGTAAAACAAATAAACAAGCAAAAATGATATACGTATATGCTTCATGTATACAATAAGCAGAAAGAGCAAGGGTAACTATATTAGATGTCAACAATTAGATGTCAACTGTAAAGCAATTCATAGAGATAAAGAAGAACACCATGAATTAATAAAAGGCCATTACCAAGGCTGCAAAGAGTAAAAGAGAGAGGATGCAAAGAAACAAACAAAATGAGAGGTGGGGTATTACAACAGACCCAGAAAAAAAATTATAATATGAGGATACTAAAATTATACACCAACACACTAGACAACACTTCAAAAGGTAGGAATCAAAGTAACTTCCTCAATATGATAAAAGGCATACTTGAGAAACCCATAGCCCATATTATACCAAATGGTGAGAGACTGAAGGTTTTTCCTCCTAAGATTGGAAATGTAACAAGGATGCCTTCTGTCACCACTGTTATTCAGCATTGTACTAGAAGTTCTAGCTAGTGCAATCATGCAGGACAAAGCAATAAAATCCAAATTCAAAAGGAAGAAGGAAAACTTTTATTATTTGTAGAGGTCATGATACTATACTTGGAAAACATCTTGAATATCTACTATAAAGTTACTTGAGCTAATAAACAAATTCAGCAAGGTGACAGGTAATAAAATTAATGTGCAAAAATCAGGAATGTTTCTATACACAAGCAATGGTAACTGAGGAGTCCATTAAGAAAAAAATTTCACTCAAAATAGCAACTAAAAGAATCATCTATGAATAAACTTAATTAGGGATGTAAAGGATTTGTACAAGGAGAACTACATAATATTGAAAAAGAATTCAAAGGATGTCTAAATAAGTGGAAAGGCATTTATGCTCATGGATAGAATGACTCAAAGTCATTGAGATGTGAATTTTACTCAAATTAATCTACGTATTCAACATTGTACCACTCTAAATTCCAACAATCTAATTTGAAGACTTTGAAAAACTAGTGATCAAATTCACCTGGAAGGGAAAGAGACCTCAAATAGCTAAAAGCATACTTAAAAAGAAGAACAAAGTAGGATTAATTTTCGTCCATTTTAAAAATTTATAAAATTATTATAAAGCCACAGTGGTCAAAACTGCATGGTTCTGGCACATCAGATAGAAGTATTGACCAATGGGGTCAAACTGAGAGCACAGAAATATACCACCAAATCTATGATAAACTGATCATCAACAAGGTGCCTAAATCCACTGAACTGGGACAAAATTGTCTTTTCAATAAATGGGCATGGGAGAACTGGATATCAATAGGCAAAACAATTAAAGGAGACACTTACCTTAAACCTTATACAAAAATTAACTCAAATTGAATCAACACCTAAATATAAGAACCAGTACCATAACATTTCTAGACAAAAATATAGGGAAACAACTTAAAGACCTAGTAATGGGAAATTGCTTCCTAAACTTTACACCCTAAGCACAAGCAACAAAAGAAAAAATAGATAAATGGGAACTCCTCAAAATCAAATGCTTTTCTGCCTCAAAAGACTTTCCCAAAAAGGTGAAGAGGCAGCCAACTCAAAGGGAAAAAATCTTTGGAAACCACACATCAAATAAAGATTTGATATCCTGTTTGAATAATGAAATCATGCAACTCAACAATGAAAGTACAAGCAACTTAATTATGAAGTGGGATAAAGATGTGAATAGACACTTTTCTGAAAAACAAATACAGATGGCTCAAAAGCATATGAAGAGGGCTGTTTAAAGAGGTGAAAACAGCACCCAGACCAACCAAAGCCCATACGCTGCTGCATCCCGGTATCCAGCAGCTATCTCCCACCACCATATGCCTAAGAGAAAGGCTGATAAAGAAAGTGGATAAAGCCAAGGTAAAAGACAAACCACAGAGAAAATCTGCAAGGTCCCTACAAAGAAGGGAGAAAAGGTGCCCAGAGGGAAAAAAAGAGAAAGCTGATACCGGCAAGGATCAAATAATTTTACAGGAAATGGAGATGACAAAATAAACCAGGCATATAGAATCAAAGGTGCAGGAGATGCCAAGTGATGTGTGAATTTTTGACAACTGTGCACTTCTGGTGCCTATACAGTTTGAAATGCTATCTTTTATCAAGTTTTATAAAAACGTGGAATTTTGTTTTACCTTTTTTAAGCTGTGTTGTTAGCACAAAGAACATTTAATGTTTTTCTTTAGGGGAAAGGGTAAATGTCACTAATAGAATGTCTCCAAAGCTGGGTTAACATGAAAGAAAACTACTTTTCTCCTGTAGTTTTGAGAGACTCCATCTTTACCCCCAGGATATTGAATTTTCTAACATTGATAGATATTAACCACCTTGACACAAATACCAAGTGGTATGGAAAAACTAAAATTATTTTTTCTGCCCTTGTCTTCTTCTCTTTCTCAGCCATCAGCATAGACTTGACTCTCAGAAATCTGTTGGGGCCTGACCCTAAAATATTACAAAAATATTAAGGCAATCTGGACTTTCCAGTGATGTGCCTGAGATGGCATCCTGCAAAATAACAGTGAGTCCTCATTTTGTGTATCTTCAAAAGGAAAATTCTGACATTTTCATTTCTTGAAAGCTAGGGTCAGCTCATAAAAAGCTGCCAAATAACATGCTAAATATGAGTTGTCAACCCTGACTTTAAACTTTCTCTGTTTATAGAATCAAATGAAGAATTCTTTTGGTGGTATAGTGGCTTTCTGATTTTGGTAGTCCATTGAAGAAGGGAGTTTGAAAGTTGTGTGCTGTTAATGATTTCTGCCCATGTCCTGCCTGAAATACCATGACTGTTTATGAAAAATATCTTCTAAAAAGCTGGATATAGTTTGAAAAAATGCACATACTGTGCAATTGTGAAAACCTTGTGTCTGATATTCCCTTTATCTAGAGTATAGACAGATGAGAAACAAATATGAATAAGAATAAACAAATAATAAGGTGAAAAAAAGTTAAAATATATTGGGTAGATGCTCTAGTGGTCAATGAGAAGGAGGGGTAAGGATTATGGCATGTATGAGTTTTTTCTTTTTTCTTTTTATTCCTTTTTCTAGAGTGATGCAAATGTTCTAAAAAATTATCATGGTTGTGATTATACTACTATATGATGATAATATGAGCCATTGATTTTACACCATGTATAAAATGTCTGTATGTTAAGAATGTTTGTATTTATATGTTGTTTTATCAATTAAAATATTTTTTAAAAAGGCACATGAGGAGATACTCATTCTCACTAGCCATAAGGGAACTGTAGATCAAGATACAATAAGATACCACCTCACACCTGTAAGAATTGCTGCTATTAAACAACAGGATATTCTAAATGTTACAGAGGATGTGGAGAAATTGAGACACTTATGCCCTGCTGGTTTGAATGTATAATTGTACAGTTGCTATGGAAAACAGTCTGGCAGTTCCTCAGGAAACTGAATTTCAAACTACCCTGTTATCTGGCAATAGCACTATTCAGTATATGCCTAGAAGAGCTGAAAGCAGTGATATTTGAACATCAATGGTCATAGCAGTATTCACAATTGCCAAAATATGGAAATAATCCAAATACCCACCAACAGACAAGTGGATTAGCAAAATATGCTGCATACATTTGAAGGAATATTATGCAGCAGTAAGACAAAATTATGTCCTGAAGTACATAACAAGATGGGTGAGCCTTGTGGACTAATGCTGAATGAAATAAGGCAGACCCAAAATGATAGATACTATATGATTTCACTTTATGACCATGGTAAACATAAAATCAGAGGCTTATAATACAGAATATAGGGGATTTTGAAATAACAGAAGCTAGAAATAGGTGAGCAGTTTGCTAATAAGGTTGAACTTAATTGTAAGGGAATAGATAGAAGTGAATGTGGTTCACTAGTGGGCCTATAAAGCAACATTACCATATTGAAGGTGAACATGATTGAAAGGGTTTGTACAGACTCATATGTCCCACTAATTAATACTATGTAATATCAATAAGTTCTTACATGAACTACTGCAAAGGTATGAATCTTGTACAAAGAGTATATAATTTCAGGAAAGAGGAGAAAATGGCTATTGCATGCTATGGGCTATGTTTAACAGGAAAACATCAGCAGTACTGCAGTGATACCAAGGGCATATAATGAGAAGAGTTTCAAGAGTTAGGGGGAGGTTTGGATCTTCTATTTTTGTGAGGGTGTATTTATTGGTTGTCTTTCTCTTGGGATCAATGAAATTATCTAAAATTGATAGAATTGATGGTCTGTTGATTTTGAATGTTGCACATGAGGCCCAGTAGATGAGGTGGCTGAAAGACGCATGGAATGAAAAGTATATTCACAAATAATGGTATTCACATTTGATCAAACAGTGTGCTGGTACAAAAAGGAATGAAATTGTGAGGCATGTAACAATGTGAATGAACCTGTGGGGCATTGGGTAAGGCAAGATAAGCCAGTAACAAAACAGCAATTATTTTATCATCTCACTTAGAAAATACTTTTCAGAAAACTGGAGCCTAGATTGTAAACTCTTGCAGCAGTTACATTCAGTTTGGAGTGGTAATAGTTATTTCTGGATTTTGAGAGGCAGTTTTAGATATATATAACCTGGTATTTAGAGATAAACATGAAGCTGATCAGGTTGGGATTAAGGTAATTCAGAATTCAGGGGTAAGGAAGAAATTGTATTTTAGAACTTCACCTACTGTTTGAAACCAAAGGAAGAAATGTTTATTTTGTCCAGAACCTAAATTTTCAGTAGCACATAATCTAACTCAGTCTGTCTGGATAGATGACTTAAGTAATCCCAACACAGGGAGTCCAGAATAATAATGAGAGCCTTTAATCCTGTATAGTTTAGTATATTGCCTGGATATACCAAAAAGTAAATTAAGCAGATAATGAAAAGTTATTGGCAAATGCTGTAACAAACATTAGGTACACTCAAATCAAAAGGCCAAGCCCTGGATCTTATGGCTTACTCTTATGAAGCTTATGTAGGTAGTAGAGAAGCTTAGCATACCATAGGTATGCCTAAGAGTCACATTCATAGGACTTCTTTTGTTACTCTGATGTGGCTTCTCCCTTTCTAAGCCCAACTCCACAAAGAAATCATTGCCCTCCCCCCTACATGTGTCATGACAAAGAAAGTCACTAGAGCCTGGCTGTAGCACTGTGGAATCAACAACATCATCCTTGGCTAAAGGAGGAAAAGAAGTGTAACAAATAAGGTACCAGTAGCTGAGAGAGATCAAATAGAGTTGAGAGACTACTCTGGAGGTCACTCTTATGCAAGCTTCAATTAGATATTGCTACTATCATAACTTCCCAACCCCCAACCAAATTTTCTGCCAATCCTAAAGGATATCTAGGGCATTATATAAAATTCTACAAAGGAGGATCAGGCCAAGATGGCAGCTTAATGAAGTGTGGGATTTAGTTCATACTCCAGAGCAGCTAGTAAATGGCTAGGAATAGTACAAAACAACTGCTGGAGCCATGTCAGTGACTGGACATGCAGCATACCCCAGTCTGAACCAGCAGAACCAGCTCTGAGCCCACCCAGAACTGTGAGCTCCCCAAACCATGGTGGCTAGCGCCCCTCCCCCCAAGGCTGCTTCCCAGAAGGGGTAGGAAAGAGACTTTACCAGCAGCAGGGGCTGAGCACAACCAAGTTCCCATTGTGGAATTAATTAACAAATTCTGACCACTAAAAGTAGGTCCCCAGCTCAGCTGAACTTCAAGTCAAAGCAGAAGTTGCTGGGTTTTGCCACAAAGCACAGGTGGCAGGGCTGATGGAAAAAGAAAAAAGAGAAAACAAACAGAGATTTTTTTGGATCAGATAGTACATAATACTTGAAAGGGTCTGAGCCCTGAAGGAAAGGATGGGGCACATAGGATCTGAAGGTAAGCAAAACAACATACCAGCTTAAGCTTTTGATTGGCAAACTTGAGGAATGGGGGGTCCTGCTCTAAATAGGATTTTTCTGTTTCTTCTTTTTTGCGGCTATGTTTCTGCAGCTTGACTCCTCTTTGGATACAGCTGCAAGGCTTCTTAGGTTCCAACTGCCCAAGGCATAGGCAGAATTAGGCTTGTTTGAGTATTTTCTGGAGAGGCGTGGGGCCCAACTCAGGTGGATTCCCTCCCTCTAGGAATTCAGACCCTAACGTCTGGAAAAGTGAAGCAATTAAAGTCAGCCTACAACCTCTCCTCTGCCTCAACCACACCCTCAGTAGGGAGAGTCTGCTGAAGTTAAAGGTAGCACATCACCTTATGCTGGTGGGACCCACAGTCAGAAAAATGCCACATAAACTGGGCAGGATAGGAAAAACACAGAGTCCAGAGGATTCATAGGAAAGTCTTTCAACCTGCTGGGTCTCTCCCTCAGGGAAAACTGATGCAGGTGACTCTTTCCTCCTGAGAGGAGGCCATTTTGGACTGGGAAAATCTGTTTGGGCTCTATAATACCTAGGTGGACCCTCCTAAGGGGGCAAAAAGGCACCATATAGGATGGGCGAGAAACAAGAAATCAAGAACAGAAACATTCTGATCTGTTAAACAAAACCTAAGCTAGAGGTCCAGAATAAGCTGAACTGAATGTCAAAGAACAGATAGACAACAAAGTCATCCAGCAAGAAAGTCCTAGCTAAAGAGAAGTAAAAACAATCTCCAAAATAAACTGATTAAGGTAATTAAATATCTAGATGCCAGCAAAAAATAATGAATCATACTAGGAAAATTGAAGATATGACCCAGTCAAAGGAATAAACCAACAATTCAAATGAGAAAAATGCTAAAACATAGCTCCACAATTTCAGGTACTTCCCTCCAGCCACTCCAGTATGCCATAAACTAAAAAAGGGATAGCTATATAATGCAAAAGAACAACTCTAGGATAAGCTTTCAACTCTGAAATCTCTCAGCCACTGACACTTTATTTTTTTCTCATTTCTCTCTTCAACCTTTTGGTCAAGGAGCTTTTCTCAATCCCTTGATGTGGAGTCCCATCGCATCCTGGGATTTCTGTCCCATGTTGCCAGGGAGAGTTATACCTCAGGGAGTCATGTCCCACATTAATGGGGAGGGCACATCACTGATTTCTTACAAGATATTAGTATCCAATTGTTTCAATATCTTTTTGTACTGGATCTTGTTAATGCTTTCTTTAGCATCTCCATAGAAAAATCAAGCAAGCCTGTATTTGCTTTCACTTGAGGAGGTCAATAATGGACTTTTACTGTGCTTCCACAAGTCTCTGTTTCTTGCCCAGCCATCTGCCATGGTCTTGTGAAGGAATTTGGCTAAGTAGAAAAGTCCCTCATGTGTAATCCTATTATACTACATTGATTATGTTATGTTTAATCCATAAACCTCTTTCAGAATTAAAAGAAGCCTCAAGCTCATTTCTTACTCACCTTGAGAGATGGCGATGTGCAGTCAATCATGACATACTACAAAGCTCTAACTGTTCTTTCAAATTCTTGGGTATTGTATGGTTGAGTTAGACAAAAACTAGACCTTCTGCTGTCAAAACAACCAATGGCTTTCTTGGGGTTGTTGGGGTATTGGAAACATTTTAACATTTGTTTGTGTGGTTTGATTAGGAAAGTTCATCTCTGAGAATTGGATATCTCCCTACAATCTGTTTTTGAAATGGCAATGAAAACGGCAATAGCACAAACATAATCTGGGCCATAAGTCTGGGCCATGTAGATCCAGACTTGCCCTATGAATTAGATGTAGTCAGCACTGATACTGGCTTTGGTGAGTTCCATTGCAGAGGCAATATTATAAATGAATTTCCCGTGGTTTTCGTCACAATTACGGAAAGAGGCAAAACTGAATATAGCCCCCTAGAAAAGCAATTGTGTGCTGCATTCATGCCTTACTGTAAGTGAAGAGACTGATACAAAGATGCACAGTGACCTTGAAACAGGCCAGCCCTATTGGCCAGATAACCAATAAACTTCCTAAGCTATTTTTGGCTGTGCCCACTGAGCATACTTAAAAAAGAGAAAGCCTACCTGCTATAGTGCTGGATTTTTAATATCAGCCTTCAGTGCACAAATACACAGAATTCTTAGACCACTGTCCTTTATGGAGGATTCAACAGCTAAAGTGCTGCATCTGAAATAGCTACTCAAGTGCCTACTGTGTAAGGTACAAGTACCATTCCCAAATCTGCTTGGTACTCTGATGTACTAGTGGGAAGTCTCCCACCTGGACAACTGTGGCAGGACAATTCTGTACTGACACTTTATGGTAGGAGACTGCCATCATGCAGAGCAGTCAATGCAATGAGTTAAGTGCAGTATGGACACACACTAACTATCTGTACTGACAGATGAGCTGTTTACCAAGGCCTTATGACCTAGTTTAGCAAGCTGGGAGAAGAAACAATGAGCAGTCATAGGTCATCTGCTCTAGAGAGAAGAATTGTGGAAAGACATCTGGGATGCTTGCCAGTGATGAAGAGTTACCCTCTATCATGTCTGCCTATAGTTCCAACATGTTATGCAGGAATGTGGAAGCAAATGCACTCACACAGGTTCAGAGCAGCACAACTGAAACCAGAGAAACAGCAGAATGGCTTTAATGGAAAAGCAGACTCTAAGGATATCAAACCCTGTGGTATCTAGCCCAACCATTCCAGGTGCTGATCAAATGCCGGCAACTAATGAACATCACTACAGTGTGCCTTTCATGCTTTCTGTATAGACCAGGTAAGCTACCACATCAGATGGGACACATCAACTGGTCACAAATCCCAATGACCCTGTGTAGGTGGACTATGTCAGTTTCTTTATGCTGTCTGAGGGGTTGAACTATGTATTTACTATGATGGACATAGTTATAGGACTTTTGTTAGCTTTCCCACTGGGGAAGGCTTACCAGAGCGCCGCATTCAGAGGTTTGTAAAGGGTGAGCACTATGCATGACATACCTACACAAATAGAGAGTGGCTGGGTGGGGGGAATCCCTTTCAGATTGGTAGATAGCCCAATCCTGGACTATGGATCAGGACATGATGTGGATGTTCCAACTGCCATACAATCATATAGTTGCAGACTTTACTGAAAGAATGAATGGTTGTTTAAAAGAAAACCTAAAAGAACGTAAGAGGTCCTTGAAGCAGTGGGCTAATGGATTTAACCCACTTGAATGCAACATCACAGTTTGCTGTACCTGCCCCATTGAAGTACTAATGGTGGGACAAATGCATGCATTGAGAATCCAACATACAGGTGCTTTGGCTTGTTAAAGCTGTCAGAATGCAACATACCAGAAAAAGGATGGCTTTTATAAAGAGAATTTAGTAAGTTGCAAGTTTACTATCTTAAGGTCAGAAAAAAATATCCTAATGAGGCTTGCAGAGAAAGATACCTTGACCCAAAAAGGGCTGATGAGTCCAGAACATCTATGTCAGCTGGAAAGGTGCTGGTGAGTATGCTAGCTTTCTCTCCCAACTTCTCATTTCACAGGACTTCCCTGAGGGTATTTCCTTTCTGTGACTCCTAAAATTTCTGGCTGTGCAGGCTCTTTGGGCTCTTTTCAAAATGGTTCCCTTTTAAAGCTGTTCAGTGGGTAAGCAACCCACTTTGAAAGGGTGGGGACACAGCTCCATGGAACTACCTAATCAAAAGATCCTACTATACAAAACAGATTCAGAATTAAAGGACATGGCTTTCTGGGGTAAAAACAGTTCCAAATTGGCACAGGGAGCAAGAACTTACAGCCTAAGCAGGGGAATAAAATAACTTTTTGTCTGTGCTTCAGATCATACAAAATGGGGAAAATGAGGTCAATTGACTTGGAGCTGGCCTATGCAGTTGTATTAATTAGGAATCCTAAATCCCTGGGGAATAGGAATTACCCCCCAAATTGTAATAAGACCTCAATTTATTCAGAAAATATATGTTAAAATCTTTATTACCAATACAGGGCATCTTATTCACATGGGAACTTCATGTATGACTATGTTGACCCTTCTTATGCCCAGATTAACAACTGATGTAATGGTAGAGGACTCTCAAGATTTGCAGAGGGAGAATATGTGGTATTTAAAACCTGTCCATATACTGGACTTCAAGTAGAGATTTGAATGAAGCTAATCTGGATAGGACCAAAGTAAATCAGAATACAGGATAAAGGATGATATCATTCATATTTAAAATTTTCAACTTCTGTGTGAGACCAAAGGGAAAGATGTTTATTTGGTGCAAACTTATACTTTTGGTTCTGTATTTTGTAATTTAACTTGTATGGTCAGTTTATTTGAACACTGTAAGTACATGGAATCTTGAATAAGGTATGAGATCTTGTTAATTTGTCCAGGTTAGTGTGATGCCCTCATATTTATCCCAGAGTAATTTGGGAAGTTAGTAAAACATTCAGGCACTAGGGAGAATGGAGGAAATAGTCAACTTCCCCATTTGGAGAATTTCTGATACTCTCCTAAAGCATTGCAGACACCAGGTCAATAGGCCAAGCCATTGATCTTGGGATTCATCTCTGTGGGACTTTATACTTAGAAAGATATGCTAGTCCCTTAAAATTGGATCTTCAAGTTGCCCTAAGAGAACCTGTTCTGTTTCTCAGATGTGGCTCTCTCTAAGCAAACACGGCAGGTGAACTCACTGCCCTGCCTCTCTCTACATGGGGCATGACTCCCAGGGGTATAAACCTTCCTAGCAACATCAGACAGAAATTCCAGGATGAGCTGGGACTTGGCATGAAGGGATTGAGAAAATCTTCTTGACCAAAAGGGGCAGGAGAAAAATGAGACAAAATAATGTGTTGAGAGGTTATCATGGAAGTTATTCTTATGCGTTACATAGATATCTCTTTTTGGATTATGATGTATTAAAGTGGTTAAAGGGAAATACCTGAAACTGGGAAACTGTTGAACTGTTTCCAGTAGCCCTGTTCCTTAAAGATGATTGTATAGTGACATGGCTTTTACAGTGTTAATGTGATTTAACAGCCTTGTGTCTAATGCTCCTTTTATCTTGGATATGGACAGATAAGTAAAAAATATGCATGGAGAATGCACAAATAATGTTGGGACAAAGTTTAAAATAAACTGGGTATATAGAAACACTAGTGGTCAATGAAAGAGAAGGGTAAGGTGTATGGTATGCTGAGTTTTTTTTCTTTTTTCTTTTTATTTCTTTTTCTGGAGTGATGAAAATGTTCTAAAACATGATCATGGTGATCCACAACTGTATGATGATATTTTCAGCCATTGTTTGTAAACCATGTATAGAATGTCTGTATATTAAGATTTAGCAATAAACGATATCTTTAAAAAAACACAAAAATTTAAAAAGTAAAATTAAAAAATCTGTTGATAACATTTCTCTGCCTCCTGCCTTGTTGTCAATCAATGGAACTCTAGTATGTATATTGTTAAATCAGCAGAAATCACCCCTTATTGTTCCCAATAAACAGTCTTATTTTCAACCATAGCATCCTAGCAAACACTTTCCTTTAGTGGTAACTCATGACCAAAATTAAACCCAATACTGGTTTTGATTAGAATTGTTATCTACAGGTGCAACAGCCTTCTTTGGATGTGACTCCTGCAAGTGGACTGTGTGGAATATCAATGTGATGTCCTGATATATGCCAAACTAATTTGGGCAGTGGTTAAAAGGTATTTGCAAGGTCTCCTTGGGGCACT